>NC_051189.1:105378199-105681230 GCF_015220075.1 Falco rusticolus | reverse complement strand
ACTCCAAAATAACGAGTTTGGGTTGGTTTCTTCCTTTAACTTCAGGTAGCAGAGCCATAATTTGCGTATCCTTGGCCATCCCTCATTTGATGTAATGCAGCCCATCCCCCCTGCTCTGCCAAGATACAGAAGGTAAGGATGTGGCCATGGGTATTCACGACTTCAGATACTTATTTAAATTTGACAGGCATACTGGAGCTGAGCAAAACAGGTAAGGAGCTTCTCTGAGCTGACACTAAACCCATGCTTTTAGTAAAGACATTCTAAAAGTTCAAAATAAAGATCAGAAATCCAGTAAGTTTCAAAAGCTCTTCCTTCCTATTATTATTATTATTATTATTGATGATTATAATAATAATTTTTAATCTGGTTTTACAGTTTGGTTCCTTGCTTCTAGGTTCCAAATAGAGGCACATCCCAAAACATCACCATAAAGGTAAAATATCCTGCGGAACAGCTCAACAGCCAATTCATTTAGAATTTAGAAGAATTAAAATAAAATCAAATTGCTTAGAAATACAAGTGAAAACCATGACACAGATAACTTGTGCTTTGTTCACTGGCAGAAAAATCCTGGAATTTTTTAAATTTTTGTTTTGTAACTCAATTTATCACTTCCAAAAGGTGCAAATGTTGTCATACTTTACATGATTTCCCAAAGTGCAACTACTGGAGGGTCACTAACATCTGATTTTTAACCACGGACTATAATTGTCCAATTTTTCTGACTAACAGCCACCTCTTAACTGATGAGACCATCCTTTTCCCCAGAAAAGGGGAAAGGCTTCTTGTACCAAGGACCTGTTAATCCGGAGGGGGGAAGCAAGCTGCAACCCACAGCTGCGGTCACAGCATCCTGCATTTGCCCCCTGTCTTTCTCTCCCCTCCTGAGCAGCCCTGGGGTGGCACGCAAAGACAGCACACCACACCGAGCACGCTGGTGACACGAGCCACTTTGTCCTCCTTTGCTGCCTTTTTTTGTCTGCAAAAAGGTTTTGCAGGGCAGTAAAATAAAATCCGATCCTCAGCCATCCCCAGGCTGACCTTTTAAGACGCAAAGCACCAACCTGGAGTCCCTTGCCCAAGGAGGTAACACCAGTGCAACTCCAGATGTATTTTCTTCCCCTCCAAAACAAGCTAGTCATTTCCCTTTTAAAAAAATATTTGGGGGTCTCAGAAACATGTGCTTTATTTTCAAAGCTGCAACCAATTATAATTGCAGGAATTGTTAAACATTTCCAAATGTGAACATGCTTTTTACCTCTCAGGTTCTGGACAGGAAAATGCCCGGTGTTTATTTTATTAATTTGTACAAAAGAAGCTATGACAAAAAAAATTCAGGGACAATTTCAGGACTGTTTATTTCCTAGAAAACCCTGTAACATGTGCAAACATGAACCTGAGCAGCGGCGCAGGATCATGCGCATCTCTGAGAATTAGCCATGCTTTAATTCTTTGGGGGGTCAAAGGATGAGAGGGAAGCAGTATTTTAAGTAACATGTTTAGACTGCAGTTAGAAAAGTGTAACTGGACGGATAAATATTTTGGACTCACGGTAGTATTGTGTCTGCAGCGTGACTATTTTAGAAATGTAAAGCAAAAAATCAAAACAACCTGAAAACTGGTTCTATACTAAGCAGCATCCTCTTCACCTTACTTAAAATGTAGAGTTTAAACCATTAGCACTAAAACAGCCATAGAGCTTCACGTGAGCAGCAATTAAAGTTGGACTGCTTGGGTCCCTGGGCATTGCTCTGTTTCCTGCACAGCAGTGGGGAGGCTCCGTGGTGCTAAACCCCAGTGCAGCAGCGAAAAGCTCAGCCCAGGGAAGCTCGCGCCCTGCTGCATCTCCGCAGGCACAGCGGTCCCCCAGCCGCTTGCATCACCGTGCTTATGACAAGTAGAAATTCATGTTGTCCCCAGACAAGCAGAAATTCACGCTGTCCCCAGACACCAGCCCATTTTTAACACGCTCACACAGGGACAGAGCACCCTGTATTTATAGCACACGGTGTTAACTCTGGGTGATGCCTTTGCAAATGCTGTGGGGAGAAGGACAACCAGCCCGGGAAAAATGGCACGCCTCGCTGTAACAGAGATGAAGGCTGGCTGGTAACAGGAGGCTCTAGCAGAGATGCAGACCTATGGCCAGAACTGTCTCAGACTCCAGGAGTGGTTTATGCCTCGTGTCAGAGGTATCTGTGCCACCTCGCTGCTTGACAATGCCCAGGCTCTGCTGAAATCCCACCGGCTGGGCTCAGGGGCTGGCTGTAGCCACACGGAGCCTGCACTTCTACAAGTAGCTCCCGTTTAGCAGCAAGAGAGCAGCAGCCAGGCTCATGATCTCTACTCTGTGGTTCCGGGCACTTCTTTTTGATTCTTCTTACCAAGGAAATTGCTTCATTGCCTAATTGAGAACTTGTGCTACCACTGGAAAAGGGGGCAGGGGACTCCTAACCATCACACACATCCCCACTGTCCCAGTCAAGTTCCAGAAAGCCTCCGACTGTAATACACACACCTCTAGTTCCAGGTAACAATACATATTAAAGAAAGAGGAAGGAAGGAATAGCGCCTGAAGTCAACTGCATCAAGGAGGTTTGGCCAATCTAATCAGATTTGCCAATCTGCAAATCAGCTACAATCAGTTTGTATCTGACAGAAAATCTTCTTTCTTTAAAGGTACTATCTAAATGTGTAAGGGCCTTTTAAGCACTTCTAAATTGGCACTTGTAACAACAATTAAGGTTCCTTAAAACAGATGCACCATGAAAAGTGCACAAGAGCAGGCTGGTTCAGTGGCAGCGAGACCTCACACTGTCCCTGGACTGATTAACTTGCACGGTCACCTTTCCACCTTCTGCTCCAGTTACTCTGGGGTTGAGGGGCTTCAGGCTTTGCAGAACATGCTCCTCTCCCAGCCCTTCTCGGTGGGAAAAGACCGGCTCCTGCTGAGGACTATTCCAACAGCAGCTCCCCTCACCTCCATCCACCTCCTGTTTGTGAGAGAGCACGGAACCACATATCTCTGAAGGAAGAGACATACATTGATGGATGATTAAAAAAAAAAGTAGTCTTATTATTATTTAATTTGCTATTATAAATCCATATAAGCTAAAAATCGTTTGAGTAATTGTTACCGCCCTGTACCTCACAGACTTTGCAGTTAGAGGGAAGAAAGGGACGGCCGTTTCTCCCCACAGCAGCACGAGGCACACTTTCCCTTACCGTATATGCAGCATGCAGAACCATTCCAGCTTTTAGCATTTGTTTGCTATAGACTATCATGTTACCAAATCAGAACATCTGTGAATTACCAAACATAGGAAACTCAATAACCTTCAAGAGAGAATTTGTATATTGCACAAAGGTTAATTAAATAAAGCTTAGCAGCCCCAAAATAAAGCCCAGCCAAAGATATAACTGATCCAGCTAGTCAGAGAACTATTTTGCTTTCTGATGTGGCAGCCCATTGCCATGCTCCCCCAGGCTGAGCTGCACTCCACAGGCCATGACCCCAGGGTTTCTTTGTTTGACCCAACTTTAATCGCCTTCCTTCTCAGATTCCAGCAAATCCCTCTGCTGATGGCAGCCAGGAATAAAGGCTATTGTACAGTACAGAGCTATGTTTCACAGCAAGTTGTGATAAGCATTTCCTTTCCAAACATCCAAGTTCCCCAAACATTACAAACAGTGGCCAAAAAAAGTAGAGAGCAGATTATTGAACTTTTGCAGATAAAACAATGGTGAGGATAAAAAAAATATATTGGGGCATCCCTTGCTCTTTATCCTCTCCACTTCTGACTCAAAATTAAAGGAAGAATTTGAAAAGGCTCCTTACCGTACTGACAGCGAGGTCCTTGGAAACCAGAGGAGCAATGACAGAGCTGGGAAGATCCCTCCACGCAATTTCCACCATTGAAACAAACCCCATAACTGCAGACAGCTGGAAGGAGGAGGGAGAGAATAATTCCCGAGGTCACAGTCAGAAGGGTACATGCACTAATAAGTAACTGTTCACTGATTAAGTACCCATAGCCCCGTAGCAAACTTGAATAGTTATAAAAATACTGTGGAAAAGTTTTTGAAAGGTGACTTTTTTTTGGTTGACAATATATTAAACTACAGTGTCTCTCAAAAAGTAGGATAGGAAGTAAAATACCTTAGGGCAATGTCTAAGGGCTTTTCTTAAGGTGCAGCTAAATGAAAATACACAAGAAAACATCAGTAGAGCTGCAGGGTTGTTGCTTTTCCAGCCCACAAGTGGGTAAAATAGTCAGAAAATAACTTGTGCAGAATCGTATCAGACCTTGTGGCAACAAAGATGAGTTAGTTATTTTGAAATCGGAGGCATCTTTCAGGAAGAAAGCATTAGAAGCTGCTTTCCACCTCTCCTCTGAGCTTCCCTGGAGAGCTGGCTACCCAAATGTGGCGTCACCTTCTGAATGGGCGAGAGGATGAAATAGAGCTAAACTGTAAGTAAGCCTGAGCAGCCACATTTCTCTGTTCTCACCAAGTGAAGTGTAAAATGTACACAGAGACAAAGAATGCTCAATTAGGCTTCTGAAATCCACCTTTTCAAATCATCTAAATAAAACCACAAACAAGGATATGTTTTTCCAGTGAAATGTGTATTTCTCATAACCCGTGAAATGCTGCCAGTATTTTATACTTCCCACTAGAAAATGCACATCTCAGAAGGAGAAATGTTGTTAACAAGTGATGCTGTCACGTGTGCCATGCTTTGTCAAAGTGTAAGGATGCAGAACAAGTGCTTATCTTCCTTTTTAAGTCCATTTAAAGATTCAGACAATGAAATGTTCTCTCTATTCACTGATCTGGACATAGCTATGTTGCCAGCCAATTTCTCTTTTCTTTCTTTTTCCTGTACCTCCTCTTTTTCTTTCCCTTTTCACTTTCATTGAACAAACTGTAACAAAATCCAAGAACAATGGGACTGGGTAGGAACACATTTCACAAAAGCAGTGGCAAACCAGATGATAACAGAGAGCAAAAAGAGCTTAACCTGTCAACACGGTACAAGAGCTATCACAGTAGTAGCTGGTCCAGCAGTTCCCACTGGCCTACCCTGAGATCCCTGCTCAGCCCAGGCTGGATTGTGGACAGCCCTGGGCCAACAGCAGCAACGGGGACCGATATGCATCCCGGGAAGGAATGCACTGCAACTGCCAAGTGTGTCACGGTCGCCTGTGTGAGGGGCCCTCACGTCCTATTGATCCAGCCGATGGATCCAGAGAACGTCTTTATTTCAAGTAGCTGAAATTACAAAAGACAGACCTGGCAATCCAAAACCTGTTGGCTCAGAAATGCAGATTTACTAGAAAGAGCACAGAGCAGAGGCGAGCAAGCGCTGACAGAGCCAAGTGCAGCTTACACTGCGATTTACTGTGGATCGTGTGCCGGCTGAAACACGCTGCTGCCCTGCGCGGTCGCCGGCTGAAGCAGCTTGCCAACAGAATAAGTGAACCATCAACCTGCAAATGTATATTGCATCCTTAGGAAAGCTCCTCTGCTGAAGTGAAGCGGATCTTTGTCTTTGGCTTTAGTGGAAACAATAGGAGCGAAAACGAGAGCAATGTTTTCTCCTGCTAGGAGAGCCAGGGGTTGTTCCAATCTCAAGGCACTCATGGGTGTAGCGGAGCTGATGGTTTGTGTAAGGTGATCACAAGCCATTAGTGACCCCACTCCAGACCCACAGTCACAATTTACCCCAGCTAAGAGCAGTTGGCTTTGCTGATGCAGCACATGTACACACAGCGATTCTTCATGCTCAAGAAAAGCACCTTCCAGAACGATATCAGAACTGGCCTCTCCTAGAAACTTCAGCAGTCACACTTGCTTTTAAAAAACCAGATTGTGTGGGTCAGGCTAAAGACCATTTTCAAGGATTTCACTTTGTAAAGAAAAAGCCTGAGACATTTCAGACCGACTGCAGAGTCCTGCATGCTGCTGGCCACTCTCATGACATGTCTGCAGCTCCTGACGGTAAATTCACATCATGTGGGAAAACAACACAGCAACATCTCCTGCGTTAACATTACCTGGGCTCATGAGTGCAGACAGGCTGGAATGAATGAATAAATAAATAAACACACACTCCTGGAAATGCCATTTTTTTCTTCTCTTGAGCTGCAAGGCTGCCAGTTCCGCATGTCCTGACTACCTTAAGGACAAAGGTGGAGAATTAAGTACATCTCCGGCAGGTACAGCCTGGGGAACCACTGTCAGCTGCTCAAGCACGTTGAGTGAGGACCCCAAGAGACACTGGTGGCACTGGCCAGTGCAGAGAGCAGCATGTGGTTCTGGGCATGTGCTGGTGGAGAAGTCCCCAACCAGAAGGCTCTGGACCATGCTCGAGGCCAGCACTGAAATGGCACCTTTGCAGTTACCAATTGAACATACAAAACCTGTGATTAAATTGCAAACCGACGTATGATATGGGACCACGTGGAAACAATTATAACCGTGCTTACGGGACTGAGGCTTCCACACGCATGCTGTCTGTAACTTCCCGCTCCGATTCGCAAGTTGGGAGCCCCCCAGCTTCTCTTTCTATTCCAGCTAAAGCTGTAACTAATTAGTAACAGAAAAAGCAGGTCTGTGATTACACATTTCATTTTGTGTTATTATAACTGGGGAAGAAAGGCACCTCGTGCAGGCTTCAAAAATGGCTGCAAAATACTTGGCACAAAATACTCCTACCCCAAAACACCAATTGTGCACTCGGAATTAAAAGGAAACACAGATGGAAACAGTGCAGGGAAGCGTTTGCCTTTCTGGGTCACGCTGGCAGGACATTTTGTGTGCACCAGAAGATAAATCTGCAACATTACCAATCCATTCTGAAAGGTAACTCAAAACTTTAAGACATACACACCAAATCAGAGATAGGAAAAAGCATGTACGGCCTGCATGAAAGAAACCCAAATCTTGCAGGTGCCAGCTTGCACACCTGAAAAAATCCTTCCCTCCCCCCTATAGGTCTGCTTGCAGCTGCACAAATGGGAATCATGTTTTGGTGGTACTAGCGTCCCCTATAACCAAAGAGGATAACCTGGGCAGTAAAGCAGGTCCTTTTCCTCTCCCCACCCTCACCTCCAGCCTCCTCTCTGCTGAGTAATGAAGGCAATGTAGTCAGTGCAGCGCAGATTCATGTCCTCAAACCTCCTAAATGCTGAATGGTTTCACCAGCACGCACAAAACTGCCCTGACAATCTCTGCCTCCTGACGATATTTTGGAGAAAGACAAGGCAGCACTTTGTTTCGGGACTCAGTGCAAGTCAAATCACTGGCTCAGACCCTGGAGGTGGCCCACCCCTGTGCCCTACATTGTCAGGTATCTACATAACTCTTACCACAATGCAGTCAGTTACAATCCGCTGGACATGGAATTCTAATAACCATGTTACCAAGTTTCCCACTATTCCCCTCCTACCCTTGAATCCTCTGTATATCAAATATACGCCCTGGTTTTTCCTACAGAAACACAACTGACTTCCTAATTTCTCCTCTATGCTAAAATTCGATACTGTTTTGCGCGACACTTTCTGCCTAGTCTGCGGTGATTAAGAAGTTTTTGTGAAGGTTTAGGTGAACATGACATTCCACAAGTTTGCACATTTGCTGTCACAACACACACTCTGGCTAGAGAAACTACATACCTACCTTCAGGATGTTTGCTCTATCACCTCTTCCACAACAGAGCTGTCAGAGCACCCCAGGGTTAGGCATGGCTGGGGGATGCAGGAGCTGCCTCGCAGCTCACCAGCTGAGCGATAGCTTCAGCTCCTTCGAGTCTCACTCTCACTGACATCCCAACTCCCCAAACTTTGCACCTTGGATGTACCAGGTCTGAAATATCTGAGCCTCAGTGTCGGCTCTTTTAAAGACCTGATGATTTTTCAAGTCTCCCTTCCAAAAAAAAAAAAAAAAAAATTACTCAGTAATACAAAGGTAGCATTGAAGTCCAAATACTCATCTACCCAAACTAATGAAATGGTGACGAAATGTTGTTTCGGAAAGCCAGTTATCTTCTCATCTAATGTTTTAATCACTTTGCATAGCCATGTATCCTCGGGGACCATGGTGATCCTTTACCAGTCCTGTGCTGGCCTGCTGGTGCAGAACACTGGAAGTAGGGAAACTCTTCCACAAGCACCCTGCCCAGCTGAGCCATGCCGTGCGATGCCTGTGACTGCAAACACTTCCCCGTGTGCGTCCTCCCCCAGGGTGAGGCAGAAGCAGCTCTGGGCAGTGAGCAACTTCCCATCTCCAGGTGTGCACCAAGATTCTCCTAGGGCTGCAGCCTTAAGTTTTCGCCAGTCCTAGTCTTGCAAGAAGTGCCGTCTTCTGTTTTGTCCCTTTCCTTCAGGCCTCAGCACCACTAGATCGATTTGACTGCATGGCTGCACGGTAAGGCAGTTTGGTTTTTTCCTGAATCCTTCGCCTTAATCACCCAAAACCCAGACTTTGGGCAGGGTCCCAGCAAAGCTCAGCCTGGCTCCACGATGCCCTGTTTGCCAGCCTTCGAAGGCAGTTCAGTGAGACCCAAAGCACAACAATGGAAAATATTAGAAGCAATTGCAGCAACACAAATCAGGGATTAGAAGATACGGGTGTTATTCTTGGCTGTGCCCCAGATTTTCTGAATGAGCTGGACAATTCCCTGCTCTGTGATTCAAGCCGGCACATACAGAGTGGAAATGATAATAAGCTACTTCCCAGCCCAGTGGGGCTGAGGGGCCTGTGGGTCTTTTCCAAGCCTTCTGCAAACTAGCTCCTAATTCAGAGCGACATAATTTAATGCAATGAAATTTGGGAAATGGGCAGCAATGCTTTGCTAGGAAACAGGAAAGAAAGGATAAATTACAGAAAGCATTGCTGCCTTCTGCTTGAAAGGTCAGACAACGTCCTTTGTGAGGATTTAGCAAGGCAGAATTCTTGGGAAGTCAGAGACAAGAGACTGGTTTAAAAGGAGGAGTGATGGAGGAGAGCAATCCTCCTGTGAGACGTATGGGCTCACTGCAGTACAACACGGCCATTCCCTGCGCGGCCAAAGACGGTCTCCCAGGGGAGCGTACGTTAGAAGTTTAACCAATACTAGGCTTGATCCCAGGCGAAAGGTTCAGAAGTTCAGTCAAAGCCTTTCAGCTGACAAAACAATGAGCCTCCAGGAGCCAAGAGGTGATGTACAAAGGAAAGCCAGCCTAACAGGGAAATTAAATTGTTAGCCGAACACATTTCCTGCAGAGCCTTCCAACCTGTATCACAAATAATGGAGCTGCTCCCGCCGAGGCCGGCTCAGCCGGCTCCTGCGTGCCTGTGCATGCTCGCCTGCGTGGCCGAGCTCCCGGGGTTATGTGCGAGCTGGGCTCGGCGGTGCCGGCGGAGCGAGCGCGGCAGCCGAGCACGGCTACTGCAGCGGGCCCTGCTGAGCGCTCTTCCCCTTCCTGGCCAATGATATGCTAAAGCTAAGCAGAGCTGGCAGGAAGAAATGTGGTTCAGTGCGGGGTAACTCGCTCTGGAGCCTTTTATAGAAGTTTCTCTTTTAATGAGGCAATTAAAATTCAGTGGTTTTCTACTTAGCCCTTAGGATGTTCGAAGGGGCTTTCATCGTGTCTCACACTCCGATACTTCCTTGCCCCTCCTTCACACTAAGCGAGCATTAATTCTCTAACTAGAGCCAGGCTCTACCTCTACCTGAGCTAAAAACCAGAACAAAGCACGATCCTAATGAGGGCTGGATAAAAACTCCAGTTAAAGATAACTCGGGATGGCGACGGAAGCTTCAGACCAGCACCTCACGCTGAGCTCCTCCCCTATCTCCGCAGAGGCAGGTGAACAGCACACTGCGCCTGGTGCAGGCTGCCAGGCAGCAGCAGCTCTCCGGACACGCAGCTGCACAATGGCCAGAGCTGGCTCAAGCTTCTCGGCCAAGCTGTGCTCACCTAGGCTGTTCCATTTCCTTCAGCTAGCTCACTGAAAACCGACTCGGGTGTTTCCATCCCACTTGGCAGCGGAGCCGGGCTCTCTCCCCAGCTGCAGTCCCAGTTACGACTTGGCCTCGCTGCCCGTCCAGCCTGAGCAAAGAGCCGTGTTTTCTGCAGGAGTGTGCAGCCCCGGCAGAGCTGGCACGGGCATCTCCTGCACAGCTCACAGGCAAACGCTGCAATCGTGACAAGGTCACCGGTACTAAATCTTCTAGCAATGGCCTTCTCTTTAGCCTCCTCCATATTTATTGCTCTCCTCAGTGCCTTTCTGCCTCATTGTGTCACTTCTGAACGTGGCAGGGGCTGGCCCAAGAGCACAGACGTGGTGTCTGCGGCTGAGCTCCAACTCCTCATGCACATCAAGAGCTAAAGACTTGGAGGGACCCAGCTTTTCAACATCTTGAGCTGAAAGTAGAGATCATGGGGATTACCAGACATGCAGGCCCCTCATCCTAATCAGCAAGGGCTTTAACTGTGTTATTGAACCCATGTGGAATTTAAGTAGCATCTCAGAGGCCACTTGAAACTGAGAAGCTTAGTCTGAAAGTCCATCTATCAGTAATCGGGCAGGGAAAGAACCTGAAGCCATGCTAAAAATGCAAAGGGTGTCTTGACTTCTGACCTTTTCCCTTCCCAAATGGGACTGGGTGGATGAATGCTCCAAGACTGAGGGCAATGGAAACGCAGTAAGATCTCACACTTCTGCTGCCAGCAGAAGAGATGGGACAAAACGCAGGCACACTCCGAGGGAACCGGGCACTCTGCCTTTACAAGGTGAGGTCTGACAGCTCCATGAGGTGCTACGAGCAAGCACAGCTGTCACGATTTCAAATGGCACAGTAGGAGTGGAACAAAGAAACCAAATATTCTTTGAGACCCGTGAGATCTCTGTGGAGCCATTACTCTTCAGACCACTTGCTTTAGCACTGTTTTACAGGGTGTTTCTATGAAATTTTCCATCTCTTTCCAAGCTACTAGCTCCCAGCAGAGCCCACGCACTCTGAGTCACCAAGTGCTGTCCTCATAGCCCCTTACTAACAATCCTCTCACCTCTATGTGCTTAGAGACACCAACCTGCAAGCGAGGAAAAGGAGTACACCCTTTTTTTGCTACAGACAGCCATCAATCTAGGCAAACAATGAGTATGCTCGTCACGGTGGCTGCAGTGGGACAAGCCCTCTTCTTCCAGGCACCAGTGTGGGCTCTGAAAACCCGAACAATTTCACCATGGTGCTGGGACCACCCATTTCACGGTGCTATTTAGCATTGCTGTTCAAGTAAGAAAGCAGCAGGCTTCAGCCAGCTACACACAAGTCTACAGTGGTGAAAATTTCCCCTAATATAACATCACGTGGGTTGGGCTTTTTTCATTTTTGAAGGAAAAGCAATGAACAGTCCCGCATTTGGAGCAAAGAGCACCCTGCAGTGAGGAGATGCCAGCCTCCAAGAGAAAGCAAGATAAGATGTCCTTATTGGACTGATTCCACCACACAGTGTCCAACAGCTCTAATTAAACTGTCAACAGCCGTGGCCTTCCCCACCTTTGTACTCCTGGAACATGATCAATGATCTCTGAAGACAGATAGGAAGGGCCACAAATCCTGTTGACATATTTTGGCATAGCTTCATTGCGTTCAGCAGAGCTATGCCAGCGAACACAGGCTGGCTCACGATTGCTATATACAAAATAGAAAACCCTCGAACATACATAATGCCCTGGCTGTGGTTCCCTGCCTCAGCACTTCGCTAATATTTCCTGACTCATTTCCCCTGCCAGGCCTTCCTACACCCGCTTCTGGTCCACTCTTGTACTAAGGTCAAGGCCGCCAGCAGGAAAAGTCATCACACCCCTGCAAACCAAAAAGCTGGGAGCTCCTCAGGATGAGGATTTAGTTACACAGAAACCAGAAGCGTTCCCCAGGACAGTCTGCAGACTGGGACAGACAGTCCCGGCTCAGGGCACCGGCCATCCCGCAGGAGCCAGGCAGAGCTCTCCCGTTTGCCTGGGTCCAGCCAGCGGGATGCTCAGCCAGCTGCTGCTAGACCAGCACCAGCGGCAGGGGAGGTCTGGAAACAGGGAGCAAGAGTCCCGTTGCCACACTTTAGCCACCTAACCAGATGACTGGTCTTCTGCTGCTCTCAGGGTATTCAGATGAGATATATTAATACCTGTTTTTTCAGTCCCAGCAGCTTAAGGTTACAGCCCCATCCCAGTTTTAAAGTTAACAGTATTCAGCCAGGTCTGAATCCCTGAATGGAGACAAATCCCCACGCATCAGAAACACACGTCTCCTGGTGAATGTGCAACACTGAAGACGGAACATTTATATTTTCAGCATCACAAGAGTATTTAAAAGACTTACAAGAAATCAAGCATTGAAATAAAGATGTTAAAACGTAAGCTCCAGCAAGGCACTTGGAAATCCCAACACACGCTTCCTTGTGAGCTTATGCCAGGTATGATCAGGGCAACCTCTAACTCTGGAAACAGAACCCTCTCTGCCATAAACACCAGCACACCCATGATGCTCTTACATTCTGCTTTCTCCCTCCTGCCATGCCAAAATTTCTAGTGAGGTGGTTTTAAGCCAGCCATGATCCTCCCTGAAGCAGCACATATAGCTTGTCTGAGTTGCTCACCAGCCAAAGGTCGTGATCCATCCCAAAATCCCACCGACAGCTTGGCAGCAATTTCTGCTGAATGTTTTGAGTTGGTGTCATTCTGCTTTTGCAGAGAGCGCCAGGGCTGGCTGTCCCTAGGAGCTGTTAAAAAGGAGAGAAAAACACACAAGCTGCCTATCACAGGAATATTATTTAAGATACTTTGAGTACTTGGGGTTAGCCAAATGCAGAGAGTTGGCTGACAACTGCTGGGACAGTTCAGCAGTTGCCAGAGCAGACGTGGGAGTAGATTTGCAGTTAACCAGCGCTACACCACGGCACAGGGCACATTGCTGTCCTCGATTTGCACGTTCGTGTCCTTCCTGCTAAAATACCATTTAAATGATAGTGTCATCCACATTGTCACTTTGGAATATAAAGTTCAGTGGATGGAAACAAGGAGGGGGAAAAGGACTTTGCAACCTGTTCTTCAGCTTACACTTTGCCTGCAAAACATCTACTAGCTTTCCTACTCTTGGGAATAATGCACAGAAAACACATAAACAAGACCCACTTAAAAGAGAGCAACAGGAACCACTGACATCCGAGAGACAAGAAAATAAACAGCAATGGCTTGCCTGTCACATCAGCAGTAAGTTTGACATCAATAGCAAGAGTGCCCGAAAGAGCTGGACCTCCCTCTCTGTTTTCATTCCAGACCGACTGCAGTGAGCAGCTGGGTGAAGATCATTGCCCAGCCTCTGAGTGCTGGTCCTAATGATGAGGATGATGAGTTAAGAGCATGCCCTGAGCAGCTTTATTTCCTACTCTCTGCTTCCTTCCTGGATGGAATTACTCACTTCCTTGGCCGGAAAAATCATTACAGAACACACTTTTTCTGAGTTCATCTGAGGTTATTATCTGCTTGCTGACAGCAGGTTATTAGGCACTGATGGAGTTTCCTCTTGCACAGTGGGGCTGCTCTCCTGTGTTGCAGGCTTTTGAATAGGAAGAATAAAGATTGCTTGCTAGACACACCTTTTTTTTTTCTTTTTTTCTTTTTAACCTTTGCTTCAAGCATCAAAGCACACGGAAGGTATACGCAGCCTCTTTACAGAACAAAAGATGACTAGCTGTGGGAGACATTTTCCTATATTGTAGGTCAATTACAATCAAAATTGCCTTTACAATGGAGTTGGACACAGCCAGCTTTCATTCCCTTGATGACAAGGTAGGTTGGATCCCAAATGCTTTGTTGGTTCGCCTGCCTATTACTTAAAAAGAAAGCTGCTTTTCTATGGCGAGGGTAGGAGTGCAACTCCAAAGCCTGATCCCGAAAAGATCAGAGCTCCATTATGCAACTAGGCAGAGAATTAATAATATATCACAGGGAGTGTGTGTGATTCTGCCTTGATGGTGACATTTATTTCGACACGTGCTCAGATAAACCTTTGTTTGATTCAAGAGAAGATTTTACTTTGCTCTCAACATCTCAAAAGCAAAGTTTAAAGTTAAATATTTCCCCAGCTGGATGCGGCCGTAGGATAGAGGAAGGAGCAGGGAGCTACGCAGCATCAGCCTCCCATGGCAAGCAGGGCAGCCTGGAGAGGGAGGCGGGAATATGGGGCCCATGAGGATAAAGCTGCCTCTGTCTTCTGCAACAGTAGCGTAAAATCATTTTATATACTAATATTTGCACATCCCTAGCCTGACTTGTGCAAATCTGAATACATATTCCAGCTTCCCTGCACAGCTGGGAAGCAGATACTTCCACACCTGTTTTGCAGAGAATTACACTAGACCAAACAGAAAAGAGCAGGAAAGCTAGACACAGAATCCAAAAAAATCTCAGGGTTTGGGTCTCCACTTCAAACCTTAGAGGTGCAACCACTTCACCCATGCTGGCAGTTTGCCTTCTCCTCTGAGGCCAATGCTGCAGCATCCCTTGCTGGATCCTACCAGTCCCGAAGACAAACTCTCACTCTCTGGCTAGAGGAGGGAGCAGGCGAAGGGGAGGACTGCAGAGATCTCTAACCTCTGGCAGGGGGATCTCAAGCTCAGTAAGTCTTAAAAATAACACATTGAGTACCTGATAGATGCCCCTTTCCAAAGGAGTTGAGGAGTCACATCCCTTCACAAGTAAGCTGATCCCGCTCCCACCCACCGGACAGGGCAAGGAGCAGGGAATGGCCAGGGAGCACACTCAGAAAGTGACCACACGCTGCTGGCCAAACCCCACCGCCTTCTGCAGCACGGCACCGCCGCCCGGTTTCTCAGCCTTTGTGCAATTAGTCAAAGGCTGCCTCTTCCAAGGAAGCAGCTCTCGCAAATGCTGAGTAAGACCAACTAGCCGGCAAATAAGCCATCACCAGCATGTTCAATCACAGAGACAGCAATTACTGCTTTTGATAATGAAAAGTCCACTCAGAGCTTGGATAACAGCTTTCCAGCTGCCACTGGCACCATCTGAAACACCGGTTCGGGCTTGATTTTAAACGTTTAGTAGCAGTTGGCAACTGGATAAATGAATGCAACTCTGAAAACCCTTTCACGCTGCGATGAGGAAATTCTCCACAAACAGAAAGCACCACACAGCGCTTCCTGGGAAGCCAGAGAAAATTCCTTCTGACACACAGTTAAAATAAACAAAAATAAAACCTCCAAACAAACAACAAAAAACCCAGCCCCGTTTAAAGACATTTTTCTAGCATTTAATGCAGGCACAGGACTTGAAATGAGCACCCTCAGCCAAAAAAACAATACGGACAGTAGCAAATGAAGAATTTCATCCAAACAGTGTGATACTTACGGTAGAGACAGCCAGCATCCCCTCCCAGCTGCGACCATCCTGGGCAACATCTGTATGCAGTCTGGTATTTCACCTTGTACACTTGCCTGTAGCCCGTGTAGTATGCAGTTCTGAAACACAACAAACCAAGATACCACCCGGACAACGTTAATTCCGGCAGAACGAGGAAACTGGAAAGAACAGAGGTTGTAACACTTAACTGTGGATATAAACAAAATGAGGTTTTCAAATGCACTGACATTTTTTTCCACCTGGTCTAGCAATGATCACTGATGCTAAGAAAATACTTCTTAATTTACTCTAATCAGAAACACAAGAGATGTGTGTCCAGGTCCTCATAACACCCCTGACTGTTTTCTCCTCTTCTAAACTATTTCACAGCTCTGAGCTCCTCTCTTAAACTTGTTAATGAAGGAAATTTAAACTTTAAGAGAAACGGGTATTTCAGTCCAGCTTTAGCGTGCATGGGCAAGTGTCTCCAAGGGGCTGGTGAGCTAAAAAAATTGTCAGAATCCTGATGGGAATATCCAGCTATGCAAAAAGCTCTCCATGCAGGTACGATTTATATAGCAAGGTTCCCACAGGTTAAAGCCAGCAGAACCAATCTCCCTGATGGAAAGGGCTTTCTCCTCCTTGCTCTCCTCCCGCTCTGCCCTCAGCTAAACATTGACAAGCCCAGCCACGCCACGTGCGATCACATCTCCCCCATCTTCCAGAAAAAGCAAAAAGCCCTCTCCAGCGCGGCACAGTCCCGGGACGCGGCAGCGCTGTTGCCTGCTCAGCAGAGCCAGCACAGCCTCCGCAGGGGACGATGCACTCAGGTGGAAGCTGAAGGTCCCTGCAACAACTCCTACGAGTAACTTCCAGGGTGGGAGTTGGGGTCTGAAAGCAGGAATTGATCTGAAGCAAAAATAAATATAAGTGACGCTTTTTTTTTCTCTGGAAATTTGATGTTTTGTGTATGTGAAAATTGAAACACAGATAAAACTCTTGAAGGCAATTTTTAAAAAGATCCTTTGGCAGGACATGAAACTACTCCACCAAAGCAAATCAGACAAACAACAACAAATATTTGGCACAGCAGATGTGTTGTACATATCCCCTGAAAATATTTATCCTAACTCAGTCTAGTTGTTTGATTTTGTCGAATGTTTCTAAAAAAAACCTAAATAACAGTGAACCATGAATTCCCATGAAGAAAACCTTTGGCTACTCCTCTGTGCCAACCAGCATATGGAAGCACAACTGAGAAAAATAAAAGCAGATACCATTTTTTTTTGTATGAGCTATTAACAAATTATGAAGGAAATGCTCGTGTTCCCGAAGCAGCTGAGAAAACAATTTACAGTCCCTCAAACACCAGGAGAGCAGCAATCAGGCTCAGATCCACCCGGATCCTCTCGGTACCAAGAGCTATGTCCCAGCCCAGGGCTGCAGCGCGGTGGGCAGGGTGCGTTAGGAAGCACAGGAGGACATGACAGCAGTGGGCTGGTGCTAATGCAACAACCATTCCCTGCATGGGCTATTCTGGAAAACACCATCCTTCTCATCCAAAATGAGGAAGACTGCATGGCCACAAGCAGCCCCTTCCCTCTGCCCTGCACGGGCTCAGAAACGGGGAGGAAAAGGTATACCAAGAAATAGCAATGTAGGACAGCTCAGGACTAATCCCGGGCTCCTTTCTGCCCCAAACATTACCCTGAACAACCTCATATCCACGAATTTGATGGGCTCGTCTGGACACTTCAGATCCTTAAGTCAGCCCAAGTGGATTCTAAGGAGATGCAAATATTTTGACAGCCTCCCTTGCCTGAGGATATCTGGATGCTGCAGACTGGAAAGAACCACATAGGCGATATTTTATCTTCAATGTTTCTGTTTTCTTTCATGTTTTAAGGAGTCCCTGGCACAGAAAATGTTGAACGAGCCAGAACTAATGGAACCCAGGCTTAAAAATCTTGCTATGTCCTGCTGCTGGAAAATCCACTTCCAGCCTCTCTGGGACAGCTCTGCTGTTCCTCCAAGTTTCGTTACTGAGGGCTGAGCAAAGCTACCTTCTGTTGTTACCTAATTCAGGAAAGTTACACAACCAGTAGCAAAAGCATTGCTTTACCAGGAACAACGAGAAGCGCAGCCCAGAGGATGCTCAGATCATCGGCTGAAGAGCAGATGCTGGCTCCCTGAGCAGGCAGGGCCCGTGTTGTGAGTGTACGGAGCAAGGTTTGTTCTGACTTTTAGGAAATCTTTTATCTCTGCCTAGAGTACAGGACTGCAAGTCCTATAAAACCAAATGCAACTGGTTCTGAAACACACAAACTCAGCAGATAAACATCCCCTTGGCCACCCTGGGTCCCCTGCCTGCCCCAGCCCACCCTCCTCCCCTGAATCTCGCTTACAGTTTAGGCAAAGCGATGGAACTGTAGTGGCGTCTGCAGCACCCCAGGCATGCATGGGAATTTTAGAAAATTAGCTCTAACACTTATGAACCTTGCATGTCAGTGACTTGTGCTTCAGCCCCTGCAGACAGCTGGTCCTTGCCAGGCAGGTGAGCTAGGCAGCGGCACTAAACGGTGCACTGGGGAAAGGAACAGCAGATGCTGGATTTCCCTAGTCATGTCCATGAACTCAAAGGCACTGAGGCCAATTTCAGGCTAACCCTGTGTGTGTCAGATCCTGAAGCTGTTAATATGCTTCCTGAGGCCTGTGCTGCTGGAGCTGGGTCCAACTGGAGCAGCTCCAGCGGGTGAGACAGAAGCTGCGTAGCATCTCTCCGAATGCACAAACTGTGCGCTCCACTGCCCTCAATTGCTCAGCACAAGGGAGCTTGGCAGGAGATCACCCATCTATCGCAATAAGCTTGCTGCGATGGGAACTCCTGAAAGAAGTTTAGAGCAAGGGGATATAGGACAAAATCTTGCCTAGAATGACGAAAGTTCTGTGATAGTCCTTTTACCATCTTGCTTTTAAAATTCCTTGGGTGAAATCCCTCACAGAATCTCTAGGCTTCATCTCTGCATTTTCATCAAGGAACAGAGTTATAGCACTAGGCTGTTCTAATATTCACAATGAAGCACAACAGAAATTTTTTTCATTTCAGTTCCTTGATTTACAATGTCAAAACAGCACATTAAAGAACCCGAGGGACAGCTGGGTCTGAAAAGTTCCCAGCCTTTGAAGCAGGAGGAGACAGGGCACCTATCATTTCAAAGCCCTCTCTTAAAACACGGTCAAAAGATGGACTCTGTTTGCTCCTTTATTACCACTACACAGATATCATCACCAAGATAATTACTGGCAATTACAGGTTAGGAGGAATTCCTAAAGTCAAGACTTAAAAGCTGTCTCTAGTCCAAGATACTTCTTTGAAACTACTGCTATCATTATTATTTTGTAAAGGCTTGTAACTGCCTAACAAGGCAGGAAAAGCAGGTGGAGCACAGAAGAAGATGGGGCACACTGTAGTTTGGCTGCTATGCAGGTAAAAAAAGTTCATTATTTGCACTGTTGCACACGTTCATAACCCTCCCCCTGCAACCCTTCCTTGCCTGGCCTCCCAGCTCCCAGTAAAGGCCAGTCAGCAACTCAAGGGCTGTACCATTAGCTGAACAACTGCATCCATTTTCTGCTCAGTGTACAGACAAATTCCTTTCTTGCCCGTGCAAGCCTACCTCCACTGAGCTGTACACTCTTCTGAGGTGGGCACAGCCCCACTCTTGGTGCGAAAGGAAGCCGGTGACCCACAGCAAAACCTGCCAACGACCACCACCTGTCCTCATGGAGCATCACTTGCACGATGGCCACATTTTTTGTGGTATTTGTTATTTTTTTTCAGACCATACACAATAAACCTCACTTGGACCCAGCTACTGCCTTCAGCTTTGTAAAACTACAGAGGCACTGAGATGCCTCCGCCATGAAGCTGAGACATCTAAAGATACAGGAAGAATGCACGTGATGCGATTAAGTCATTTGGTTAACATGGCAAGATCATAGGAAACAGATGTAATACATCGTCAGATGACTGCAAACAGCTAACCAGAAGAAAGCTTCTTTAGAACAAAAGCAATATATCTTCCCTTTGGGAATTCCTTAACAATTTAAAAACTCAGTATCAAAAAGGTGCCAGGTAGGGTCAGAAACCCCTCCAGCTAGACACACGTAGGGTTTACAAATCTCTCACAGTCTCCAGGTTTTAGCCAAGAAAAAAATATCTAATAAAATAGATTTACTCTTTACAGCTCATTTGTGGGTTCAGAGCCACATCTCCCCCTGCACGTAACTTTCTGTTTACATTGGCCCCTAAATGAACTGCTTTGCTACCCTAATGCCAGACCCGCTGACGGCCAGGTACCAAGTGCAGGGTAAGTCTCCCCTCTCCCTAGAGAGCTGCAGGGGATTGAGGAGAGCCACAGCCATGCTGGCTGGTCACTGAGGCTCCTCGGAGGGTACCACGCAGTTATCAATGCTATTTCTTGTGCCAGACCCCAGTGTGGGCAGCAAGACAGGCACACATGCAGCTGCTCCCAGCCCTCTCCCCCTGTGCCCAGACCCACCAGCTGCGTGGCCGGTGCAACGGGCTCTCCCCTTTGCAGATGCCAAGTGAGCAACAAGCTCGCTTCCCCGCTGCTGATGATGAGAAGGAACCAATTTCCATCACGCAAGGAGCAAATCAAGCTCCAAGGAAGAACACATACCTCCGCTCGTAGCCCGTACACCACTGCCGTCCCCCGCAGTCCTGCTTCCACACTTTGACGGTGCGGGTGAAGGCCTGGACACAAGGCTGCCGGTGCCCCACGACCGCCAGCTCCTGCTCCGCACAGACGTTTGGCCTGCCACAGAGAAAAAGAGGTGTCTTTGAATTTCCTTACTTACGAGCTTATACAATATATGGTGTTTGCCTCCTCCTTTAATTAAATCAGTGTAGGGAAAAGAAATCTGCCAGGTTGACCAGCCACAGACAGTTGTCAAATGCAGCCTCTCCAGCTGCCCCCAGAATTCTTGGATTAAATGCTCTTGTGAACAGATAGAATTGTAAGAGCGTGACACTGGCACCAACAAAACACACAGTAGAATAGTATAATCTGTATTTCTCAAAAGCATGTCAGTAGGCTTTTGTGAATCAGTTAAACATTGGAGAACTACAAGGTGAACATCACAAACCCACATTTAGATGGAAAACGGCCATCTAAAGCAGAGAGGACACGGGGAGTAATCCCACGCTATAAGCCAGTGGCAGACATGAGAAGCCTGCTCCACCCTGAACCCCCTCCTTGAGTCTCCAGACCTGCAGCCTGTGATGAGGCTCAGATACAGGAACAGAAATCTAAAGCAAGATGTTTTTATAACATTGCAACATAGCAAACTTCAGTGAGATCGGGAAGCCGACATTTGGTACCTCTAGGTCCTGGGATGCTCTACAGCCCACTTGAAAAATGCAGCAGTTACTTTTCCACTGATAAATTAAGGCTGATTTTTAGCCTTGAAACAAAAAAGGATGGATCAGAAAAGATCCGATAGCACCATAATTTCTATGTTTGTCCATCCTGTCTGATCTCAGTTAAAGAAGAACACATTCCTTCTTTGGACCTAGGGCATTATTTTCCTGACTATTGTCATTGTAAACACAAATGGGATCTGCATCATCTGACAGCAATTGGAAAAAAAAAATATTCAGCCAGTAGAAATGATACATCATTTTGTTAATACTGCTTTAAATCTGTTTTAGACATTTTGCTGTCTTAGCTGCTCTCTCACACATTCAGAACTGCAAGACTAATTCCAGTAAATAAAAGTGAATATATATATAATTTGGTAAGAAAATAAAGAAAATACCATTTGTGTTTAATTTCTTTTCTAATCTAACTCTCCTTCTCCAAGTACAAATCAGTAGTTTTAACTAAGAACAAAGAGGGAATCATTTATCCCTGACTTAATAAGTTATGAGCCATTCATTATTTGGGACTGCTTCTGTTGCTTCAAAAGGAGCCGAGAGTTTTCACAAAAATACTTTCTATAAAAGAAGTTCAACTAAATAGTTTGGACATGGTGAAGCATAGAGATTGCAGCTGGCATCTGACTGCTCCAAGATGTTCAATTACACTGCTCTTACAGCAAGCCTGGCAATGCCTTTGGGATTAATGGCATGTTTTCTTCCCCCTCCGGTTTTGCTCTAAAATCTCCTCTCGTCATCCCCACATGTGGCCACTGCTGAGCTGCTTGGCTTGCAAAGCTCCGCACACATCACTTCACCGATACAACAGTTCCCAGCACTAATGGTGACTGCCAGAGAAGCTGTTTTATTTTGTGAGCGTCTCCATACACGGCGAGCTGCAAGCTGATGCCAAGAGCGGCATCTCCCTACCCTCTGGACCTCCTCTGCTGCAAGCCTGCCGGCGCCTCACCTCCCAGCTCTCTGCACGTCCAAAACCAGAACTGAAAGGAACCACAAGAACAAGGCTGGCAGCAGTGCCGTTTTGGTGTAATTGATTACAGTGAAGAAAGGTTTTTGTGTGCCCCAAACAGTGGTTGTGTGTGCAACAGGCATCGTCCGCAACGCCCCATGGGAAGTGACAGCCCTGCCCCGGCGCTGGCAGATTCTTTTCTCTCATGCTTTGGCACACATCTCATCTCTAGCATCTCATCCAAGAAGACCTAAAAGTAATTGTCAAGGCAGGAGCACAAAATCTCTGCCATGGGGAGAAAAGGCATTGTCTCGCAAAACCTTTATCTGCTGGAAAGGACCCCTTTCCCATCAAAAAGTTAAAAACATCAGGGAGAGCAGCTTGGAGTTAGCACACCATGCAACACCGAGTTCATTTACAGAAAGAATTAGAGCAATCCCCCTGCATCGAGAGATCATCTTCTGGCAGGAGACCAAACTTGCAAGGAAGTTTTCCAAAGAAGCCAAATGATTAACACCAAACTGTAACTGTAAAATTTAATTAAAAAGAACGGACCTACGTGCTGCTAGCCTAACAGCAAAAGGGGGAAAGAAGCATGCACCAAGAGATAGACAAAGTGCAATAAAAATAGCAGGTCTGTGAAGAAAGGTCAAGCTATTTACACAACAATCACCTCTTGCGCTCACACAGTAGCAACATTGTGGTTAAAAACAGTGAGTTACCTCCTGCAAGCAAAGCCTATCCAGATTTTCAAACGTCTATTCCCCTTTATGTACATCTGGTGCTAGATAAAGAAACACAGAGCAGCCCTCCCTCCCTTTCACTCTCTCTGCTCCTGCCTTCACCCTTGATTTGAAAATACTGTATTCAACTTCTGCTTTGCAGTTCCCTGCCCTGTAAGAACACTCCAGCACTCTTTTCTCGCTACTTACATATGGGGCTGCAGTTTGTTCCCAGAAGCCAGAGAAGATATTTGCAATGCAAGGATGAATGACAGTGCCACTGCACGAAATTCCATCGCAACACCTTCTCTCTCCCCTCCAAGGTGCTTCCAGTGGGTGCCTAGAAAATCTCACAGCCTTCTCAAGCACGACTCGCCAGTTCCTGTATCTCAAAGGACACTCCTGGCCATCTCCTGCTTCTAACTTGCCGGTGTCTCTCTTTCTTGCAAAAGACAATGCTATTGGAGCACACGGGAATTCTTGCACAGGGAGAGCAGCTTTATCATTTCTAGATGCTTCCTCACATATGGGTTCAGTTCAGCAAGTTTCTTCAGTCCATGGGAAATGATTATAGTGCAGATTGTAGCTGGGTTTTTCCCAAATCCAAACCAGGCTTCTTATGCTCATTTGCTCGCATTGAAATGTACTGAAGTGACTTTTCCTTCTGGCATTTGCTTCTTGCCAAAGCCCGAAGACCTGGTGGCTCACAAGACCTGGGTTCTGTCCAGCGATGAAGCCCCATGTGGGTTTAGCTGATTTGGAATTGCGACCCACTGCACAAGGCAATATAAAAATCAGCACCCATCAAGTGAAAGGAAACAGGAGGCGTGCTCTGCTGCGCACCGAGAAGTCCACTTCCAGGGGGCTTTTCCAAAAGCAAGCAGAGTCTCTTTTACCCCACCTGCATAGGTGAAGCCATCCAGCTGCTACAGCCCCCCACCTTCCTCCGGAGACGGGCTTGAGTAACTCCTGCACGCACACACACACACACTAAGAGCAGCTTCCCTGCATTTCAAGGGAGTAACAAAACTTTCCTCCTGCCTTTCCCAGGTCTAGCTCCTTTCCCTCACGTGCTCTCTTGTTTCTTTTCTTGCTGACAGTCAGAAATCCCTCCCACCAGCTGTGTCCAACCCCGAGGAGAGGAGGGGGGAAACCCTGCAGAACAGTAGCAGAAATGATTCGGGTTTGTTTCTCCAAAGACAGCTCTTTTGCACTACCCAAGGCCAACTCTGTACACACCACCCAAAATCCCTTTCCCAGCAGCTCTAAAAATATCCCACAGAGACTGAATCTTTCCTATGCACTTTAACAGATAACAAAATTGATCACTTCCCAAGGAAATTCTGCTGTGCACATAATACGGACAGGGACACATCTGACCTGCACTCAGCTGCTCGAGTGCTGTTAACAACCAGGTCCCAGGGTGGTGGGGAAATACACTGGGCAAAGAGGGAGCTGGGGAACAAGATGAAATTGCTATCTGCCTTTTCCCACCAATCTCCCTACTGACCAGGGAGAGAGCACAAGAAGTCATTGATGAGGATTTTGCTGAACCTGGGTGACAGTCCGCTGGCCCCTGCAGAATGAAAAAACAGAGAGGGAAGTGCCCAAGCCTGGCTCTGAGTTGGTTCACTGCTGAGTTTCCTCTTCCAAAAAACCACCACAAGTATCTCCAGTTGTTATTGCCAGGCTTGGCGGCACTGGGGAGGGCCAAGGAGCTTACAGAGAGCGGAGCTGCCTCCTGCCTGCCTTCCTGGAAGGATGGGTGCATGCATAGCAGCCAATGCAGCAGGATGGAGAAGACGAGAGCGGAGCAGGGATGCTGCGCTAAAACTTTCCTGCCTCAAGAACCCACCATCAAAGCCTCCCACTGAGGGCGAGGACTCGTCAAAGCAGCAGCTGGGCACTGCTCCACTGCCCTGGGGCAGCCCCAGGCAGACCTGACCTTTGGCAAACACCGATTTCTGCGAGTGAAGTAGGATAAGAAAGTTTGCGCAGTTTCAGTCCCGTGCCAGGCGTGTATTCTGCTACTGAAAGACAACGATTACATCAAGACTGAAGTCACCCACAATCCATGCCCAAAAGCTGGTAGCTCTAGGAAGAAACCAAGGCAGCTGCTTTAACACCTTAACCCTTCCAACGTCACAGCAGTTGTATAAATCATTTAGGTCACAGAAAGAGTAGGTATGGGGGGGGCTAATGTTTCCACTTAGAAGTAAAGTATCTGCCAAGCCTAACAGATGGGAAAACAACATCTTTCATTCTTCCTAAAGAAAGGCAACTACATCAAGATGTTTTGTAGCGATGGAGAGCGTTCCAGGATACAATAAATTCAGGCCCACGTTTTCCTGTCAGGACTTAACAGTTTGGACTTTTCTTACAGTAGGAAGCAGTGAGGTAGCTCCTGGTTAGTCTCTCTGTGCTGACTTACCACCACTAGCCAAACGCTTTCTCTACACACAGCTGATCCTCTGTTTGGGCCCAGCTTTGGCAAAAATGGTGCCGGGAAGGCAGTGTCTGCACCTGTAGGAATGGTTTGGGTTGGAAGGGACCTTAAAGATCACCTAGTCCGACCCGTGCCAGGGGCAGGGACACTGGCCACCAGCCCTGGCTGCTCCCAGCTCTGTCCATGGCCTTGGGCACTGCCAGGGATGGGGCACCCACTGCTGC
This sequence comes from Falco rusticolus, assembly GCF_015220075.1. Lineage (NCBI taxonomy): Eukaryota > Metazoa > Chordata > Aves > Falconiformes > Falconidae > Falco > Falco rusticolus. Next base: position 105,656,017 of record NC_051189.1, on the reverse strand, counting down.
TCTGAGCAGCCTGTGTCAGCGCCTTGCCACCCTCAGAATGAAGATTTTCTTCCTAATATCTGATCTAAATCTCCCCTCTTTCAGCTTAAAGCCATTCCCCCTCGTCCTGTCAGAACATGCCCTTGGAAAAAGCCCCGCTCCAGCTCTCCTGTTGTCCCCCATAGCCCCGCAGGGTGCTGCAAGGTGTCCCTAGAGCCTCCTCTGCAGGCTGAGCAGCCCCAGCGCCGCAGAGGGGCTCCAGCCCCCCCAGCATCTTCGCCGCCTCCTCTGGGCTCGCTCCAACCGCTCCGTGTCCCCCCGGTGTCGGGGGCTCCGCAGCGGCGGCAGGCGGTCCCGGTGGAGCCGTGCGCCGGGCCGGGCCCGCCAGGCCGCGGGCGCTGCAGCCCGGGCGGGCAGAGCCTGGAGTGTGGCTCCCTCTCCAGGCCGCGGCTCGTCCGCGCCGGCCGGGCCCCTGCGCTGGGCCTGGGCTGACGGGGCTGGCCGGGCCACCATGCCAGGAGGCCACCGTACCCTGCTGGCCGACCACCATGCCCAGGAAGCCACCATACCCTGCTGCCCACCATGCCCAGGAGACCACCATGCCCTGCTGGCCGACCACCATGCCCAGGAAGCCACCATACCCTGCTGCCCACCATGCCCAGGAGACCACCATGCCCTGCTGGCCCGGCCACCGTGCCCAGCAGGCCACGATATCCTGCTGGCCACCATGCCCTGGCAGCCACCATGCCTAGCAGACCCCCCATGCCCGGCTGGCCAATACACCCAGCAGGCCCCCATGCCCAGGAGACCACCATACCCTGCTAGCCACCATGCCCAGCTGGCCACCATGCCTAGCAGGCCACCATGCCCAGCTGGCCACTACACCCAGCAGGCCCCCATGCCCAGGAGACCACAGTGCCTGGCTGGCCACCATGCCCTGCTGGCCACCATGCCCTGCTGGCCACCATGCCCAGGAGGCCACAGTGCCCTGCTGGCCCCCATGCCCAGGAGGCCACAGTGCCTGGCTGGCCACCATACCCTGCTGGCCACCATGCCTAGAAGGCCACCATGCCTGGCTGGCCTCCATGCCCAGGAGGCCACCATACCCTGCTAGCCACCATGCTCTGGCCACCATGCCCGGCTGGCCACCCACAGAGCAAAGGACAGGCTTTGGTGGGGGAACAGCTGGGCCTGGAGCACAGCAGGAGACCCCACAGCGTGTAAAGCCATCCCTGCCACCCTTTGCAAGCCACTTCAAAGGCAACAACAAGGCTTCCCACTTCAATGGATTCATGTGAGCGAGCGCTGCAGAGAGAGCACTGAAGGGAATAGGTGAAACACATGAAAGATGGATATCGAAAATGCAGCACTGTTTAATACAGTCTTAATTTTGTATCGTTTCCCAACACAAGGACCTGCTGAAGATGTCATCCTTTGGCTCGGGGTAAAACAGCCCTGGAAAGGGCCCAAAGATACAACACGGTCCGACAAAGACTGATGATAACATCTGCGATAACACCAGAGACCACAGATTTAGAAACATTAGCTTGTCATTCATTCCCTAGCATTATTTAACCTCTGCCACCAAGCGTGCTGAGTGTGGAACGGGCTTCGGGGCTCTCAACTTGGCCAGTTCGGCATCGCCCCGTCACCCCACATCCCCCCTTCATCCACCACACCGCCCCGGCAGTGTGGCGGTAACGGCTGGACACGATGACCTTCAAGGTCTTCCCACCTAAAGGGTCCCGCGACACCCGACCGGGCGGCGCGGAAAGGCTCTGCCCGCCCGCCCCAGCCCGGCTCGGCGGGGAGCCCACGCGTGGCCCGACCGCGCCCCGCAGCCCCGAGGGCCGCCCCCGGCGGGGGGAAGGCGGGCCCGGCCAACCGCCCGCCCCGGAAGGCGGCGAGAGCCCGGCCCGGCCGCGATGCTGCAGCTCCGGGACACGGCGGAGGGCGGCCCGGCCGGCAGCCCCGGCAGCCCCGCGGCGGCGATGCTGGTGCCGGAGGAGACCGGGCCGCCCTTCGAGCCGCCCGCCGCGCCCCGCCAGACGCTGCGGCCGCTGAGTGTGCGCACCGCCACCCGCGGCGGCCGCCTCCGCCAGTACTTCGTGTTCCGGGTACGGAGCGCTGCCCCGGGCCGCCCAGCCCCGCACCCCGCCGCTGCACCCCCCGCCGCTGCCCCGGGCCGCCCAGCCCCGCACCCCCCCGCCGCTGCACCCCCCGCCGCTGCCCCGGGCCGCCCAGCCCCGCACCCCGCCGCTGCACCCCCCGCCGCTGCCCCGGGCCGTCCAGCCCCGCACCCCCCCGCCGCTGCCCCCGGGCCCGCCGAGCCCCTCACACACACCCCCGCCGCTGCACCCCGGGCCGCCCAGCCCCGCACCGGGCCCGCCGAGCCCCGGCACCCCCCGCCGCCTCTGCCCGGGGCCGCCCAGCCCCGGGCCGGGCCCCGCCGCTGCACCCCGGGCCGCCCAGCCCCACAACGGGCCCGCCGAGCCCCTCCCCCCCTCCCCCGCCGCTGCCCCGGGCCGCCCACCCCCGCACCCCCCCCCCACCCCACCCCCAGCCCCTCGCCGCTGCACCCCGGACCGCCGAGCCCTGCACCCCCCACCCCACCGCTGCCCCGGGCCCGCTTAGCCCCCATCCCCCTTAACCTTGGCCCCGGTGAACTCCGCATCCCCCAACCTCTGCCTCGGTTAACCCGGCACCCCCCGACTCTGTGAACCCCGCAGCCCCCCGACCTCTGCCTTGGTTAATCCATCATGCCCCAACTTCTGCCTTGGGCTGCTGAACCCTGCATCCCCCCCTAACCTCAGCACCGGTGAGCCCCACATCCCCCTGACCTCTGCCTCAGCCCGTTATCCCAGCACACACCCCCAACCTCTGCCTTGGTTAATCTGGAACCCCACAACCACTGCCTCAGGCCACTGAACCCCACACCCCCCCAACCTCTGCCTCCCCCATCTAGTCTGGCACCCCCTAACCTCTGCCTCCCCTGTTTAGCCTGGTACCCCCTAACGTCTGCCTCCCCCGTTTAGCCCGGCACCATAGAGCAAGCAGTCAATGAAATCCGCGTGGTCGTGATGCCCACCGAGGACGGGGCAGTGCAGAGCGTCTGGCTGCTGACCGAGTAAGTAGCGCTGCCGAGGGCCAGGCCCCCTCCCCTTGCACCCTGCGGCAGACCCCAGCCCTGCAGCCCACCTACACCTTTCAGAGCCGTGTGTTGTATTAACGCTTGTGAAGTGATGTGGAAGCCTCAAAGTGGCCTCGCATGGCTGTACCATATCGCTGTTCCTGTGTAATCCAGCCCACTGGGGGATTTCGATGAAAGCTCCCAAGTTCACTCGTTACAAAATCCAGTACAATAGGGAATTTGCTCATACCCTAAACCCACTAACGCAGCTTTAATAAACTACTTCACCAAAAGGCAGTGAGTTACAGGCCGTTAGCCCTGCAATTCACCGATCAACGAAATGGAAGCTGACAATTTGCAAGGTGTCTGGACTAGGGGATAGGAGCAAAGCACGAGCCGAGATGCCTGATTCTTCAGAACAACGCTCAGCCAGCTCTGCCAGCTCCAAGCACCCCCTGGGGTGGGCAGAAGGCAGGGGGCGATTTCGGTCCTTTCACTGTGGGACAAGTCAAACCAGCAGAGAGAAAGGTTCACGGCAGGTGGAAACGCTCCAGCCCACCGCCCGGCCCCACTATTTTGCACTTACCTTGACACAGTAAGGGTAGCTGTGGTCTCATCAGCTTGACATCAGTGTTCCTGTTGAAACAGACAATTTTTAATTTTTGTAAGGGAAGAGAATTAAATCAGTAACACTATCAATAAGCTGTTGCAGATTTCAAAGCTGCTAGTTTAAAAGCTGAGCTCATTACCCTTAAGAGTAAAAATATGATGTACTCTTAGGTTGCCCTGATAGTATTATAGCTGTGATGGTTCAACTATGCAGCATGGCAACACACTCCAAGAAAGGTAAGATCTTTTAGTTAGGAAATTTGAAGAAACAAATCAGTTTTGAATGTACAGATTGTTCTTATGGAGGGAAATAAGAAGTCAGACCACAGAGTTAAAGAAAACTATTTCTCTCCCCTGAACATGCACCAGTGCAGTTAATAATTTAGCAAACATGGCAACACACTAACAGCATGGTACCAAACTACTGGAAGAGTCATTGGAGACTCCACTCTTAATGGAGGATGCATTACATAGCATTCAAGATCTTCAGACTTATCTGATTTTCTTAATATTTTCTTATGTTGTAACAAGATGACGTTGTGACGTTCCACCTCTCACCAGACTTGCTGATTCAAAGCAGAGGCCATAATGGAAAATAAGTATGACTAAGACATCAGATTTGTTCTCCTTAGCAACTCTTCTATCCATCAAGCTGTAAAGTGTTTCCAGCCAGTAAAACTGCTAAAGCTCAGTTGTGTTATCTTACTAGAATTGATCACTGGAACAACGAGAAGGAGCGTCTTATTCTTATCACAGATTGGTCCCTCCTGATCTGCAAATACAACTTCATCAGCCTGCAGTGCCAGCACGTGACAAGGATAGCCCTCAGCGCAGTCGATACCATCTCGGTCGGGGAGTTTCAGTTCCCACCTAAATCGCTGAACAAGTAAGCTGGCATCGTAATACGGTAGCGTCACTGCAATTCCTGCGTTATCATTATAAGCAGTTTGAACTGTCAACCTTTGTCACTGACTGCTGGACAAGTTTGAGGTTTCCTTTTGCGCATGTGGCTTTGCAAATAATTACTGAAGCTTCATTAGAAGGCCTCAGAGTAGCTGCTGTTTTGCTGGGATAGTTACTAGTTACGTTAAATGCCAATTGCTTAAGGACTTTCAGGGTAAGACAAATAGATTCAGAAGTTCATTGCCATTATGTAATGCAGTAAGTAGCAGCAGCAGTAGTAGCACCCTAGCATTACTAGAAAGCCACGTGTACATGTTGGTTCATGCATAAACACAGGCTGTCACAGGCGATACAGTTCAGGCATTGTGTCCTAAGTGTCTAATGAGCTTAACCTTTTTGCACTCAGCTTATAAAAATGTTCCTTTGCGTATTTCAGGGGCTGAATTCTTAACCGCTGTAGAGGAAAAACTTACTATCAAACTTATATTTCAGCTTCCAGTTTTAAGTAGGTCTTTTCCAGACAGCACACTTCTAATTAAACTTGCCTCAAAGACTCCAAAGTCTTACCATATTAATTCCGCTGTCTTCGGTATCAGGCGAGAAGGTACTGGTATCCGAATTCAGTGGGACAAGCAAAGCCGCGCCTCCTTCATAAACAGATGGAACCCGTGGTCCACAAACATCCCGTACGTCACCTTCACCGAACATCCGATGGCAGATGCTGATGAGAAGATTGCATCCCTTTGCCTAGTAAGGAAGTTGCCTCTCCTATTCCAGATGGCTTGTTGGTCTCATAAGCTTGATACGACTTGTATTATTTTGAAAAGGTAGAGCAGTTAATTCAAAGGGACAGAACGCAGAGCTGTAAGCTACGTTTCCCCGTTCTCCAGATTTTGACTTGCAGGGCAGCCTAACTGTCAGTTTTGGCCAGCTGCCTATAAGTGGTTTAGACAAGAAGGAAGCTGAAACTTCCAAAGGTGTAGAGTTATGTAAAACCCAAAAGAAAATGGATCTTGGTGCTATTCCTGCTCTTACTCACCTGACAGGCTGATGCCTGACTTTTCATCTAGGACTGCTAGCTAATTAAACAAATAATTCCTAACCGTTAACCTTCACTCAGGTGCTTCAGTTTTTCTTGCAATAGCTGCTGCTTTCCTCTGGAGGTTTCCTTAAAAATAGAACACTATAGTAATTTAACGCACCAATGAGAAGAGCAGAACTACAGTCAGAAATAAACTATGCAAGTCATTGATAAATCTTTATGCATCTAGCTGATGTTTAAGTTACATGTAAGTAGTGTCCCAGTATGAAATTAACTGTATCATTAAGGTTGAATGCCAGAATGTAAAGTTTACCATGGCATGAGAGCTCTTACGACTTCTACAGCTTTAGCGTTAATCCTTCACAATTCAGTATCAGTAGCTGTGTGCTCTGCAATTTTTAGAACAATGGAAAAACAGAGAGGTGGGTTTTTTCTTTCTTTCAGTTGGAAAACTTCAAAACTCAGCTAATTCAAGCTGTGAAGAAAGCCCATAAGGAGTGTCCGTTGCCAGGAAGGGCTAATGGCGTGCTAGTGCTGGAGCGTCCTCTTCTGATCGAGACCTACCTGGGATTGATGTCCTTCATCAACAACGAGGCCAAACTTGGCTACTCCATGACAAGGGGCAAAATCGGATTTTAAAATCCACTGCATTTAATCTTTTCAAGGGGAGGTGATTTTGGTCTCCTGGGGGGAGCACGCTGTGTGGCAGAATACGTGATAAAGTGAAGATGCTGGGAGAATGAAAGGAGGCAGCTGTAGAATTAACGGTTCACAGGAGGCCCTGGTTGTTATGGAGGATGCACAGGTCAGATTAATCTGAAGCAAACACAAGGTAGTGTCATTCTTCTATTTTGTGTCGAATTTACAGTTCTTACTGGTTCTCATACAGGGCTAGTCAGCAGTGGTGTTTTCCATTTCTAACTGCGTGTTCGTCCCCATTAATTAAGTGCAATTGGTACCTGCTACAAACACTCCACACAAATATCCAAGATACAGGAGAATGTACATGCCATATTACAGCTGTATCCCTATATATGGTGTCAAATCATGTAGTGTGCTCAGGATCGATCTGTATTGTTTAAAGAGGTATTGGTGTTCACGGTTCACTGTAATCCTAGCATTTTGATTAATGCCTGTGAAGAATTTCAAAAGCTGTGTCAGTCATTCTTTAGCAAAAGAGTCAGCTAATTTTGTAACAGCTGTACTGTTTTGTCTGCTCAGAAGCAGTGCACATGAACTATTACTCTGTAAACCGAAGTATATGGCTGAAAATGTGTTTATTAGCTTTTTATAAATATCCTTCCGTCTAAGAGTGTCTTAACTTCCTAGCTTATTACATGTTTTCCTGCTGCAGCCATAGAATAAAGACTCTTTCGAGAAAATATTGCCAAAAGCCTCAAACACATTTGCCTTCAAAGCTATTATTTATAAAACTAAAAAGGAATTCTATTTTGATTAGATTTATATTCTTAGCAATTTTTCTTACATCTACTCTAGTTTGGGACAGCAGCAGTGCAGGACTTTTTAATGGAGACAGATAAAACTTTAAGCACTGTATGCCAATCTTGATTTATATATTCCTGCACTTCACCTCCTACAAACATCCAGTAATGAAATTCAGAAGCCACATAAGAGACAAGTAAATTGCTCATGAGGTTACTCTAGCAAGCTTTTTCATTGTGTGTGACCTTCTATACGTGGTGTTTTATCAGGGTATTTATCTGCAGAACTACAATACTGACTAAACGCTGCACTGCAGTGGTGTTTTTTGAACTTCAAGTAGATGTGTCTTTATGAAACTTACATAAAGCTGAAATCATGGTGGAATGCAACAAGGCGCATGCCCCTCTCAATGCATTTTCTAAGATACCGGTTTAATTTTCATTAATCTTGCAGTAAAGTTACATTTCAACTCTATTTGTTCTTCGTTCTTCATTTCGTGGAGACTGAGGCTGTGAAACTAAGTAGCAAAAATATCCAATAAAACCTTAAACAATGGGCTCCCTTCTTTCGAAGGATACTGTGGCTTGCTACTTGGGTTAAAGGATAGTCCAGTGGCTCTTTCCCTGCTGAGCCATCCACTCCACTTTGGCACTGCATAGTTGGGTCAAAAGCTCCCATTTCAGTTGCCTGTATCAGCTACAATCCCTCTCAAAAGATTCAGTATACTAAATCTATGCTAGACCAGGCCCAATTACTGTCACCTGTTAACATCTTAGTCTAGAAAAGCAAAATTATTACAGATTACTTAATTTGCTTTCTGAACAAAGAACTTGTTTTGCTTTAACAGTAACTGATTTGCTAGAAAGTATCTACTTTGCTACAGTATTTAATTCGAATTAGAAAAATCTGTTGTCTTGCAAGACTAGATGTAAGCTGTACACTGTTGTGTGCAAATAACTGTTTCCTTGTGCTGGGATAAATAGCTACATAACCACAACACTGGTCATATAGAAACAGACTTTAGAGTGGAGAAGTGCAGGTTTGTAGTTAGAGTCATACCAAGTTTGTAACTATCAAAATATTTATTGGCAATTATAAACTTTAAATAATAGCTATACATTATATACTCAGAGCTACAATTTTAGAAAAGAAGGGTTCATAGTTCACAAAGTTCAAGAGAAAGTTCAACCACATCAATGCTAAAGTTTTCTTGAAATGCAGACTTCATTCTCTACACTTCAGTTGCTACGTTACTTCGAGTTTGGGTACACTCCTTCAAATAAATAATTTATAAATACAGAAACTTCAGACTAGGCAACAGGCTTTGACCCCTTTCCTCATTCTTCCTCAAACAAAGCATTTTTAATGCAAATGATTGTTATTTTACCTCTTCTCTTTCTAAGTAACACACACAAAAGTTGTCCTTACTCAGAAGCACGATGGAGTCTCCACTGGAATGCCAGGAGAGAGACACGATCTGGAAGTCACCTGCAGAAACAGATCAGAATTTGTCAGCAAGAAGCTGACAGGCCATGCTCTTACTCCAGGAAAAGGTAGCTGGAGCAAGTCACACACAAGCATAGATTTTTCTGGACTTGTCATTCTAATTCAAACTGATGCCACAAGATTGCTCACCACTGCAGAGCTGCATACCCTGATGATAATTGCTGCTCTTGTGTAGAGAGGGAGAAGCTGAATCTTTGCTATTTCTTTTCTGTTTAATAGGCAGAAAGGCATTTATGTGCTCTAGCTAATGGCCTTGCATCACTTACTGCCAACCATAAGACTTCAGCACACAGGCTGACTTAAGAGTTCAGGTTCACGTATGTTCTTCTATCCTTCCATATCCTATCCATATCTATCCTGATATGGAAGCGTACTATGTTACCATGAACATTTTTCCCCAGTCTTGTTTTGTTGTTTAGTTGTTTTCAGAATACCCAAAAAGTAATTTTTGGAGTTTTTATTTCATTAATTATTTCTGGCATTCTGCACAACTGCAGTGTCTATGTAAATAAACCAGTATGAATATAAATCTTGAGAGAGAATTCCACATACCATACAAATAAAGCAACAATTAAATCATTGCTAGCCCCCGTGCCCTGTCCTTGATATATTTTATCACATTTACTATGTCTCATCATGAACTCTTTTTTTGAGGAAGAAATACTAGCTTTTAAAAAGCTCCAAGGACACATCTGAGCCATTTACATGGTAATGCTCAGACCAATTTTAAGTGGAAAAATATTTTTTAAGTAGGAACCTGCTGCTGACCTATGGAGGTTATGGCAGGCAGCCTTACCTTCCACCGGGACCTGCACTGACACACAGCCAGCTGGGGACCATAAGTAGACTTTGTTATTTCCTGTACATACAGCAAGTCGAGGCTGTCGTGGATCCCACTGGAAAGACTGGATCGCACACAGCTGCTCTAAGACTACAAATAGTTTCAGCTTTTGAACATCCCAGATCCAGACAGCGTTAGGAATGTTATCTGTCAGGAGAGGAAGAGGTAATCACGTAAATAAACACCTGAAGGATGAAGACATCTTATTTTTTTTAAAGAAATGGGCATTAATTGAGGTCTTAACACAATACAAACCATTTAGGTATGCTGCAGGTTTAACACCACTAGAATTTTGCTGAGCAGTTCCTTCAATTTTGCCTTGGAAATATTGCAAAAAGGATAAAAGAAGTGACTTAGTTTGTCTTCTGGTCCTTCACCAGCTTTTATCAAATTATTCAGTTATGCTGCTGTTGATGGGGTTTGCATCCAGACAGAAACAGCCCTTCAGGACCATCGAAGGGAAAGATAAAAGATTAATTCTGTAACTTCCACCATTTGAGGTAATCGGAAGCCCCCCTACTACAGGTTGTGAAGAACTCTGCCTTTCAAAAGATACCTACTGTAAGTGGAGGAGGAAAGATCTATGTATTTCATTTTCTAATACAGTGATCTTACATTTGAGGGAATATGAAAAAGCACACTATTTTCATTGAATACAAAGCCACGACCGAGTTAATGCACTGATAAGCAGTTCTGGCAGCTCACAATACTTCATATGTGAATATGAATATGCTAGAAGACGTAGGCTGAATTTTCTCTGTAGTTACACATTTCCACAACGGAGACCTGATTTTAAATGGGGCCATGAGCCTTCTCATAGCACAAAATAACTGACCAATTATTGTCCTAACTTCTTTTATGAAAACACACCACATGCAAGGAGTAGGTTTCCCCTTTAATATAGGGCAGTAGGAACTTACCATTTTTGGTGGCCAGGAAACAGTTATCTGGACTGAATGCCATCATCCCAATTCCCATTTTGGGATTTGCCCTGTCAGCAACTGGTTTGACATACTGTAAGGAAACTGGCACCTGGGAAATGTCATCTGCAATTTGAAATAAAAGTACTTTACTAAGCAAGCTTGAATGGACACAGTATTTAAATGCCAACTGTTAACAAACCCTCTTATGTCTGAAGCAATAGGACCATATTTTAGTCTTCTCCAAGATGTTCCCATCAATGTAAGATATTGCATCTTCATATAAACAGTTTACTATTTCGACAAAAGAAGAAAGGCTGGAACAAGACTGAGATTAAACTATGAAAAAAAGGAGATGCACTAGTTAAGTAGCAGTGGAAATCTTGATTTCAAACAAACACCAATGCCAAACAAAGGTGATTTACAGTACTATGAACAATGAGATAGTAGAAAAAGGATAGAAAAAATATTATAATAATCATACATTGTCTACCACCTCCTTAATATTTCAAAGCCTGTTACCTGCAGGCAAGTTTAAAGCATTTCTGCTACTACAGCTTCTCAGACAAAAGCCAAATGGCCTTTTCACAGTCCGCTTCTTTATATAACCTCATACCTAAGGGATTAATCACTATCCTAAAACAGACAGCAAGACTGTAACACCTTCTGATTATTTTTTTATTATTATTATTGAAATTGCCACATACTATAAGATTCTCAATTGTAATAGTTATCTGATTCTAGCAATTATTGGCAACAGTTAAACTACGCCATTACATCACACTGCATGGATAGAACAAATGAGAAACAAATGCACACAATATTAAGACAACTTTTGCAAGCAGCTCCAAGACTGGACTGAGATCTGGATGCTATTTCTGCACCCAAGCAATTCAGTTCCTTCCTGCGCTATCCTGCCCATCTTTAATCTGCCTTCAAAGCACCACACAGACAGCGTCCCCACTAGCAGGGTGCTTACTACCTGTGGAGCTCTTCAGTGAATTTGAGAGCCTCAAGCAGAGTATCCAGAGGATCAATTCCAATATCGAAGAGGCAGAGTTCTCCTATAAAGTTTATTTATAGAAAGACTTCACATGGCAAACTCAAGTGTCTCATTTTAGTAAATTTTGGCTTACATTTACTTTGTGTGCTGAAGAGAGAACTAGCCAATGCTCTTGTTGGAGGGAAAGAAAGTCTCTCTGTTTCAACAGATGGGGATTTCTCCACTTCTTTATACACAATCTACAAAGAAACAAGCAAGAGTTCTACAGAAGGGCCCCGGAGAATGTGAACATGGGCTGTTAACAAATCATCCACATCCTGCTAACTCATGTGCAAGTGTATTATATCTCAGCATCCCCTAGTTTATCAATGGGGAAAAGGCCTTTGGTAGGCAAATACCAAATCCAGCATTCTCAGCAACTCATTTGCTATTTGGTACCATGATCACGAAAACACTCCTGTGACAAATAAATGAACCCTGAAGTCTACAAAGAATGAGTCTGCCAGAGTACACCTCATTCATTATTCCCAAGCGCTAAATCTGGCAGTACAATAAATCACCTTCATTACAATGGGAACATAGATTTTATTTTTGCAACAAGGAATCTTTAATTGGGTACTATCATAAATAAGTGCAAACAAAGTGCAACATTGCAGAAAGAAATAGCAAAAATATTTTAATGGTGTCCTTACAACGTATTAGTCCCAAATGCAAGCTTAGGATAAAATGCACCAACTGCAATTCCTGTCTGTGTAGTAGAGATTAACAGAGCTATTTCCATTTGTCTTCCATTACATATTTCACACATAACTGGAAGTAAGGGTACTTTTCAGTCATGAGAAGTTTTGCTGAGGTGCATTTAACGGATCATGTCTCACTTCTGGTTAAGATGCATCAACACAGACACATGAATATTGCAGACTTGCAGTCTACACACGTAAAGTCTTACAGGATATCAGTCCAGACGCGATAATAGTCTTTCCTCTGCAGTGGCATGCAGCACTACTACACTGTGTGTTCTTTTTACCTTGACAGATGAGAACAGCTTGTGATTTTTGGAACAAAAGCTATAGCTCTCCACCTGCTGCTGACTACCCAGAATCTGCTGGGCCTTGCATATGCATGTATGCAAGGATAAAAATAAATTATGACAGATGTTTACAGGAAATGCTCTTTAGGTGAGCTGATGAGTTTGTACATACAAGATGTAAGTCTGAGCACAATCCATTTCCAACGCTGTTTCAAGTCATGAATTGTATAAAGCTGAGACAAGTCTCTCCTGTTAAGTTTCCCAGTTTGCCATCATCTACATACCTAAATGTGTAATGCAATCACCATCTACATCAAAATACAGTGGCATATGACAGAAGTCATCTGAGAAATCTGTTAGTCCTAAAGCTGAGAGGATCATATGCATGTGTTCCTTGAACTTGAAAGGATTCATCCGGTTTTCTTACATCTCCAATTTTCATGCAAATTCCCAAGCCCTATTTACACATTAGGAGGGGGAGAAAAACCCAAGATCCACAGAATGAAATGGATACAAACGGCAGCAGCAAAGCACTGTTAATGATTCAATGGATTGTGGATCCATACTTACAGTCTTTGTATTAGCAATTGTTGCTGGATGCTCAAACTCTGTGATCTTCTTCCACGTTATATGGTTCAAGATACGCACCTAATTCAACAAAGCATTGCAAGACAGAACTGTTAGGACAATGTTCTACAAATGGTTTAGATAAAAGAGAGGAAATAAACCTGTTTCCTACCTTTTCACCATAGCTGCCAATTGCCAAAAACTGGCTGCTGGGACTCCAGGCAACTGATTTTACGCCTAGAGACCATTCATAAGCCCGATACGTGGACAGCAGTCTGCCATCAAGGGAGTACAGCAGTATTTTGTACTGAAACATAAATAGATGAATTCTAAAGACTAACAATATTGTTCAAAGCCACAGACATGCAAAACCATTCCCTCCAAACTCTCCCTGCTTGAAACACAGCAATGGGCATGGTCTCATATCTGTGACTTAAGAGAAGAGGCACTAGGCTTCCAGTTCAGCTCTTTTGGCACTTCCAGAACATGCCCACCCTGACCCCAAGAGCACAAATGCCCCACTGGGCCCGAACAACAGCCCATCCAGCCCAACGCTTCAACAACAGCAACAGGTGCCATTACAGAAGACTCTCATGCTCCTTCAGCATCTGCAAGCCACCTAACTAGGGATGTTACAACCCTGCCCCTTCCCAGGGTTATTTGTTTCCATCACGCTGTTCATAACTTCATGGCCAGAGGAGGACACTTTTCTATACCTAGAAGTTCACCTACTCGAGCAGGAAGGATAGCAATTTATATGTTCCTTGCTAACTTTTTGGATGAGTACTTTTACTTAACTGTAAAATTACTGTGCAATGCCATGTAAAGTAAAATAGTAGAAGAATCTTACAGAAGAATTATTTCATTGTTAGGTCAATAGTGCCTTCTGCAGTGTTTACAATCAAGGGGTTTTTTCCAAGGCAAATTAGAAAGAAAGCTACTAAGAATTTGCTGTCATTAAAGATTTACATAACAGCTTGACATTCACTTGTAAGGGCATCCATTACCAATACAAGGATATTCTTTAAAATTGAGTTCAGCTTTTGTTATGTTTAAAAGAAAAAACAATTTTAACACTAGTTATTTTAATTACCACTTTATACATGGTGGCTAAAAACCAGCTTGAATTCTCCAAGAAAATAATGTGCTTTTTCCTCATACCTCCAGACATGTATCCCACACTGCCAGAACACAGCCATTAGGAGCCCATTCAATCCCAACCAGATCTTGTGTTTCAGTGTCAAAATGCTGCCCGCAAAAGAGAAAAAACAAAACCATTTGAAATATTACGCTAACAAAGACTGTTGCACCCGACCTAACATAATTGTCAGTTTTCACCTTTAAATGCTACTGCAAATGCAAAAAGAGCCTTTTGTACACTAGTGTAGAAAAAGAAATACTTCCTTTTGTAATAGTATGCTGCACTCACCATTTCTTTGGTTTCCCTCTACAGGAAAGAGAAATAGTTGCTATACCTCAAAACAAACAGCATTTCAGAAGAGAATAAAAGTAGTTACACTGAATCAGTCAAGAAATCTAGCCAGCCTAGTTCCTTGCCTCAGAAAGACCAGTACAGGATCATTAGGGAAGAGACTGGGAACAAGACAAGCATTTAGTGGTGTTTCTCAGATTTTGCTGTCAGCTTCTCACAAGACTCAGAATTCCTGCACCAGAGGTGACACGATGTGTGGACTGGCTCTTCATGGGTTTTAATTTCTCAGATCCATCCGGTCCTCTAAGACATGCCAGTGTGCATCCTTCACAGACCGTTCTCATTGTTAAACAGAGAATGTGACAGTTTATATAATACATTCCAAATGACCACTTTATCAAGCATCTGATACTTTCATTATTATTAATGTAGCATAGCTTGTAAATCAGCTCATGCAAGAACGTAAAGGTGGAACTTTCACATTCCATCAGAAATTCTTTACCAATATATAGAATATATTGGCCTCCTGCACAGAATACTGCTGCAGAAGTATGCCTGAAGGCCAACAAAGGAGCCAGATGCTGGATAGAAAAATGCATTACCAAGCCTAAAATCAGACTACCAAAGTGACTGAGTCCGAAGCAGCATGCACCATATGTTTGTAGTCTATGCAGAAGCAGCGGAAGGCAAGGACATATCTTACTCTCAGTAGCTGCCAGTCGCTGCATACAAAGATGCTAACAAAGTCCTTGCAGTCACGTCTTTCTGCTACTGCCATATAGCGGCCGTCCTTGGTGAACGCTAGCCCTGCCAACAAGACAAGGTTAATTAAAAAAGAGAGAAAAAAAAAAATAAGACAGACTAAGTTGACAGCTCTTCAATGAAGAGCATTTACTCCCAATTCAAAGGAGAAGTCAAAAGGAAAAGTATCTTCACAGAAGATCACATCAATCAAGGCAATGCATAGTTACTAATTCGCTTGTGTCAGCCATTCTTAAACTTTGTACTATTTCTAAGAACATGGCTTCATAGCCATTTCAGAACTTCAGCATGCTTCAGAAAAACACATTTAATCCCTGACACAGTTGTTCTATAAAACACACAGATTTCAAATAAACAGTTCATTAAGTCTAGCTAAGTGGATTAGTTAGGCAACCGCTGGTATTGCACCAACTTCCAGGCATCAGTCCCCATCCACTCTTATTTTACATGTAACACATAATTGCCTTTGTCATATAGAGAATACAAGCCTCAGGCAGGAAACTGTAACCACAGCCATGTGGCTACAGTCCTAACATGAGCTTTCCTTTCAGATCTTTCCATGTGTAAAAGATGACAAAAGCCACTTTGGATTAGTGTTTTTCATCATCAACGCATCCAGCTTAATTTAATTTAAGGTCCCTTTGGAGAAGAACACACCAAAGATGCATATCTGAAGAACAGGCAGACAGAGCAGATGTAACCCCTCATCCACAGCGAGAACATGACAAGCCCTGAGCACACCTTGGTGCACTTGCAGGAGGCGGCACACAGGTACTGATCTCAGAGCTGTGCACCCCTGTGGGCAAGCTAACCCCTCAGCAGGGAGGGTGCCAGAGCCAGTTTTGAAACACATCTTTCATCGTTACATGTCAACTTAATTCTTCTTTTCCGCCATATTAAAAAAATACCATTCCTGTGTTTGGTTTGTGGCACTTACCCTGCTGACAAGCTTTGGGATACTTGATGTACGATATAGATTTTATACACAAGGACCACACGGTTATCCGCAGCTGTCAAAGAGAAAGAGACAAGGAAGTATTTGTTTATTTTGTAGGTTAAAAAAACCCCTAAGTAAATAGAAACCCATAAATCCAATTTAGCAACACAAAGTAGATCAATACACGTACTGTGGCTAATTAAGCTTTGCAGCTATTCTATGTAGCTCAAACACAAAGCCCTGAGAAGTAACTGCAAGGAATTCCCTCCCAACTCCCTTCAGTTAGCAAGGTTACTTATTCCAAATTAATATTACAGGCACACTGGATACTCCAGAAGGGTATATAAGATGCAGAACACCAACAGGGAAAAGAGCTCCTCATTATTAGTGACTTTAATGTTGTTACCATGAATCCAGCTACGTGGTTGCCAATGTATCATACATAGACACTTTTTAGTTGCTAAAAAGTTTAAACACAGAATCTGGATGATAGATAAGAAGTTTCTTGCATTTAAGAATGAATAAGAAGTTACAGCAACTTAAGAACATTGTACCTCTTGCCACTAAGTATGAAAATTTTGGTGTATTTTTCAGCTTTCAGACACATTCGGCTTTGACAGAGAATTTGCATTTTGCTCTTCCCTCCTCAGCCACACACAAGACTGCAACGTTATGTAATTACTGAGAGAATTAGAAAAGAACGAAAAGATGCTATGCAAAGCAAGGCATTAGCCATCATGTTTGGGGTATTTCTGGATGCTTGTGCATCCATAAAACACTAGAACTGCAGGGAAGGCAGTCAGGTGTAAAACAAGCCTCTCCACCACTCTTCAAGGTCACAGCCTGCATTCTGGAAGCTCTGTGTTGCCATCTGCAGATTATTCAATTAAAAACAAATACTTACTCTCCCTTAGCAACAGCAGCCACACCAGACATATGTGCATTAATCAGTATGTCATGTGAACCTTTGCATTTATATCTGGAGTGAGGAATGTTTCCAATGTAATTTTTTTCTTGTGTTTTCCTACATTTTATTGCACCAAGGTAAGAAATTCTAGAAGAGACACAGGTAAAACTATTCTTGCAGTAAAGCACCACAGTCATAAAGCTATCTTTCACAGAACTACTGAACAACAAAATTAGTTCTGATTCATTACAGAATTAAAACTTTAGCTCTGTCTACCATTTCACCATCCTGCTTCAGATGCAGATCATCAGCATTAGCAGCAGTCGGGGGAGGAAGCTTCTGCTACACTCTTTTGCATGTTTGTCCTCAATGCACACTCTCCTTCCCTAAAGTAATTGGAACTACTCAATGGTGACTAAGGACTCCAAGGCAGCATCCTAGAACAGATTCACTGTTCTATGTGGTAATGCTACAGACTGTGTGTTGCAACAGGTTTTTTTTCATTGCTGACACTATCATTTTTGCTAGAAAGCATGATTCAAGTAATTGATGTGGTGTCCAAACTGAATTTTGGAACCCTAGTAAGTGCTGCCTCCTTCCACAGACATGTGGAGTCCCAAACAAGAGCCCTACTGCTTTGTATATACAGAAGCAGCTTTTGAGATGTGAAGGGACAACCCAGAAATAATTAAAAAAAAAAAATTATTACAGGAAAGAGCACAACCAGATCAGATTCCAGTCTGCTTCTACCCAATGTTAGCAAAGGTATTGGACCACTATTTAATGCGGTGTTTATGATTCTCTTTATTTTACAGGTATGAAATTACAACTAGACATCTATAGTACCACCTTCAAGTTTAGCAGGTCCTAAAGGAATCCACTACATGAACAACATTAATCAAGTTTTATATGAGCTGCAACTGCTCACTTCCGGACATACAAAAATACAGCATTGTTAGTCTGCTCTTCATGCAAGATTTACTTTAAAAATACCAACACAATGCCTACTCACATTCTTCTATAGCAACTGCAACAGTGATATGCTGCTTGCTCCTATTAATTGCAGCATTAAATGTACTTGCTGCTGTTGCTCGCTTGACCAAAACACGCAGCATACACAACATGCATTCTACACCCACTTAATACAAGCTTAGCAGCTGAAGCTTTGAATGCTGAGGTCTGGATCATAATTTTTTCTGACAAAGGCATCCACGTTTACACTTGTGTGGCTTCTTGGGCTCACAACCAACTCACCTGGCCTACTGTGTGCCAAACACACTTCTATCCTGGACCACATCGGCTGGCTCAGAGCCTCAGAACAAGGTAAAACCTTACCACTCACACCAAGCTCAGGTACACAGGAAGAAGAAAATCTTTACAGAGGTGAGAAACAGCACATCACGTGCTGAGCTCTTACTGTCACCTCCGCCTTGACTGAGACTCCACCGCAGAAGAGGAAAGGCCAGTACACCTTTGTTTTGAAAAGTCTTTCAAGCATCCACCTCCACGTCACCTTCAGGTGCAGTCCTCTGATATTCAGACAGAATATTCCCTTAAAGGGTCAAGTTTTCTAACTCCTCAGAGAAGGCACAGATAACAGCTTCCCTGTTCATTCTTGTCAGGTTGTACTTAACTGCCGAGCACACACTTCACCAACACCAAAAGTTTCGGTAATGCTGAACTCTGATATTGTTGGAGCAGTACCGTGTTGCACTCTGCACCTCCCCAGCCCATCATTTCTAGCATGTACAGCATAAACTGCAATAATGTCACTGCAGTGCTGGGGAAAGGCTACAGAGCACAACCAGCACACTCATGGGAGACCGTGTATATGCTCTGCCATAACTTCATCGCAACCTCTTGCCCAAGTCACATGACACAACCTGAATGCTTTGGCCTAGGGTAGAAATGTGTAAAGGCAAACCACTTTGATTCTCCAAATTAGGGTTCTTTCCAGTTGTTCTATTTGTACACACTCAAACACTTTTATAAACTGAGAAAGTTACACTGTGTGCTTGATGTATGGACTTCACACCCATCTTACATGGATTAGCAATATGTTTACAGTTCAATTGTGACAAAATGGGAGAACCTTCCTATTCCCAACTGGAACAGAAACATTATTCCACGATCTTGCCCAAGCTGCCCGTGTAAACTAGCCCAAGAAAAGAGTATTTCACAGCTAGCAGATATGATTATGAGAGACAGAAACCTAAAATGCCGAGGGTGAAAAAAGCCAATCACTTAAAAAATTACAATACATTGCATCAATCTTGTTTGCTTTTCTCAGAGACTTTGGGGGAAAGGGACAATTGCTTTTACAGCAGGAGAACAGATTGTGGTCAGCAAGCCCTTCTTCACTGATCATTTTGAGGGGTACTTTCTCTTTAGCATAGATGACTTGATTAAGTGGAGTTGTCAAACTCAAATCCTAATGATAATGGTGTCTGAGAAGTTTTCAGCTGTTGTTTTGCAGTGGAAAACCAAACCAAAAGCAGACACATTTTTAAAATAGCCTAAAAACAGCTGAGAAATAAAAAGTATTTAGATGGTAACGTGATAAACAGTCTCCACTGCTGGGTTCAGGACCACGTCCCAATGTTGACAGCTATAGGCAGGTGTAAGACTGGTGATTTTCAATAGATAAAAACACACTTTTAAACAACCTTGCATCTCAAATGACTGTCAACTTTTGTCCCAGACTTGACTGGGTCACAAGGCCTCCTTACATAGCAGTGTCTGTCAGCACCGGATTTCAAAAGATTATTCAGAGCACATTCCTCGACAGAGAGCATTTTTCAACCAACATAGCCATTTACAGTTACTAAGGATTAGCTCCAATATACACAGAAACACAATTTTTCCCCCGCTGCTGTAGTTCGAAAGAAGCTCCTTAATGATTCAGTACCTAACATGGAACTAAAGAAAGAATATATGCAGTTTATAAGTAAGGCTCTTAAAAGAAACACTGAAGGGCAATGCTGCTGGTCTTCAAACTGTTTATCATAAAATACGAGTCACGAGGAAGCACAGGATCCATTTGCTTTCTTTGTATCTTTTATCTTCAGCTCTTTTTTAAGCTCTGTACGTGCCTATGCATTCAGGTGGAACAAGGGCGCAATGAGGAGAGATAACTGGTACCACACCTTCCACTGGACAAACTGGTAACATGGAATCTTCTAGCCATGAGCTTGCCATGTAACACACTGCAGGCATGCAGAACTGCCTCGCAGAGTGCCTTTCAGCAGAAGTACCACCTACTACAAAATAAGTAACAACCAACAGATAGGGGACAACAAGCTGCTTTCCAGTGCACTGCATCAATCAATACAATCAACATGGGGTTCCAACTTTTTCAGACACCAGATGAGACTTTGCATAGCAGGCTTTCAGAACATGGTTTTCCAACTACTTTAGATTTGCTCTTCATTAGTTAGATGAGAAAAAAGTACCTTCATTCCCCCACTCCCAAACCTGCTTTTCCTAACAAAACTGTACTCTAGCTTGGTATAAAGAACAAGGTGATGAAAAATCAATTTGCAACTATTCTGGCCACTTCTCATGTGTACCTGTGAGATATAAGCAGACAAAGAAAAGCTTTCTAGATTTGGATGTACCTTGGAATATATCTGGCTGCCCAGTAAAACTAGTTTTTGTCTGGCAAAACCTAGCAAGTTTGTATCCGTGTGGTTTGCCAGTCTGGACAGCAGCACTGACACCCCCCAATGGAAGGAAATCCTTCAATCCAGCTTAGCAAGAGTTTAAGTAACAAACCTACATCATTTCTACATCTCAGCAGGACTTCCATCCTAGATGCTGACAGAATGACACACACGCACATTCTTAAGCTGACACACGGCACAAAGACACTTTCAAAATTTTGGGTCAAGTAACTAGGTACTATGTACACTTTTGCAATTAAGCATGGTAAATTCCTCTGCCTCTGCCAGTAATCTGTTACTGTGAAAAACAACCCACTATCAAGTGAAAAGACAGAGTTCTCTATATACTTCCTCCAATAAGACTGTACCATTTAGTTGCCTTGTATATCATGCTGTTTATCACAGTAACAAAGTTTCAGACAGGTACCTGTGCCATTCAGTATTACTGTACACTGTGCAACAATTCTGGGATCCAAAGACTTGCACATCATTACAGACTCATCTCCGATAAGACCATCACATTTGCAGAGTTATGTTAATATTAAGTGCACATAGAGCGTGGCTGCCCATCTCAAAGACTGAAAAGAGTCAAAACGGAATTTTGAAACCTGCATCAGTTCTGCTGTACTCATCTTGAGTTAGGAACTGCACACCAGTCACATCAAAAAACCCACAACATTATTCACTAGAGTGCTGACCAAAAAAAGAACTTGACTGCAAGTTAGCCAATGAATAATTTCTCTGTGGCACAAGTATGTATCGCTAGAAATAAATTAGCACCATCATAACCTTTAAAAAAGTTCTAGGAATAAGAGAGTTATTTGTGAGCTTACAGTGGAGCTCACGTGTTGATCTGAAGAATTAAAAGTATGAGTAATTAGTTGGTGCTGTTTGAAAATGTCAGGCTACCAAAGCCGAGCTGCATTGATTTACAGGGAACCCCCAAGCCCTCCAACCAATTGCTGAATTTGATAACACACATAATACACCATTATTAAGTGTCCTGACAGTTTCTGTCACAAGCACTACTCATGTCTGTCCCACCAGACTATGGATTTAGCAGAGAGAGAGTAAACACAACTCAGACATCGGCATAACCCAGGCAGCTGTCTGACAAAAACTAATTTAGCAACCTGTTTACAGCTGGAAAGAAAACTTATCCCAACACATATGCCAACTTGGCAAAGGCTTAATGAAATCCTCTAAGGTCAAACCAAGTTCTGTTGGGAGGCAATAAATACTTGCTAGTCCACCCACACACACACGTGCCATGAGATACTCACTTGTAGCACATAACACCAGCCTTCAGTTTGGGTTACCAACTACAACACTTCTGCCTGATGAGCAGGCATGTCTTTACTGACTTCGGGTTGAAATTCCGGACTCATTTCTTATTTTAATCGCCATCAGGGTGATTAATTCCTGGGAAAGCTAAGGCCTAAATTCATCACTCCTCCTAACCCACTATCTAAAGAAGCAGGGGAATGGGGCGGGGGGGGGGGGGGGGGGGGGGGAATGCTTTACAACCACAAAATCTTTACCCCAGTCAGCACTAAAAACCCTGGCCAGCACTAAACACCCTTGCCAGAGAATTCTGCCACATGTGCAGCAGGAACCACACCACAGCTGTATGCCAGTTTCTCCACAGGCTCCCCCGAGAGCACCAGCATTTGCACTAACACCAGTCCACAGACACAGATGACAAAGCCCCTCATCTATGCACCACTAACATTGGGATTCACACAAAACAAGAAAAAAATCTTGCAGCGTAAATTTGCATTCAGTGCTAGCAAGGGTTACAGTGCAATAACCTGTACTCTAAAAATCCGTCTACAGGTTTGAAAACAGCAAATACAGCAAAAGAAAAATGTCTTGCATCTAGTTCTTGGCTATTTTCTGACTGTTCATCATTGTACTGAATAACATGGATCACCAGCTCTAATGCAAAGACTATAAAGGTGGAGAGTCAGACTTCCCCATGACTTCCAACAAGCCCAGTGCCCAGCATCCACAAACTGATTTGGATTCTACCTTAGTTTGGAATCCAGAATAAGACTCTTGACCGCTAAGCACTTACAGGTGTTATAATTTTAATTTCACAAGTGGTTATATCAACAGCAGTCTGGCTCCTATGTGTAAAAATCAAACAATTATGAAAGTATTTCCAGGATGTGGATCTAAATCTCACCTCATAGGTCAATAAACCTAAGACAGTATTTTTTCATTCCATACCCACTCTTAAATGTTTATGGTTTGGGGTTTTATTTGCTGGAAATCCTGAGCCTTTGCCAAGCTACAAACAACACATTTGATTTCTAAAATTGCTTCGATAAATGCTAGTTATCCCTACACTTTTCTCAAACACATAGTTTTACTTTCAAAGCTAAGCATCCATTTTCTATCTCATCACCAGAAGCAAGAAAATAAAACGTTAACAGAATAACCAACATCTAAACTGAAATTAACCTAGATTACATACAGGAATATGGGAGAACTATAAATGTATTCTTTACCACCACTACAGCTTTAAGAGCTTTAGGTTATTTTAAGAGGCAAAGGGCAGACAGTAACATCTGATACTGTCAAGAGTAGTAATCATGACTTCACACTCACATGGAACTCAGTCGTATTGAGAATGTGACGACCATCCGGACTCCAGCATGAAGCCACCAATCCTGCCGACCCCTCGTCAATCTTACAGTGCCAGTCTGGCTGCTCCAAGGACCAGACCTAGGTCAGAGAGGAAACCAAACAGACACTGCAGCAAACAAACAGCTTATCAAAATCTCTTCTCACAAGCACACGCTACAGCTGTGAAAAGCTTCCTGCGTTGCATACCAGAGAGGTCAGGAAACTTGAAAGCCCGTGGCCATGAAGGACTGGCGCTGGATCCCTCTGCAAAAGTAAGCCCCACACCTCTATGTGTTAATACAACCATAAAGTAAGGTGGGGGGGGGGGGGGGGGGGTTCTGTGACAAATATTCTGAACGTGCAACACTAGAAGTTTTAGTCCATTTAACAAGTTTGTATATATTTATTTCCTACTGTACTAAGAAACTGGCAAGATATTCTCCAGCTTTGATGTGTTTTGACAAA
Organism: Falco rusticolus; assembly: GCF_015220075.1. Lineage (NCBI taxonomy): Eukaryota > Metazoa > Chordata > Aves > Falconiformes > Falconidae > Falco > Falco rusticolus. The sequence goes on along the minus strand of NC_051189.1, from coordinate 105,632,248 downwards.
TATTTTTATTCCTTGGGGTTTTTTGTTTTTGTTTTCTTCAGAGATGTTTGTCATGGTTTTAAAAATAAGGGCATGCTGTATTATCCTCAAACCACATGTTATCAATAACAATGTCAATTACTTTGGCAACAGCCTTGAGCTAGTGCTTGCTGTTAAGGAGATCCCACTCACAGCACACACGAATCCCCAACAGGAAACATTCTGCCCCGTTTTTGTCCTTACCTGAACAATCCCTCGCTTGTACATGGCACACAATATGAACAGAGAATCAGACGACCATTCTATATACTGGATCTGATCCAGGCAAGTGTACAGCTGGAGGATCTGGAGGGAATTCACGTCCCGAACCACCAAACGGTACTGCACACACGAAGCCTGAGCAAGAACAAAACCAAAACCAAGTTGGCACACCAACACCAGGCTCGAGAACCGCAACTTTTACAGCACCGTGACAAAACACTGTGCTGCTGCCACCTTAGACACGCTTCAGACGCCACTGGGATTTTTTATTTCAGAAAGGCTTGACGTGTGCCATGCTCTACTGCAAACTGATAGCCAAAGCAGGAGGGAAGGGGGGTTATAGTAATAAAAAGAATCCTCATTCACTCTATCACTGCTGGTTAACTAATTCTACGTTTTTTCAAAATTATTCATTGGCTCATAACTGTTATTTTATTTAATTAACCTTAATCAGGTCTCCATTACAACGACCCTCGTTAACTAAAAGCCTTTTAGCAGGCAAGCCGTCCCACAGACACGGGTTTTACTCCAACAGCGCTGCCGCTGCTTCTCCAGCACCCGGCTGGGGGGCCCGCCCGGTACCACACGCCCCGGACTGGCGGGGAGAAGCCGCTGCGTGGCCGCGGGCCGGGCCGGGCCGAGGGGCCCCCGCTCCGCCCGGGCGTTTCGCCCAGCGCTCCCCTCAGGCCGCGGAGCCACGGCAGGCGGGCGGGAGCGGCCCCGGTGACACGCGGCGCCCCCGCCGTACTCACCAGGCACTTGCCGTCGGGGGAGAACCTGCCAAGCAGACCGGAGAGCTTGAACAGCTCCGAGAAGTTCATAGCGGGGAAGGGATGGAGGAAGGGAGAAGCGGTCGCGCCGCGATTCAAACACGCCCGCTCCACCCGCCGCCGGCCCGGCCCGGCCCTTGCCCCGCGGCGGAAGCGGCCGGAAGAGGCGGGAGCGCGTGGGCGGGACAGCCAATCAGAGCGGGGCGCCGCCGCCCCGCGGCACGCCGGGAGTTGTAGGCCTGAGGCGCGGCTGGGCCGGCCCGCCCGCGGGCGCCCGGCGGCGGGAAGCGGGCGGGAAGCTGCCTCATTGAAGTAATTGTTATGCAGATGAGCCGTGTAATGAGCCGCAGTGCGGTCAGACGCCGGTTCCCCCCTTCCTGGTTCCACAGTCTGCCCCCTCCCGCGGCCTGCCGGCGTAGGCCAGGCCTCCCCTGGCGCGTTTCCGCGGGCCCTGGCGCGCGCCCGGTGCCCGGACTAATTACCCCTCCTGGCTAATTACTGACTGCAACGGGAGACCGGGCGCGATGACCTGAAAGGTTCCACAACTAGGACAAGGGAACTGCAAACTGCAATAGAAATACCCCAGTAAACAGGATGCTAATTGGATTAAAATGAATAAAAAAGGAACGTTTTGGGAGGAGGATTAGCCAAGGATCACTGGAGAGGGGGGAGCAGCCTGAGTAACCCCTCCCAGGGTACATATACCTTCAGGAAACGGCCACCCCAGTGCAGCCAGCTGCAGAGGAGCCAAGGAAGGGACCAAGGATTTTGACAGGGACATCTGTGTCCAAAAAATGGCCCAGTGCTTTGGGCACCAAGCACAGAAACTGAGGAGGCCTTGGTGTCCCTTCCTTGCTGAACTGCCACCCAGCAGTGGGGGGGTACACAAGTCTTCCTCCTTTGGTCCTGCCAGCTCATATTCTGCATTTGTGCATGGGCAATAAGCCCCTCCTGGACAGCAGACTGGCTGCCAGGCCCCGCAAGAGCAGCTGTCTGCGTGGAACCCACCTCCTTCTTCAGGGTGTATAATCACCACCATTTAAAAATCAAACCTTGGGATTAGAGCAGACATTTGAGTCTTGGTCTCTATGGATTAGGTATTTAGGCCCCTGAAACTGGTTACAGTGACTCTGATGTGTTTAGGGGCTAGTAAATGCATCTGTTTTCTGTCCCTGCCCATACCAAAGGGACAGAATGTGACAGCTGCTCCACAGCCACCATCTGCCCTGGAAAGCAAAGTGTGGGTGCCTGCGGGCAGGGGGTGGCTGTTAGTCCCTGAATAGAGGCGGGTGACTTCATGGCACAGCAACAATTTACCAGTAATGAACCCCGCTCGCCGTTTTCCCCAAGTGACCAAAAGACCAAAGACTGACCGGCAAACTGGTAGGTTTTGAAAATGGCTGTCAGTAAGAAGGTGTATCAGTGAGTCCACACAACACAGATAATAATCTCATGGCTGATGGTTTTAATCAGAAATACTCAGTCTTCATCCACAGCCACTCTATGTGCGCCTCAGCAAGCCATTTTTCCCCTGGGGGAAGCAGCATAGCGAAATGCAGGGCCCTTATTGGTCCCCCAGGCAGGCTGCCCCAGTCCTCTGATGCCCCAGGAGAGATGAGCTGGTGATTTTGACCAACGCAAGCACAAAACCAACTCAGTCTATCAAACTGGTGAGGGGAAGAGCCTCCTTTGGTGCAGCAGTCTACGTTGAGTCTCCTTCCCCGCTCCATCGCAATTAAACCCCAGCAGCCGCCTCAGGCACAGCGCTGCTGGGTGGCTGCCGCTGCTGGAGCCCCCAAGAGCCAGCTTGCCCCGGAGTCACTTTGGCACTGGTGACCAGCTTAATTCCCCGGCACGCTTGGCTGAGCATTCCCCACCCCCTTGCAACTGCCTCCTATTCCAGGAAGGAGTGCACAGGGTTTTGCCTCACTTTTCACATAGCTTTCAACAGCTCCAATGTCATTGCCTAGGCGACCGGGACGCTACTTGATTGTAGTGCAGTAAATAACATAGATCCTCAATCCCAGGCCGCTCCTGTCCGCGGGAGACCTCCGGAGGAACTTGAAACGCTCGGGAAGCCAAAGCAGGTAGGAGGAAAAGAAAATGACTGAAGGAAACCCCTTGCTATTTTTGTGCGTGAGTTACTCAGCACGACCCTCTCTCGAGTGCTCGAAAATGCAGCTGTAAGATGATTTGCAGCTCCTTTGCTTGTAGGCTAGTGACACGATATTAAAGTGTCTTGCAAAGTTTGCTCCCAAGTGGCTTAGATCTGGAGTTAGAGCACTTGCGGAGAAAAAAGTGGCCAAACCTTGAATGGGAAAAGCAGAGGTGGGGCCAGGTACTGGCAGGATGCTGAGGCTGGCTGCCTGCTGCCAGGTCCCTACGCAGGGCTGATGCTTGGCTGACAGGGAGGGAGGGAGAGTTGGCTGGTTTAGCCTCCTGCCCCATCATGAGTTGCCTGTCAATGACTCTGGCCGTCAGAGAGGATTTCTGTTGGACCTGCCTGCTTCTTGGAAAGAAAATTGTTAATAAGCTGCTGGACCCCAGGGAGGTCTCCTGAGGTTCAAGTGTGCTGCAGGAAAGCTTGCTCACTCGTTTTTGGACACTTTTACAAGCCTTGTTTTGCAGGTGTGAATTTAATAATCTGGGACAAATGAGCAATAGCACAGGCTAGTGTTGGCATCTTGGGAGCCATCAGTGTTTTGCAAACTTTTATGTGCTGGGGGATGGATGAGCCTGATGGTTCTCATTTTGCAGAGGAGAGAAGGTCCAGGGGCCAGTTCACAAGACATCAAGTAATACACAGCAGCTTGGTGTGAGACTTAGAAATGGCTCTCAAAAGCCTTCCTCTCTCAGGATGGGCCAAGAGGCTTTTGGAATTAGGAATAGCCCCATTATACAGGTTCTCTGCATGTATTTCCCTTTAAGGTGGCTGTAAAATGCTGTCACATTTCATTCTGGGCTGTTGGAGTGACAGGATAGTGGTTAATACATTATTGCTAGGTGAAATAGCAATGCACATTTCTAGGTGTCTAAAACCAAGGCTTAGATTTAATGCTGAGATCAAAGATGCACATTCCAGAGAGTGCAGAAACTCAGCTGCCAGGCATCACTCTCGGCAAGGCATCAGCCCCCTGCAGTACCCTCCTTATATTGATGAAAGAAGGAAGTTGAGTTTATAATAATTATAAGAATATATTCAGACCCTGTGGTCAAAACACAAACCGTCAGCTGAATGAAGCATGGTTGAATATATGCAAGTTCATCTGCTCTGCTTCTCCAGAGAGTCATTCTCCCTTCTCGGGATGGCTGTAGTGGGCTTTGGTGCATGCTTTTCATTCTGCTTCTGTCCCTGGGGCTGGGGGAGAAACGGCTGCTTCAGCTGGGCTGGGGTTGACTTGGCATCTCAGACATAGCCAAAGTCACAGCAGTGGGAAAAAGACTGAGGACACTGAGCGTTTCCATACTAATCAGTGGAAATCACTTCAGTGGCAATTTACAGGGAGGGTACGTGGCCAGAAGGAGCTGGCCCCGGAGCGAGCCAACCCGCTCCCGCAGCTCCAGAGGGGTGGCAGCCCCCACCTTGGTGCTAAGCCGGCAGTGGGCTGAGCTGAGCCCCAGCGCAAGCGAAGGTGGTGGATCGCCGCTTGGTAGGGTTTATCTCTGTAGTCTTGGCCTCTTTTTTCCATGTGCAGTTTCCCTGCAATGCCCTGACTAGCAACAGAGGGAAGCAGCAATCCAGCGAACAGTGGAGCCGGCTTGGGGAAGCACATGGAGAGCAGCTTTCCCAGGTGAAATCTGGCAAATCACGCCAGCAGCCTTGGCACCAAGCACCAACCACCCTGCTTTGCATGATTTGGTCTTTCTTCCCCCAGTAGCCTTCAATAAATGTGGTGTACATCCTGTGGCAGCCCTCGTGCCAGCCCTGCCAAGCATCCCACATCGCCTCCCTGCTGTGTCAAGGCAGAGGGGACAGAGGACCTCTTTGCCCTTCCCTGGGCAAAGAGATCTGCAGTTTAATAAGCAGGTTTGGGTCTCTAGTGTTAAACTCTCCTGGTGGGGGTTTGGCTAGAGAACTCTTTCTGGCAGAAGTCAGGGTGATACCTCAAGTTTTTCTTTTGGTGCTGTGAAGCTGGGGATGTCAGGGAGCTGACACAGTTACAACAGAGGCGAGATAGTCTCCAAATGGACCAGGGGGGCTGGAGGTGGCAGAGAAGCTGAACCTGAGCTCTGGCTGATCATGAGCTCTGCCACTGCTGATGTGTTTAGCCCCAGGTCATTCACTTCCCAGTGCCATTTACATACCCCATAGGCACTGGGAAGGTAGTTACATCCCAGCCATTTGTAATTCTTATTTAGCAACACAGAATTAGTCTCTAAAGCTCTCCCTAGTTCACCTTTAATTTAGCTGTGCCACAGGGCCTCCACTGCTTCTGATGGTGATGGTGTGTCCTTTCCTTCTGCTGGACCTCACCATCAGAATGCTTTCCCAGCTTCCCTGAATGTGACTGCCTTCACTGTTCATTGCATAATGGGACTCCAAATGGCACCTCATTTTTCTTACTTTTTCTAGTAAATGACGTTGTCATCAGCACCACTGCCAACCTTGGGGAACCCTATTTGCAAAGGCTTTTGTGATTCTTGCTCATTTTAGATGCTCAGCCATCAGGCTGTCATTCTTGCAGCAGAGGTACTTTCCCAAGATGTTGGATGATCGCAGCAGCAGGGATGTGCATTAACAACACCCACAGCCTGAGCTTCTCTTTTGTACCATGGAGTTTAGAGCACAAATGTGAGAAGATACTGGCCTGGCTTTGCAAGTGCTGATTGTGCTTTGAAAGAGAAAGGGAACTTCCAAAACGCCCTTAAAATATTCAGATTTTTTTTCCTTTTGAAAACGAGTGCAGCCACGTGGTTAGAGCTGGTGTCACCCATCATGACCACGCAGCCGGGGCGGTGCGGAGGTGCTTTCACCACTGAAGGGAAAGGCCTGGCTCCTTCCTGAAGCTGCCGCTGCCCTGGGCCAGGGAAAGCAGCATGGAAGAAGGGTAAGGCCACTAGCAGTCACCTGCCTCAGCTCTGAGCTCTCCTTTTCTCAAAGCTGCCATGTAGGTCCTTTCCTTTCTCTGTGTGTCACATGTGGGACGAGGAGGGATGGGAGGACACAGACTCTCACTGCTAGCTATTCCGCAATGACACCCATGGGGAATGAGCCCTCCTCTGCTGTGGCAACCCCTCCTGGAAAAGCATCTGCAGATGTCTTGTCTTGCAGATGCAGCAGAAAGCAGCTCCCAGCATCAGCTGTCGGAGGGCACCACACTGCTTTCGTTTTAACTCCTGGCCCCTGCAGCCACCCAGTCCCTGGCTGATTCAGAGGAGCCCGGGCGACCCCGAGCATCACTCAGAAAGCTGCTGCCCTCATGCTCGGCAGCTCAAGCCCCAAAAGCAGGAAGTTCTCAGGCTTTCACTATTAGATGTCGGTACCAAGTTGAAATGAGATGCTAACACTGGGATGGGTCAGAGGCGTAGTCAGGTGGTGCCTGGGGCACATCCATGTCAGCCAGGGCAGGGAAGCAGCCCCACTGCAGGTAAGGGAGGAAGAAGACGATGGCATGGCGGGGCTGCCAGCAGAGGAAGGCAGCATGGGGATCAAGATGGCTTCGCAAAATCTGCCGCTCTGGCTGCTGGGGTCAGAGAGGTGCTGGGCACAAAGGGAGAGCTGCGTACTTCCTTCCGCACTTGCAGGAGGCCAAGAAATGTTGGCCAGGGGCAAGGGGAGCCGACTGGATTGAAGATGACTCTGCTTGTGCCTATGCAGTAGCATTCAGAAGGCTTTGGCTGAAGAGTGGGCTTTCCCACAGACTTCCCGTATGCAGTCTCGGATAAACTGTGCTTTCTCCCATTAATACTTTCTTGTCTGCAAAGCAAAGGCAATGTTCCTGCCTCGCTTTATTTGGGGGGCATCATATTCCATTCAATAAAGTTTGCAAGCTGCTTAGAAGTGGGAAGGTCATTTTAATGTCTGAACAAGTAAGATTTAGGATATCTGCGTCATGGCTTCACTAAACTTGCAGTATGCATCTGGGTGTCTTATGGATTTGTGGGCATTTGCAACTAGAACTTCCTGAGAAAAATACATTAGCCTGTTGGCAAACGATGTTCCTGGGATAAAAGGTGCCCCATGCCCAAAATGCACAAACCAGGATCAGAGCTGAAGGGCTATCTATCAAGATAGAGCACAGGCAGACTTTTGAAGTGAAGTGGGCACTGGTTCAGGATGCCTGAGCTCCTGCCAGTGCTCAGAGCTCCTGCAATCCTGCTTTTTTGGCACACCTTGCTCAGAGCCAGTGGCACCCGCAGATGTTTCATGTACCAGTCCATGGGGTATACAGCCTGTGGCCTGAATTTGTGGCACTGCTGTGATTCAGAGACAGGAATGTCTCTCCCGCATTCCCCAGATTCACAGAGGTGGACTTCCACATGCAGAGCAGAGCAAAGATGACACCATGCAGCCCAGCAGCTTGGACCTGGGGCTGCAACAAGGGTGCACTGATTCTTGCTGCAAGATTATTTTTCTGCCACCTAGCTTAGGGTTTCAGTTTGATTCAGAGAGCTGGTACTCGAGAGTTTGGTATCACTTTGTCTAACCAGAGAGCCCAAGATGTTTGCTGAATGAAGCCAGTCCAAAGTGATTACTAAGAGCAGTTGGGCAAAGCCTCCCCAGGGCTGGGAGAGCTGTTTGTAGCCACACTGAAGCACACCACAAACATCTGAAATGGGAGCCTTGAGTCACAGAATGAGTGCTTAGCAGAAATGGGCTGATGTCCCAATGCCCTTTCCAAAACACCCACATATTTGTAAGAGCACTGGCCTGCGACGTCATCACCAGAGATACCACTCCTACGGGAAAGCCTGGCAGTTTTCTTTTGTTATCTGTAGTCCTGGTCTGCAGTGAAGGTGTTTCCAGTCACCTCCCATCCTGTGTATGCTGTCTTTCCGTGCAGCAGACTCCAGGGTAGGCTAAGCTTGGGTCACCCCTCCTGCACCCCACTCCTTGCCTGCAGCTTGCCATGGGGGTGAGGGGCACGGTCTCCCTGGGCCTTCTGGGGCTCTGGTCCCTGTCGTGCTGCAGGGAGCAAGGTGGGACACTCCTGCCCTTTGCCAGCCATTTTGCTGACATGAGGTGGCTCTCCAGCAATGCTAACCTTGCTGTTTCTTTTTACCCCTAGAGTGATTTATCCTTTGTCAGACTCCCCCTCCGCAAAGATGTCCCAATCATCTCCAGCTGATGAAGGCACAACGTTTGAGCACCTCTGGAGCACACTGTAAGTGGTGGCTGATCATTTGCCTTGAGGTTTATTCTGAGTCAGAAGTGACCCTTTCCTCTGTAGTCTGTGTTAGCACCTATTATTGCTGTGGCCTGAAAGGAAACAAGTTTCTTTCGCATGTTCCAGTTGCCACATATTCCTTTTCTACATTGAGAGTTTTGCTGCCAGACTCTGATCTCTCTGCTCAGACCATTTCATTTGCCAAACCCTTTTGCCCTGGTGGCAGTAGGCAGTTCAAAGATGGTGGAGTGTGCGTACCCTGAAAGCAGAGCCCCACAAACCTTGTCTCCAGGTATTGGACACTGTTTCTGAAAAGCCACAGCATTTTTGATGCACACATTAAATATAAAGGCAGGAGAGCTGCAAATTGCAGCGTAGCATTCCTACAGCATGGATGCCCTCATGCACATTGGAGGTCCTTACTGGGGCACGCTTCCTCTCACTCAAGGAAGCAAAGGTGTTCGGCGAGCAAAAATGCCTCAGCAGCAAGCTGGGAAAGGGAGCCACTGACTCGTGCTTGTGCAGAGGAGAGCAGCTGGGCCACATCCTTCATGCCCTGCCTGCTGAGGAGCCCCACTGGCCACAGCAGCACCCTGGGGACCCTGCCCATGTCCCCATGGGCACATGGAGCCAGCTCTGGTGAGCCGCGGCTGAGTACCAACACACCTGCCTGCTTTTCCTGAACCGTGGCACTAGGAGCTGGCATTGATAGGTGATTTTTTGATGCGGTGCTCCAGGACCACACGGAGATGGTGTCAGGGTCAGAGTAAAGGACCCCTTTTGGCTGGGACCCTTGCTTGGGGTGTGGTGGGAGACACTGGCGCCAAGCCTGGGAGGATGCATTCTTACTTGTTAGTCTTCACTCATCAGGTCATGAGGCTTGGTGACTGCCCAATTAAAATGGGTATTTTCTAAAATTAAGCGCCAAGTCACACCAAGACTTTTGCAAGTCTTCTGGCCTTTGAGCCTCACACTCTAATCAAAAAAGGAGGAAGAACTGTGCTTAATTTTATCCTCTTTCTTCCTTGGTATCCTCTCACTTAAAGATATCCCAAGGTGACAGATACACTAAAGCAACCAGATGGATGAAAAACTTCCCAAATCTCTGGTTGCTTTACCCACCAGGCAACAGTTTGAGCAAAACCTGCTCTGCCATGTGAAAATAAAAGCAGAGGATGGAGGAAGAAGTCAAGAAGGGGACAGGGATCAAGGGAATTGCAGGTTGTTGTGTGGTTGTGGTGCAGGCTGTGCTGGAGAGCTGGAAGGCTGACTGTGCACATCACCTTTTTTGCAGGGAGCCAGACAGCACCTATTTCGACCTCCCTCCATCCAACCATACAGGCAGCAGTGAGGTCTCCAATCGCACAGAGGTCACGATGGATGTCTTCCAGATGAGAAGCATGAATGACTCAGTCATGGTGAGTGTGCTCAGACTGCACAAATGGGAGCTGGGGTAGGAAGTGGGATACTTGCTGGTTCATAAACCAAACACAAACACAACAGGTGCAGCTGTCATTTGTGCAGGGTGTGATAACCTGTAATCGACTGCACCCCAGGATTGCAGCTGGATGGTGCAGTGGTCAGTATAACAGTGGCTACTTATTAATAGATAATATTGCTGCAGGCAGCAGCGGGGACTCCGTGCTGAAACAGCAGCAGAGCCTGAGTACCTCAACAGGAGGAGAGAATAATTTGCTCTGGTATAAACATGACATGTAGTAAAGCCGTTTGTAAGCTGCTGACAGTGCAGAGCTGCTGGAGGGGCAGATCACACTCCCAACTCCCAGCTCTGCTCCCGCCACATCCCCAAGCATCTGTGCCATTGCCCTTTCCTCCAAGAAGCTGGTGTGCCTGTGTCTAAGGCAAAGCGTTTGAAAAGCATAGCGGGTGTGTGAGACATCTGAGTCACTTCTGTGTGTTAAGAGCCCTGAGCAGGGCAGCCTCCCAGGAGCATACCTGAAGCAGCTCTGGCTGTTGGCAGCGTCTCCCTCCAGAAAGCTGCAGTTTCCCTCCTCGCCAGCTTGCATCCCCTCCCCCAGCCCCCTTTTCCCTCGCTTTTCACTTGCTTTCCCTCCCTTCCCTGGCCTTTGTCTACAGCGGGCAGGAGCCTGGCAGAGGGATCAGGCAGGGCGGTGGTGCTAATTGGGGAGCTGCCCCTCGCTGAGCTTGCTGTCGCCTTCCTTCTTGTTCCCGCTGTAACCGAAGCTGAGCCTGAGGAGCCGGTGCAGCCCAGGGTGCTGCCAGGGCCACGCAAGCCCTGGCTTTGCAGCACTCTGCACACAGCGGCTGCACACAGGCAGGGCAGAGCCAGCTCCTGGCCCTTGCTTGGGATAATGAGCCGGTAGTAAATATTTACGTTGGCCTGGTCGTGCAACCAAGCTCTGCGCTGCTGAGCTCCCAGTGAGCCGCGGCCAGCTCTCACTGGCTGGCATCACCGAAATGCATGGCAGGGTGATGTGTAAATAAATACACAGATAACATGATGCCACCATCCTGAAGGAAAGGCAAGACACAGGAGCCACAGCAGAGGGGCTGCTCAGCCCTGCTGTGATGCCTGCTGCTCATGGTGCTCAGCAGTACTGGAGCGGATGTGTGGGAAGCAGCAGGTGTTGTGGCACCCAGCAGATGCACCGGTGCAGATGCTCGGTGGCTGTGAGCAGACCATCAAAATGCTCTGTGACCTGCCCTCCAGCCAGGCATGATGCTCCCCCTCAGCATTGCATGGGCACTGTGTTGCTCCTACAGCTTGCTTCAGGGTCTCGTGGGAGGAGTTGCTGTAATTAGATGCGAACAATTCCTCAGCCACCCTTTTTGCTTAGAGATGACAACTTTAGGACTGGTAGTTTGTGCAGTGCTTCAGGCTTTCCATACGACACCATCACAGACCTTCTTGTGCATGGGTGTGCATGTGCAGGCCACTGCTGGGCAGTGGGTGATGCACGCTGGTTTTGCCATTCAAAATGTGCCACATCACTCTTTGAACTGCTTATCTGCTTCAGTATGGAGCCCCGCACAGTGGGGTCTGGCTGAAGGAAGCACCATTCCCCCATCTGCCTTGAGTCAGAAGGAAATCAGCCTGGTCACTCCAGATATCTATCTATCCATCTACCTGTATCTGTCCATCTAGATATCTATCCATATCTGTCCATCTAGACATCTGCCTGGCCATCTATCCCGATCTATCCCTATCTAGCACCTAGATATCCATCCGTCCATCCACACCTACCCATATCTACCCATCTAGATAGGGATAACGCCATATCTCTGAGATACGGAGCTATCTCAGAGTCACTGCATCACCCAGTCGATGCAAGCACAGCCACCTCGGTCTGCTGGTAAAGGGTGCCAGCCAAATGGGTTTCCAGCCCAGTGCAGCTGCAAGTAGCTTTGTGGAGTGGAGTCTGGCTGGGTTTGATGATGGAGCTGGACCCCCTCTCTCCCTGCAGTGGGAATGGTTGGTATCGCCTAGTCCATCACTGGGCAAGCTGGGGCCTGCCCTGTGCTTTAATGAATAGTCATGAGGGACAGAAGGGGTGGGCCCCGTTTTGTTGTTGGATGCAGCTAGTTGACAGAACTAAGGGAGATGAAAAAAGCAAAAAAGCCAACACACAACAGCACACGGGTGGCCAGCGCAGCATCCCTGGCGCTGCCCGCCCCAGCCCTGCTCCCGCACTCCCTTGTTCCACCTGCCTTCCTAGCCTGGCCATACCCACCGCCGCCCCGACCCCATGACTGCCGTGGTGGGACGCTTCCCAGCGCTCTGTGAATCCCGAGACAACTAAAATGCTGTACATTAGTGACCCGATGCAGCATTATACCACGGTAGGTGCTACTTGTTATTAATGGGGTTTGCCTTCCTGCTTTTATTTGAAATCGTCCTCCGCTGCGGAGGCAGCAGCTGGGCACGTGCTCCAGCTCTGTCTGCTGAGCTTTCGTGCCTGCTGCTGCCTGGGATGCACCAGGGGCTTGTCGTGGTGTAAGCCTTTCCCTGTCCTGTGGCTGCACAGGGGAGCTGTGGCAGCTCCAGCCCCAGTCATGCAGGATAAGCTGTGCCAGTGTGGGATGCTGCAGCCTTGGCGGCTCGGTCGGCATTCCTCTCTTGCTTTGCCTGATCTGATGCTTGCAGAGCCCAAGGTGTGATTTAAAGCTTTGGTGCGAAGGGGTGCAGGCTCCCTCACCCATGTATGTGCAGACAGGAGCGGTGTTAGCTGGAGCATCCATCCGAGGAACGCCCTGTGGTGCGGGGCACCACCAGCACCAGTTTGCCTTCCACTGGGAACCTCCTCAGCCGAGTTCATGACATGCACCTGAGCCCCAGGCAGGCTTTCCTTCCCTGGTTTAAGGTCTCAAAGTCTCAGGGAGGGTAGAGTGGCTGAAACGGTACCTGTGCTGCAGGTGATACATTTTCAGCCTTGTCCTCAAGCGCTGAGGTTGCTTTCTTAGTCAAAAGGGGTTTGTGTCTGCTCTCTGGCATTAAGAAAAGGTAGATACAGTTAGAGATAGAAAGGTGTGGTGTTGCACTTCCTGACTAGAAATTACTTCATTCCTCTTTTTTGTCTTAGGTGTGTTGGTACAAAGCATATATGTACCGGCTTCATTTTGTGTTGTAGTGCTGTTACTTGGGAGGTCGTTTCTGCAGTCATGTGAATATTTATCTATGTGTGTGGATAAACATATGTGCGTATATATATATTTACAGACACAGACACACAAGCCCTGCGTTGGGTTTGTTGACACACATACACACATAAACACTCATGCCTTCAATTTGTCTTTTAAAGGAATGTTTCCAAAATTTACTCAATTTTAAAAAACAAGTTGGTCTTTTTTCCCCGGGCACCTGACTTTGCGAATCTCTGCCAGCAGATTTCCAAAGCCCCAGTACTCGGGCACTGCCTGTAGCTTTGTGCTGGCAGGGGATCCCAGCTCGGGGTGGCCAGCCTGGCTTGCGGAGGTGGTGCTCTGGGTCTCGGATCTCCTTCATGTGCAAAGTGGTGACCGTTTTTGCCAAGGGAAGGCTTTCTTCTGTGTGGAGGTCAGGATGCTTTTCTCACTGGGTTGATCCCAATTTACCTGCCCATTAAGATGTACAGCTGCAGGTTTCAGCTGCTCACACCCCTGGCTCTAAGCTCCAAAAATGCACAAAATCATGTGGGGACAACTTTTGCGGATTTTTTTTCAGCTACTTCCAAGAGCCACCTCACCCCTAGCCTGCCCTGCAGCTCCAGAGCAACAGATATTGCCGGGAGGGGAAAGGCTTCCCGGTTATTTCCCATTTCGGCAGGAGATGAGCAACCATGGCAGCACACGCACCGTGTTCTGCTGGGTGGTCCAGCCTGAGTACACACGTACATGTGTGCAGGGGTAGTGCTGAAGATGGCCTGTTTACTCATCAGGTGCAGAGCATTTACTCTCCATTCATTCCTAAAAAAGGCACGTGGCTGTGCTCCGTGCGTGTGTGCAGCCTGTTCCCTGGGGCCCTTCCGTTGTCCCAAGAGAACAAACCAGTTCAGTCATGATACTTGTGGATTATTTGGAGCAGCAATCCCTTTTCCCCTTGCTGCTGTCCTGGTTGAAGCTTGAGCTTTTCTTTTTGAGGGTGACTTCTGCCGCATGGCTTCCAGCCAGTGTCACCCACCTCCAAGGCTGCCCAGCCCTGCAGTCCCCACTGGCTTGCTGGCTGGACTGCAAGGGCTTTCCACGTGCCTTTTTAACGCTTGTTTTGCTAAAGTTTCTCATAACTTTTTCTCCAGGTGAAGCCTGGGATTGTGGAAAGCTTGAATGAGGGTGGTTTGTCTTCAGCTGGGCTATTTATAGAGCAGCAAGAAGGAATAGAGGGGTTTGTGCACATATTTTAGGGGAGAAAATGGCTGTATGTGTAATAGCAAGCCAGATCTTGTTCAGCATTCCTCCAGTTAGTCACAGGCTCCAACGACCTTGCGAGAGATGCAGACAACAGGAGAACTTTCCTGGAGAAGGATGATTGCCTTTAAACCATTATACATCGTAGATGTTTGGGTGAGGTTGGGATCCCAAGTTAAAACACGTCCCCTGATTCCTAAGCTGTGAGCCTCACAGCCCTTCGGAGCAGAAGGCTTCCTGCAGCTCTCAGTTGCCCAGAGCTGCCCCAAAACTGTGCTGGTGGCTGGAGGGACAGTCCCCGCCAGGGTGCAGGGGGACACAGTGGCTGCAGCTGGGTGAAGGTGGGGTGCAGGCGGGTGGCCCCAGTCCTCCTCCAGTGTTGGGTGCTGTGGGGAATTGGGACAGCAACTGGCAATGCAATGGCCACTGTGTGTGGTCACCAGCAGAGCCCAGGCAGCCACCAGCAGCACCCGCCTTTGGCACTGCCATGATGCTGCTGGCTTGCAAACGTCAGGGAGCAACCCTTGAGCAATTTGGGAGCTGCAGATTTCTGGGGGAAAAAACATCCTGTTTGCTTTGAGAAACAGTTATGTTTGAATGGTTTTTTAAAAAAAAATATTTGTTTATTTCTCTACTATAGAAAAAATGATATTTTTTTTTGTCTGATTTTCAGATGAAAGATGAAGGCTGCTTTAGCCATGCAGCTTTTGAGAACGTAGCTTTGCTTAGGCTATGCCTGCAGGTAAAATAGCTGCCAGCTCTTACTGGAAGTATCTGACAGTAATTGTTCAGAAGAGGAATAAGAAAAAGAAAATACAAGAAGTCAGGATTTGGTCCAGCATGTCTGGAATAAGAGCCAGTACATGCTTGAATAGGTACATTTGCTCTGTGACCTTTCTGCAGTGCTGCAGAAAGTGCTGCAGCTACACACTTTGTAGGTTTGAGGTTTTCCCCAAATTAGAGCTGCATCAGGGAAAGCCACTGAAAGCAAACACCCCGGCTAGGAAACGAATTACACAAACCACCATTCAGAGCTGGCTCTTCTGAGAGAAGTGGTGTGCCTGCGTACCTTTGTGACAAGTGAACGCATGTGGGGGACCATCTGGCAAACGGGTCGGACATTCAGTAACGCTGTGGCAATGGGAGTGACACCATCATCAGTGGGCTGGTGGTCGCTCTTGCACTGGTGCTGAGTGCTAGGGCAGCTTCACCAAGCCTTGATGCTCCAGCTGCTGGAAGGGCCACCATCGAGCAGAGCCCTGCACGCAGGATTGGGGCTGCTGCTCCCCACCCTGCAGCGAGGCATCTCCCACACCTGAGCGAGTCCTGGAAAATCCCTGCCCAGTGTCCCGCTGGCAAAAGAGTGGCTTTGCATAGGCAGGTGCATTAGAAATCTGGGTATCTTGGCACCTCGCTGCCTCCAGCAAGGACGGAGTGGATAGAAGGGGATGATTTAAGTGTTTTGAGTTTATCCCTCGCACAAGTGGTGACCTGTTCAAAAACCCAAGCGACCCAGACCAGCTCTTTGGCTGGCTTTCCCGCATGCTGGCCCTTTAAGGAGGCTGTAACAGGACACCTGGAGCCCTGGAGAAGTGTGGCTGAGGTTTCCATGTCTCTAAACTGGCTGGTGTTTTCTTTTTTCCCTCCTCCCCTTTTCCCTTCCTCCAGTCCCAGTTCAATTTGCTGAACAACAGCATGGATCAGAGCATCGGCAGCAGAGCAGCCTCCACCAGTCCCTACAGCTCCGAGCATACCTCCAATGTCCCAACGCATTCGCCCTACTCGCAGCCCAGCTCTACCTTCGACGCCATGTCCCCAGCTCCCGTCATTCCCTCCAACACTGACTACCCTGGTCCCCACCACTTTGAGGTGACCTTCCAGCAATCCAGCACCGCCAAGTCAGCCACCTGGACAGTAAGTTGCATGTCTTCTTGGCTTCGCTAGAGAGATGCTTGCTACTGCCGACAGCGTTTTCAGCTGGCTGGCTGCAAACACCCGAATATCTTGGTGGTGCTTGCAGCGGGATGCAGAGGGTACGCTTGCACGGGGTGGCTGCAGGGTGCAGCCACCGTCCCACAGGGACTGCGCCTGCACAGGTGGCTCTGGAAAACAAAACATGCGGGAAACATCAGTGCTTGCTTGGCAGGGATTTTCTCCAAAAGGGCCGTTAAGCACAGTGGTTTGAATGGAACATCTCTCACAGCAATTCCTTAAACTGAGGGTAAATGTCCCCGAGAACTGCAAAGCTGGAGAAATGTCCTGGGGAAGTACCTGCCTTGTTCTCGTGGTGCTTCCCTATGCATTTGCCAGTGACTGCTGTCAGAGGAGAGGCAGCAGGCGAGACGGACCTTTGCTCACATCTACTGGGACCGTTCTCAGCTTTGCCCTAAATTCTTGTCATTTACAATCCTTTTTCCTCTTGTATCGGAAGAGTAACTTAATCTCTAGAAGCCACAGCAAAATAACAGAGTAGGTTCTTAATCATAGAGGGATCACTGCATGGCATCATGCCGGTTGTGATGTGGGTGCAGCAGCCTGGTCCTCGGGAGTGGAGATGCAGGGCTGGGCCACTGGTGGTCTGACCACACGGCTGCAGCCCGGCAGAGGAGTCCTCCACAGATCAGGGACCCAGGAACAGGGCAAAGCATACAAGGGCTTCTTTGCTTCTTGTGGCAAAAGGACCTAAATTCACATCCTGGCTCCCGGCTTAGTGTAACACTGTCCCTGTTTTTAAGAAAAAATTGCACTTGTGGCTGGTGTGGGAGATATTTCTGCAGCGGATGCCTCCCTGGGTGCCTGGGAGAGCCGCTCACCAGCATGTCTGAGGCAGGCAGGTTTTCTCTTCTGGGAAGTGTTAGCAGAGCAGAAAGGCTGGGATGAGACAACTGACACAATGAGGGAGCAGCAGGGTTTCCTCCGGTGCTGCTGTTTGACATTATCATGAAATGGGCAGAGCAGACCAGGAGCGATATATCAGCCCAAGGTGTGATAATGACTTTTATTTTTGGAAGCTGATGTGTTTAATTGCCAAGACAGTCCTTCCCATGGTAGACAGAAAGCATCCTCAGATGCTTCTGTGCAGGCAGACCCCGGGCTGCAGCCAGTGGGTGCTGCTCCGCTCGCTGCTGCTGGTGGGCTATGCCAGGCTGCTGCCAGTGCCTTGTGGGAGGGGGTGGGCTATGGCAGCTGCCACATCGCTGCGTCTGTCTCCTGCAAAAACCAGCAGGTGGGCAGGGTGGGCAAACCAGCAGCAAGCTGGCAGTGAGCTGATGTTTGAATGCAGCCAAATTCATGGCTGGGGCAGCAGAGCAGCTTCCCTGTGTCCGGTTGCTGGAGCTTCACGGCTTCACTGCTAAGTTGCACTGAGCAGGGGCTTGGGACCAGCACCGTGATTAAATTGACTTGCCCTCATAGGAGCAGTTCAGCCTTCACTCTTTTCCACTGTCTTTCCTTGCAAGATGTTGTTAAACGATGCGTTTCATTAGATATTGAATAAACTGCAGGTCCTCAGGGTAGGATGTGACTGCAGCCCCATCCTATCCCTACTAGGGAAAAAGTCACACTAGGTAAAAGTAAAGCTGCATAGGACCGGCACAGGGAAAGGAGGTATTCCTGAGGCACAGAAGCATCCAAATGGAAATCTAACCCACAGTGATGCAGGGTGTCTTGTCCCAGCTGTCACGGCATGGAGGAAGGAGGACTGGAAGGTGTCTGATGCTCACTCACCACTGTTCCCAGCTAGCAGTGCTGGGGAGATGGCTTTGGGATGGAGCAGACACAGCTGTGGGCAGGGCTGGACTGGGTGCTGCAGGACACCCTCGGACAGCACTGTGGACAGGGTGTGCACAGGCATGTCAAAAGATGTCGAGAGCACCTACTAAAGATCCGCTCTGTGCTCACTTTAATTAGCAGTAAGGAAATACCCTTCCCTCATCCCAGATGATGCATCTTGCAGCTGCAGGGAGTAAATGGAAAAAGCTGTTAGGGTCTTTTTGACTGATTGTTCTCAGAAGAGCAGAGGGAGCAGCAAGAGGCTCCCTGAGGCAGTTCCCGTGGCAAGGGAGCCTGTGACAGCCCCCTTCCCTTGCTAGCACCATCCCAGCCATCTGGGATCTTTCTACATCTTTCCTAACTAAACTGAGCCCAGACTGTCTTGGCATCACCCCGTGCTGACCGTAGCTGTTGTGTCCTGCTGGGAGCAGTGCTAATCAGGACAGGATTGCTTTTTTTTCTCAAGCCTTTGTGTTAAGGTCTCCTTTGTACATCAGAGCAGCCAGTGCCACATCGATGCTGTGCGAGCCCACCCAGCCTTAGGGGAGCAGCTGGACGCCAGAGATGCCCAGCGAATGTGCCACGGGCAGCTGTAAGCACCTGCGGAGGATGCGCCTGCCAGCCATGGCTGGGAGCTGAGGCTGCTGAGTGCGCGGTTGCAAGGGGGGGGCCTCCTGGGAAGTGGTCCAGAGTGGAGGAGTTAAATGCCTGAACTGGCTTTAGTACTTGGCAAGGCAGTCAGTGAGATGTGCGGACCTCCAAACGGTGATGCTGAGCTGATTGTGCATCCCCCAAAAGCAGGCTGGCTGCAGGACTAGCACCAGCCAGCCCACATTTCACTGCGCTGAAGCTGAGCCTCGCGGAGAGCAGAAGTGGATCAGCAGCATCTTGCACCCTGGAGAGCGCAGAGGATGTTTCATTTGAAATAGTAATTTCTGCAGGAGTGCAGGTGTGGGTGCAGACTGTCCAGCTTGCCAAGGTTGCCACATGAAGAATGGTCCTGCTGTGGCGACAGTCAGTTTTGCTCCATGTCCTCCTGACTGATGGCTGTCACAGCCACGCAGCTGCATGTTTTGTGCTGAAAGACGGGGCTGCTGCCTTCCTCCTGCTTGCCTTGTGCTCTGTATGGCCACTGCTGCACTTGAAAGTCTGTCCCGGTTAAACGGGGAAAGGAATTCAGCAAAACCCGATATGTTACGATATGTTATGTGTTGCCAGTCAGTTAACATACAAAGAATGATGTATGTATACAGTGAGATTCCTACAGAAGCCGTGAATGCATATATAACAGCGTACAAGTAAGACTAGGAAAGCCATTGGGAAGGGCAGGCACTTGGGAAGGAAAGTTAAATGTACAGTCGGTAGGGCTGGGGACAGTGTGGTGATGGTCCAGCCAAGGGTGGCTGACTTGACCATCTCAGTGTGCTGAAGGATACAATGGTTTGATTCAGCACTTTGAAAGAAACAACACGGCCTATTTCATCCACAGCTAGAGTAGCCTCATGGCTTTCCAATACTTTAAGATTAACTGCACTAAATATATTATGCCAGGACCATGAATTCAGCAGAGCTGCCTTGCCAGGCAGTGTTTTGGAGCAGCGGAGATTCCTCCACCCTGGAGGAAGGCTCTGCCAGACCAGCAGCTCCAGAGGCCTCCTGCAATCTGAGGTTGGATCATGGGGAATGCAGCCAAGGAGGAAGGGACAGCTGGTGCATAGGCAATGCCAAACCAAATAGTTCAATGCAAGTCACCTTGTCAAATGATTTGGTATAGGTTTTCTGATACAATCATACGCTTTGGTTGATGGATGTGTGTAGCCCAATAGACTCCTATTTTTGAAGGGTTTTGACTGAATCCCTCTGGCTATTCCTCTGGGAAATGCAGTGTTATCCATCCTTCTGTGCTTAGCAAAGGAGGCTCCTACAGAGCCCAGGGCTCCTGGCCAAAGACAGTTTGGAGATGAGCTGTCTGCATGGCAGGGTGGCTTACTCCACAGGGGCTGGGCAGGCAAGCATCTCCCGAGCAGGGGGAGCAAGGCAGCACCGAGCCTGCTGCCCTCATGTGCACACACAGTTCTCATGTCCACACTTCAAACCCTCTGTTGACAAAACAGAAAAGGTTTGGGAGGGAGATCCAAAGAAGATGAAAGATCTGGAACAGATGCCTTCTAGGGTGATACCAGAGAAATGTTCTGCCTAAAAGGTCTCCACGAGAAGAGTAAGGATGGCTTGATCGCAGTCTGCACAAGAGATGGTTTCTGATAGCAGACAGCTCTTTAATCTAACAGAAAAAGACATAATGAGATCCAGTGCTTGGAAGCTGAAGCCAGGCAAACTCAGACTAGAAACAAGGTGGAAATTTTTTAACAGTGAGGATAATTAACCATAGGAACAATTTACCAAGGAATGTGGTGAATACTCCAACTCCTGAAGTATTCAAATGAAGAGTCTGCATATCTCTCAAAAGATAAGCTGCACTTCAAGCACACACCATGGGCTCAAAACAGAACAAGCAGGCAGGGGTCTTAAGCCAGCAGCGTAGGGAATCAAACCAGAGGATCATCACCTGTTCTCTCTAGCCTTAAAATGCCAAACCTAAATTTATTAAATGGGTGAATGGAGAAGAAGCGAAGACCTGGGACAGGGGTTTGGGGCTGGCGTTCCCAGAGCCAGGTCTGTCCTTGCAGAGGGGTGCTGAGCAGCGGGTGGGTGCCGCTGCATGTCCCGACTCCTGGGCTGGTCTCTGAGCACCGCATGTTGCCCCAAACCCTGAACCAAAGCAGCTGCACTGGTTTGTGCTGCGGGAAGCCCTCCAGGCTGCCACCACCTCCCTTCTCATTTGTAATGGCCTTCTTATCAGCAGAGAGCAATGGCCAGATGCTGAAAATAAGGTTTTCCCTGTAGGTTCTAAGCCCCCCTCTGGTAGGTTGCTTCGATGGGGCTGGGAGGAGGACCAGGAGCTGCGGCGCTGCAAGACAGGGCATGCCAGCAGCCTGCCTGTTTGTTGGAAGCTATCAGGACTCTGGGTTCCCTGGAGCTGCCCATACATGCTAGAGCCGTGAGCCGATCTCGACTGTTTTCTCACAGGCAGCCCCTCGCCACGCTAGCCAGCTGGTAACTGATAGATAATTAGTATTTTTCTCAAGTCGGGTTTGTGGCAGATCGGTGCTCCCTCCCCTCTAAAATGCTGTCACGTGCACCAGAGCCAGAAGAAGCGTTAATAGGGTCTTTGGCCTCCCGCAGCCTGGCTGCAAAAGGACATGGGGGCTCGAGCCCCCAGCACAGTGCAGCTGCCTGGGCTCACACGGAGCCCCTGGCAGCGGGGGAAGATGGACAAACCTCAGAGCTAAGTGGACAGGGGGACCCCTAACTCAGTCGTGGGCACAGGGGGCCCCCTGCCCATGTCCAGGGCCTTGCTTGCTGCTTTGGGGAGCAAACAGCCTGCAATGGAAAGGCTGGAGAGGCTCAAAGCCAAGGTGAGGTGCTCCTGCTATGATGGACAGCTGTCCAGCAGTCACCTACAGCAAACTGGTCTGCATCCCAGCGCTTGGCCAGTGGGAGACTGCTGTGTTGTTCCAGTTGCTCTGTAGCTTTCAGAGCTGGAGAGTGGGCACTGGAGAAGCTGAAATGGTTTGTCTGATGCTAACTGAATGAGGAGGATGGAAATCCTTGGTGTGGCAGGAGGTAGGTTCTCCCTTGCTGGTCACTGTCTGAAGCTGTGTGGGGTAGAGGCAGTTGTAAAGAGGAGGGAAAAACCTTCAGGAGCATGTATAGAAAATGAGCCCCCTCTTCAAACTTTCTCTGGCACTTTACCATATTTTAGGGAGGTACCTGTCCAACAGCAATGGCCTGCAGATGAGTAGGGAGCACGCACAGCTCAGTACGCTCTGCCTCTGAGCCACAAACATCTTTGTTTTTACCCGAGTAGCTGGGCAGAAGAGTGTGGATATTTTGGCACGCCAGAAGTAGAAAAGCAACCTCAGCATCAGCCTGCTCCAAAGCCCATTGAAACCAGCCCACTGGAGGCTTTCCACCAGCTTTCGCAGGGCGTGGATGAGGCTCCAGGAGCTCCAGACACAATGGAATTAAGAAAAAAGGCAAAGGAATTCGGTGTGCGATGTTCCAACACGATCCCGCTATCAGCTCCACTATCTCGAACGTGTATGGTATGCACAGGTCAAGGGAACGACTTACTGGCAACTGCTGCTCCAGCAGGAAGGCAACACTCTCCTGCAGGAGAGGCTGGAGAGAGATGGGAGAGGATGCGCCAGGGAATGAGGCTGCTCCGATCAGCTGCTCTGCATTTGGGTCTGAAGCATGCAGAGGACGTGGGGACGGAGGGACCTGCTGAAGGAACAGAGACAATAAAGGCTGCAGGAGGAAACACACGTCCATGCTCTGGCTCAGCAGTGAGCTCGAGTGGTGGCTCCAGCAGAGCCCCAAGGCAGCCCGACGGCAGCATCCTGGTGGGTCAGCCAGCGGTGCTCCCCACCACAGGTGCCCCAGCCAAGTCCCTCGGGACTGGATGCAGGGCCTGCTGCCGCACCGCTGGAAGTGGGGATTTACCACCTGGGATTGCATCCCACACCACGAGAACCACAGCTTGGAAGCGTTCTGGGGAGCCCTGACCTCCAGCACTTTAAAGAGGAGGGGGATGGATGCTGGGTGTGCCCTGGGTGAACCACGTTCTCTCCCTGTGCCCACTCCAGGCAGTGGCTGTCACAAAGCAGGAGAAGCAGCTCCCTGCTGCTTGGCACAGCCTGCCAGGGATGCTGCGAGGGGCAGTGGTCTCCCCCCAGAGTCCAGGACTTGCTGCTGTGGCTTTTTGCATTTCGTTTCCAGCAGCAATTCCCAAGCCAAACCCAGTCTCTTCCTTCCTCCCCTCCCAGCTTGCTCCCCTTATCCAGTTTTGATAATGCAGAATGAAATAACTGTTTTGCTGGATTTTCAGCTTCCTTTTTGGATGAGAGGGAACTCCAGCACCAGCTTGGTCAGGGGACCCAAGTATCCAGACATACAGGAGTCAGACTTACTAGAAGAGGTTAAAGCAACCCAGAGTGTGCCAGCGCTGGCTGGTTGAGCAGTGACTACGAGAGGCTGTCATCCTGGTTGGCAGTTATTTTAAGGATGTGCACACTAGGGAAGGAAGGGAGAGGACTCCTTTGGGGGTTAACCAAGGGATTTTAATTAGCAGTAATGGCATGATAATAAAGGTAGAAGAATGTAGGCTGTAGCGTGCACAGCCTGTCTGTGCTGGTTCTGCTGTGGGGACAGCCCCAGCCCTGGATGTCACCGGTGGTCCAGCGCTGGTGGCAGTGGGGCTGGGGGCATGGCATGCAGGGCTCTGCATGGGGCGCTCTGCCAGGCACCGTGAGAACCCCCGAGTCCTGGGCTCTGTCAGCCTGATGTGTCACCAGTGTGGTGCAGGGGCTGCAGGCATGGGGAGGCAGGTGTTGGGGCATCCCTGAGAGCCATCCCCAGGCAGTGTCTCTGCTGCCCAGCCTGCCCGTGGGGCTTGGGCACCAGCAGATGCTCTCCCCTCAGGCATCAGTGATGCACCAGACATATTTGAAACCAGCTCAGAGTAAATGAGCAACAAAGTAGCTTTTGGGGAGGAATTTGCAGCTCGATGAGAAGTTGTATAGGCCAGTGATTAAAAATATGGTTATTAAAAAATTAGAAAGAAAAAAACCCTAGCTCTGTGGTCGGTATGTCTTCCAGGATCTGTCGTAACAGATTCGTCCAAGCCGGTTAACGGTATTTGCGGTTTGCAAGATGCTACATGTCTGAGTAAGATGACAGACACGTTATTATCACCTCTCCTCTGCGATCTGTCTGAACCTGTCCCAGGATGCAGCTCCGCAGCTGCTTGCTGGGGAGTGCAAGGAAATTAGCAGCCGGAGGCAGCACTTTTCTTCTCTCTCTCTTGCCAGGCTAGTGGCTTTATTGGGATCCATTGACTGCAGTCCTGGACACGTCTTGAGTAGAGCTAATGAGGAGACTGGAATGTAGAAAAGGAGGAGGAGGCGGCTGGTAGGGAGGAGGGGGGGGGGAGGATTTGTGGAAAAAGTAATTGTTGAGCAAATCATTTCCTTCAAGAGGGAAAGGAGGACTTGGCTGCAGCCCTCCCAAAGCAGGCAAGTCTAGACGCTTCAGTGTCAACAGTTGAAGATAAATAAGATTTTATCAGCTTCGAATCTGTTGGGACACATCCTCCTAGCGGTTCTGCTGCCCAGGGAGGGCTAGGACACATGGACTTTGCCCATAGATCTTTCCATGCTGAAGATTCTGGTTCTTTTTTTGTATGAGGCTGTCAGCATCCATAGGGAAAAACACCTCTCCCTACTCTGGTTTCCTGTGCTGGAGCAGTAGCTAAGGGTCTGAGCAGCGTGGTGGCCTCTTCCAGAGTGGGTCCTGGGTACTTGCTCAGGGTGGGCAGCAGTGGATGCTGAGACCTAATTTAATGCTACTTCACAGCTGCAGCTGTATCGGTCACTGTGAATCATTGCGGGGCGTTAGCTCATTTGGATCTGGTGATGTGCAAAACATTTCCTTGGATGCAGTGGCAGCAGTACCAAGGTAACCTTGGTAAAGCCCTGCAGCAGCCAATTGCACCGCGGGGCTCTGTCACCCTGCTGTGCTTATTTCCCATTATGTTCGGCACTGGTGCAGCAGAGTCTCCATCTTGCCCAAGAAGTAGCTGTGTTTTGAACATGGAAGTGAAAGGAACCCCATCTCAAGACATATTGGGGTACCAAGTCCCTAGAGAAACAGAGGTTCATGCTGATATACCACTGGTATTTAAACAATCCAGCTTTTCCAGTTGTTCCTAGTGCCCTGGACTTGCTTTGCAGGACAGATCACAGTAGCAGGGAAGGGATGGCAATGGAGGTAACATTATACTTTCAGCCCAGCAGATGAGGGCAGACATTGAAATCAGCA
This sequence comes from Falco rusticolus, assembly GCF_015220075.1. NCBI lineage: Eukaryota > Metazoa > Chordata > Aves > Falconiformes > Falconidae > Falco > Falco rusticolus. The sequence continues at coordinate 105,607,335 of NC_051189.1, read as the reverse complement.
GGACTACAGAAAAAACCCAGAGGAATATACCTTCTGCAAGTTTACATACGCTTCAGGTAGATCGCTCAGTGCTGTTACTGCTGTTTAAACCAAACCAGCACCCACGAGCCACACTAACATGCGAACCTGTTGTGCACCGCAAACATGCAATAACAGACACTCTGGCTTTTTCTGTGAACAGAGATGACCTTAGTAATAACGTAACTTTGGACATGAACAGTCCAAAGGGTAGAGCAGGGACTGAGAATAAAGGCAGGAGGTGCCCAGGGGTAGAACTTACCCAAGCTCTTCTGGAGGTGTGAAAGAAATCTTGGGGCTGAGCTCAGGCCGTGCTGATGCACCAGTGCTGGGAAGGCATTCAGGTGTCCCAAAATGTTGTTCCCGTGCCCGGGAGTGGCAGCGAGCTGGCAGCAGTGTGAGTGATGTGAGTGCTGGCTGTGACCCCGCTGCCACGTGTGGCTGGTTTCACGAGGTCAGCTTGTCCAAATGCTGCAGAACGGGAAGGGTATGAGTGACCAGCCTGAGGTTCAGCGCTAGGATAGCTGGCAGAACCATGGCCGTGGCAAAAGAAGTAGTACCAAGCAGCGAAGCGGCTGCACTAGCCGATGGGATTAAATACTGGCATTTCGATCTCCCGGGTTCCACTTTGCAACTGTCTCGTCTTGTGCTTGAGGAAAGCGCGGTGCCTTTGTGCTCCCTGCGAGCCGGGTGTGCACATTTCAGCTGCAGCTTGTAAAGCACCAGTAACTCAGATTACGTAGTGCAGCCCTGCGCAGAGATGCAGGTCTGATTGATTATTAGCAAATACAGATAACCACATAGGAGCAGAGGCGTGCTCTTCCCCTGAGCAAGACGTGCATTTTGCTGTCCCCTATAGAGAGGGTACAGCCAAGGGCCCTTCCTGGCTTCAAACATGGCTGGGGACATGGAGCCTCTGGGGATCCCCAAACCTTAATGCTCATTCACCCCATGGCCATCAACAGGCCAGGTCTGCGAGACCAGGCGCACTTTGCCTTAGCAGCAGCTGGAGGTACAGCTGTGAGGAGCCGGGAGTGCGGCCGCACAGGGCACAGCCCTGACTGTTCTTGCCCAGAGTTATCAGCATGGAGTTCCTTAAAAGAATAGTTTGTTATTGTGGAAGGATCTTTGAAGGCAATCCTGGAGCTGTTAAGACATGATAAGGTTATCAGTGGAGGCATGCCTGTGTTGAGCGGCAGCCTTTCTCCCTGCGGGGCAATTGCTCTGCTATTTAACAGAGATTTATCCATGTCATAACATGGTATAATGAGAGAATTTGTTACCAAAGAACTTGCCATAATGCACCTCTACTCTTCCAGAGCAGTTATATTTCCCAGGCATGTTGAGGACTGCCCGGGAATGTCTACATGAAAGGATCCTTTGACAGGAGTTGTCAGTATTTTAACACCTGGCAAGGAAGAGCCCCCCTCCAACTAACCCTTGTTTTGCCATGTTGTCTCCTAAAATGAGGGCGTGAAACCCCCATTGCACTGTGGGCGAGTAGGTTACGTGGGCCACGGCCGCACGAGTCTCCCCTCCCAGCCGGGCAGGAGGGAGCGACTGGGCGCTGAGCAGAGCCTGCGCTTCCAGCCTAGGCACAATCGCTGCCGGGATCGCGCCCAGGAAGCTAACCTGGCTGTAAAGCCAAGGCGTGGGCAGTGTCATCAGGTATCGCTGCAAAATTTGGGGATTTCCATGAAAGGTGGTGTTTCCGCATGTCCTCTCTCTCTGAGAAAGTCCACATGCCTCCAATACTGAGGATTAATTCTTGCTGCCAGATTCAGCTTCATATTACACCTCCCAATCTCACCCTCTAATGACCACAGCATTCTCCCACTCTCTCTAGCCCGGAGCAGGCTCTGACCCCAGCATACACCCCCCATGAGCCGCTGGCGTGCCTCTCTGGGAGCTGGTACCTGCTGCCAGCTGGCCGTCAGTCCAACACATCCCCACCATGCCCAAGCTGCTGCAGTTTGCCTTGGTAGAAGCCTCTCCCCTTTATATCTTCCCTGACCTTCCCTAGAAATACCACCTGGAAAGGGCTTATCATCTTGTTTGCCTCTTCAGCAGTTTCTCATTTGCCTCTGCAGCACTTGCCAGGCTGATGGGAGCCCATCCAGTCCCAGCAGGCTCGGTGGGAGCCTCTGTGGGCAGGGAAGGCTCGCTCAGCCCACGGGTGGATCCACTCCTACGGAAAGGGCAGCAGGATCAGGAAGCACAGATCCCTTCTGCAAACCCACCTGATGCATGTGTGCACCAGACTAGGCTGGCAGCAGTGGGAAGACAAGGGCTGAGCCACCCGTGTCAGGTCCCTAATGCCCTCCCAGTCCCATGCCAGCTGCCAAGCCCTGCCATCCCCCGGCTTCAGGCAGCCCCGCCACCCAGAGAGCGGAGCAGATGGCTCACGGTGGGGCAGAGGGAGCCTCACTGGCCTCTGCACACCTGTATTCGGATGGCTGAGGACAAGCTTTAACATCCTCACAAATACTCTGCACGGTGGTATTTTCTTGGCATCGGGCATTATGTTGTGGGGATGAGATAAAATACTTTGAGCAGGAACATGCCCTGCCATGCAGGGACTGGCTTCTCTCTGTGCGGCAGGGGTGGGCTCTTGTATAGCAAACACATTCTTTGTGAGATGGAAAACAGCGTGGCACTGGTGAGGTGGAAGGGAATTGCACATCCCCACACCTGGGAGCCGAGACACGCGTTTACTGGAAGGTGAAGGACGGGCCCTGCCTCCCCCACCCCTCCGCTCGAAGCGTGCAGCCTGCTCCTGCCTGCTGCATGCTGCCAGCCCCTGCCCACTGCACGCTGCCAGCCCCTGCCTTGCTGCAGCCCATCACCTGTGGGTGCGGTGGTCCTGGACCAGCGCTGGGTCCCTGTCCCGAGGGTGCTGTTGCCGAGGGGCTCTGCCGTGCTCCAGGGCCGGCTCCCAGGCACGCTGCTGTCTTCAGGCTGCCATTCCCATTTTCAGTGGCCACCAGGAGCTTCCCCTGTACTGAGCAGGTCCACAGCCCTTGCAAGGGAACCTTACCCCTCACTCCAAACCGAGCAAATCCCTTGTGCCTTTACGAGGAGTGTTTAAGTGGTCATGAACTGTTTTCTATTGATGCCTGCAGAGCATCCTCCTCCAGCAGCCAGCCTGGGGAGCGGGTCCCGCCGTGTCTCCTCTGGGAGCCACTGCTGCTGCAGCAAGCAGCTGCAAAGCATCGACTCATGGTCAGAACAAACCCTGTCTGTGTCATTCGTGCTACTCAGAATTAAACTCTGAGGTTTTGCATAATTAGCTGTGATTCCATTAACGACGTTAAACACAATTTCCTTAGGCTGTGGTGCGTCAGCACCCTCAGTGCTCTCAGCTCAGCCAGGAGCTGTGCACAATAGGAGACTCAGGGTTACGTTTCCAAAATGGGCTGAGTGATGTATGCATGAGGGTTTCCACTGATTTTCAGCAAGATTTCCTCTAAGGCACAGCATAGTGGATGCTCCTGCTTTGCCGGAGCAATTAGGCTAGCTGGGAACCCCTTCCTACAGCGCCCAGCCCTTCGCCCTGTAGGTGGGTGGTATCTGGCTTACGTGGGAAGCGGATACGATGTGGTGCGGGTGAATTTGGTCACATTTAAATATTTCCACGGGAAAAACAAATATCGAGCCTAGAGAATAAACAGTTACCACAAAGACAGGCTGAATGTCCTTTGGTCACCGTCCCCTACAAAGCACTGGGAGTAAGCACCAGCAGTTTGCAACGTGGAGCAGCCACGGAGGCCAGGTGCCACAGGGGTGATTGCTGGTACCTGGAGCAGCTTTGCACTGGCACAGTCCCTCCAGCGTGGCTGCAACGCAATAGGTGGTAATTGGTTTTATAACAAGTCATTATTTTAATTTGCTGCTTTACTGCCGTGCTCGCATTTTGCTTGGAGTGGTGAGAAAGCAGCAGGCGGGTGGATGTGAGGAGCCGAGGGAACAGAAACGCCTGTCTGGGTGCAGTGGGAGCGGGGGCATCAGCCTGAGCCCAGCACGAGCCCCCGTGCCAGGAAGGGGAGGGAGCCCTGCACTTGCACCGCAGCAGCAGAGGAAGCCGAGGGCAGGCAGGGGAGCAGTCGCTGCCCCATCAGGCCCAGTGACATTCACCCGTCTCTTCTTTTCCAGTACTCCCCTCTGCTGAAGAAACTCTACTGTCAGATTGCAAAAACATGTCCCATCCAGATCAAGGTGTCCACCCCCCCACCGCCGGGCACCATCATCCGGGCCATGCCCGTCTACAAGAAAGCAGAGCACGTCACCGAGGTGGTGAAACGCTGCCCCAACCACGAGCTTGGCCGTGACTTCAATGACGGTGAGTGCTGCTCTCCCTGCTCTGCCGGGGACCACCCTGTCGTCGCGGGGGGCCATGTGTCCCGCCCTGCGCTGCAGCCCTCGCGTGCACAGGACCAGCATCCTGGGCAGCCACGTCCTCTAACGCAGAGGTTTGCCTTGCAGGCCAGTCAGCCCCAGCCAGCCACCTCATCCGGGTGGAAGGCAACAACCTCTCCCAGTACGTGGATGACCCCGTGACAGGAAGGCAGAGCGTGATGGTGCCCTACGAGCCCCCGCAGGTACCCTGCTGCCCTGGGGTGGGGGGGCAGGATCAGCCCCTGCCTCTAGCTGGGCTTCTGCCGGTGCTGAGGGTGAACCCATGGGTGACAGGGCAGCTTGGTAGGACACAAAGGGCAGGAGCGTCCTGCTTGCCCTGGCACATCTAAGGCCACCTGCTGCTTGCTTCCTGCACTGGTGGCAGCTGCATTTGAGCATCTGCAGCTCCCAGCCTTGTGATGCATCCCAGAGCATCCTATTCCAGGGGAGCAGGTTGCAAAGGGAGACCCCTCACCGTCCTTGTATGGTCCCCTTTTCCCAGCTGGGACCATCCCCACACCACCCTTCTCTGGTGCTCCCCTGCTCGTCCTGCCAAGGCGCCAGCCCTGCGCTGGGGGCTGGGAGGGCCCAGCCTGCCTCCCCCCATCACTCCCTGCTCAGCGCCGGCTCTCCCCTCCTGGGCAGGTGGGAACCGAGTTCACCACCATCCTGTACAACTTCATGTGCAACAGCAGCTGCGTGGGAGGAATGAACAGGAGGCCCATCCTCATCATCATCACCCTGGAGACGAGAGAGTGAGTGGCTGTCGGGGCATCTCTCCCTGCTGTGGGAGGGCTGAGGGCCCTCGGGAAGGAAGCCCCCCCTGCAGAGAGCACCCCCAGGGGAAGGGGATGTGGCAGCCCCCCGCAGCCTCAGCCTGGCACAGGGGAAAGGCTCTTCCCTGCTGGCTAGGAAAGGGCTGGCCTGGAGGGACTGGGGACCCAGCCCAGCACCAGCTGCAAGCTGGAGCCTTCCTCTGCCTCAGGAGCTCCTCTTCCCCCAGGAGATTGCTGCCAAGGGGCTCCCTGCACTCAGCACCTTGGGGGCTTGATTGCTTCCCAAGCAATCCGTTCATATGGAGCGATGAGAAGATGCTTGACTGGTTTGGTTTCTGAGCTGGACCAAAACATGGACTGAGCTGCGACACACTTCCCAAGCAGAAATAGGGTCACTGAATTCTCTCTCCTCCCAGCGGCCAAGTCCTAGGAAGGAGATCATTTGAGGGACGGATCTGTGCCTGTCCCGGGAGAGACCGGAAAGCTGATGAAGACCATTACCGAGAGCAACAAGCCCTGAACGAGAGTGCAGCTAAAAACGGCAATGCCAACAAACGCAGTAAGTCTCCTTGCCAGGAGAGGGAGGGGGCTCAGGGCACTGCTCTGCTGCAGCCCCAGGCTCCTGGCCTGCACCTGCACCCCCTTGCCACTCAAAGCCACGCAGAGGCTTCTGCCTCAGCTCCGTTCCCATTGCACCCAAAATCACCGTGCTCCAGAAGTTTCGGGTCCAATCCCCATCCAGGCACCATGCTTTGACCTTTCTCAACCAAATCTAAAGTCTTATAAAGAGGACCCACTCCCTTTTCCCTCCAGAGTGCAAAGCTGTTTGTGCAGGGCTTTCATGTCCACGTAAATTTGCTCTTCATTATTACTAATAAAGGGACATCATCGATGCCAGAACCCAGGTGAACAGCCAGCACGCTGCATGGCTTGAGCTTAAATCCTGCAGGGAGCCAAGGTGCTCCCGGCCCGGCTGCGAGGACAGCATGCTAACGTTCTTCCTCTCTCCTTCCCAGCCTTTAAGCAGAGCCCCCAGGGCATCCCAGCGCTGGGTGCCAGCGTTAAGAAACGGAGGCACGGGGAGGAGGAGATGTATTATGTGCCTGTAAGTGTTGGTGAGCTGCGCTGGTGGGGAGCTGGGCTGGGAAAGGCGGTGGCATTGTCCCCTCCGCGATACACCCCTTGGGGATGTGATGTTGAGCAGGATGGGGTTGCATGGTCTCCTGCAGGGCGGCAGGTGTGTGTAAGAGCAGAGACATTGAGAACAGAGGCGAAAGCATCTGTGGGTGCACACATCTGAGGGAGTTCTGGACCCCCAGGTAGTCCCTGGCCCCAGTGAAGCCGCACCTTCGGCTGGGTGGAAAAAAGGGGCCACGAGGAAGGTGGCTAGGTGGGATGGGAACAAAGCAAAGCCCTGGACTTGTTCCCTCCTCCAGGTGCGAGGCCGGGAGAACTTTGAGATCCTGATGAAGATAAAGGAGAGCCTGGAGCTGGTGGAGCTGGTCCCGCAGCAGCTGGTTGACTCCTACCGACAGCAGCAGCAGCAGCTCCTGCAGAGGCAGTACGTATCACCACAGCCCCCCGAGCCTACAGCCCGGAGAGGCTGGGCAGCCACCCCGGCTACAGGAGCCCTCAGGCAGCCCCAGTCTGGGGCTGGTTCACCGGCTCACAGCACGGCTGCCCAGTGCCAGGTGCTTAGCGAGGGCTGGTGACCGCTATAGGGCCGGTATCGGTGCGGAGTGGCTTTTCTGTGCCACAGTCCACGTCGGCACAGCTGCCTGAAGCCTCAGCGGGGAAGTCTGATCAGCCAGAGGGGAGGTGGGCTGGGGCAGGGTGCCTCCATCCCCCCCTCTGCTGCAGGCTGACCGGCCGCTTGGTTTCCCCCGAGCAGGAGTCAGCTGCAGACGCCTTCCTCCTACGGTCCTGTCCTGTCACCCATGAACAAGGTTCACAGCGGAGGAATCAACAAGCTGCCCTCTGTCAACCAGCTGGTAGGGCAGCCGGCACAGCACAGCTCGGGCTCTGCGCCCAGCCTGGCGCCCATGGGTAAGGGTCCGCACCTCACCGGGCTCGGCAGACCGCAGGGTCCCTGCCAAGGGAGCGGGTGGTTGTCACAACTGGGATGATGTCTAATGGATCTATTTGTTGCATTGACATGGCTGCTGCCCAGGACCCGGCATGCTGAACAGTCACCCCATGCAACCCAACGGAGAAATGAATGGGGGCCACTCGTCCCAGTCCATGGTCTCCGGATCACACTGCACCCCCCCTCCGCCCTACAACCCCGATCCCAGCCTCGTCAGGTAGGGAAGGCATCCGACGCCCTGTCTGTCTTGTCCTCTGATGTTTCTTGCTGTTGTCCCTCACTCTAACCTTCAGATCTGTCTAGCAACTGGTCAACTGGCCACTGGTCCCAACTGAGAAATCACTGCTCACGCAATCACGTAGACCATTCTTCTCATCTCAGAAACCAAAGCCCAGCTACCTACCAGTTAGAAACCTCTATCGCCCTCACATACCTCTATCTGGGTAATCCGTCCCTGCTTAATTAAAAATTAAATGCATCTGAACAAGAGTCTTTTCCTGCATGTCCAACCAGCACGTAGCTTTGTGAGCTTCCCCCTTCCCCTTCCTCACCCGCAATGCCTGGAAATCAGTCCGCGTGGCTTATTTCCATCAGGAAGGCATTAACAGGTATGCAGCCACTTTTTAACATGTCAGTCTTTAAAAAGACCACAGACATTTCAGCAGACACCCTACCGAAGTCAGGGAGGCTGTACGTGCAGTTGAACTAGAGGCGCGTAGCCACAGCCCGGCACGATGTACAAAATACCCCCGGCAGCCCCAGCCTGCGCTGCGGAGCTCGGCCTCGCTGCCCAGACCGGGCATGGCCCCGGCTCCTCCCCGGGAGCTCCAGCTCCCTCAGGTTATTCCGTGTAAGTCACCGAGCTGAAACTTCTGACAATCAGGAGAAAAATAGTAATAATAAAAAAAGTAGTTCTAGGAATGAACGTCATCTTGCTTCACTTTGACACGAGTGGCAACCGAGGGCACAGTAGGGATGTGTGACACAGACAGAAAGCCTGCCCGAGCGGTTGGAGCATCCCAGAGCTCCGTCCCTTGCGCCTGCTGCAGTCCTTCTGCGCCGCAGGGCTGCGGGAGCTGCCGAGGCCGTTGGCAGCAGGAGCTCGCCGCAGCCCCTGCCTCTTCAGCGACCTGGAGCACGGTTTGCACTACAGTGATGGTTGCGAGCACAGCTGTTATTCGTGAGAAGTTAATGCCACTTTATTTTCCAAATTTTTTCTGCAGTTTTTTAACAGGATTGGGGTGTCCAAACTGCATCGACTATTTCACCTCACAAGGGTTACAGAATATTTACCACCTGCAGAACCTATCCATAGAGGTAAATGCTTTGGGAAGATCTGTTTTACCACTTGTTTCTGTCAGCTGTTGATCTGAAAAGCAAGGACAAAACTGTTTTAAAGGAAAGGGAAAACTGTGCACCAACCCCTCACACAGAATATACGCTCCCCAGGATTCGTCCCTTCCCTTTATGCATCCTTTCCAGTCCTTCGGATTTAGCGGTAGTTTAGCCATCAGTAGCAGCCATGATGGTCTCCATGGGTTCTTCCAGACTGTCAGAAACAAAAGAGCTAAAAGATCCCCAGCCCAGCCCTCAGGCAGATTTTCCACCTACCCCAGAAAAGCCGGCTGAGGTGCTCAGCAAAGTAACCCAAAGCCCACTGAGCTGGCACGAGCACCTCCACTGCAGTTCGGTGAGTTTTAAATCTGATCTTATGTCTGCCTTATTAGTCTTTAAGACAAAAGGAGCTAAAGTAAGGGAGTCAAGCCTGGGATGTTTGTATTAAGGGACCCCTGGAATGAAATAGCACAGGTCTGGCAAAAGCTGGCATGAACAGCAGTAGAGGGGGTGCTAGAAGTACCTGCGCTTGCACACCGCGCCAGCCCTCTGCTGCTGCTGTCCTCGGTTAAAGCACAGTCTCTGCAAAATGCGGTTGCGGGTGGCACCAAAGCAGGAACTTCCCCAGCCCATCAGGGTAATGAAAAAAAATGGGGGAAAAAAAAAAATATTCTTAAACTCTCTGAACCATAGCACGCCCTGTAAATCCCAGTGTTTTGGCTGAGACAAAGCTCCTGCCCCGATCCCATTTGGCCCCCAGGCAGTTGGTAGAGATGTCACCTGCCTGGCAGTGACAATAAAATGCGCGGCCGTGCGTTGGTGATGCAGCTGTTGGAGACACGATGATTTTTCATTGGTAGCTGGGGCCAGTTGCGTAACCTTAGCCTGGTTTTGGACCATTTTCTGAACTAACTCCGTGACCGTCTGTAAGCTGTCAAAGGGAAGGTTTGGTACGGCCAAAACTTGTACCAGACCGCTGAGCTGTGTGTCCAAGTCGGCGTTTGTAATTACTAATTGCATACTCACTGTCTTCTCTAGTTAACACTCACGTGAGTCTCTGTGTTTGGCATTAACATGGATCTCTGGCAGCTCTCCGCTACGACGGTGTTTGTCCTGGTGCAGGGCCCCCAGTCCTGAGGTTATCGACCTCATTTGGCTTGATGAGTGTGGCCCATAGCGTCGTAACAGCCCGCTGTCGCCCGCCTGGGTGCGTTCGGGCATGGCGCTGGCCCCCGCGGGCAGAGGCTGCTCCAGCTTCCCGGTCCAGGACCGGAGGAGAGGCCAGCCCGGCCGATGGCTCCTTGCCCAGGTGAACGGACATGAGGACGCTTCACATGCTGCTCTGCAACCTGCGTCCGAAAGGGATGGGTCCCCTCCCTTCGCATTTCCACATCAGTTTGATGTGAACCCATGCCCTCCAAAAAAGAAAGCAAATTTCTAATGAGCAAAGCTGCGTTTGAGTAACTGGGCAACTGGCCACCGGTTACAAATGAGAAATGGCCTGTGGGGGATGCGCCCGTGGCCTTGGTGCTGTGACCCAGAGGAGGTCCAGCCCCGCCACCGGTGGGTGCTCAGGGATTGTGCCCATGTGCTCCCCCCCAGGTTCGGGGGTCCAGGGCTCGCTGCCACAGGCAGCCGCATCTCTGCCAGCTGCTGGCTGTGCCTCAGCGGTGCTGTTCTTCCAGGATCTCGGAGCACTGAAGATCCCGGAGCAGTACAGGATGATCATCTGGCGAGGTCTGCAGGAGCTCAAGCAGAGCCACGACTACGGGGCCCAGCAGCTCATCCGCTCCAGCAGCAACGCCTCCACCATCTCCATCGGCAGCTCGGGCGAGCTGCAGCGGCAGCGTGTGATGGAGGCCGTGCACTTCCGCGTGCGCCACACCATCACCATCCCCAACCGCGGCGGGGCCGACGAGTGGGCGGACTTTGGGTTTGACCTCCCAGACTGCAAATCTCGCAAACAGTCCATAAAGGAAGAATTCACGGAGGGAGAGATCAACTGAGGGTCTCCAGAAGGCAGCAGCAAAAGACCGGAGGGGGGAAATGAAACCCCCTATGAAAAATGTTTTCAGCCTTGGGCATCTGGAAAAGTGTAATTTTGTTGTCTGGAGGGGAACTGCAAGCCCTGTGTGAAAGCACGGCCCTGAGCCGCACGGGGAGTGTCTGCCCCGGAGAGGAAACCGTGGTGGCTTCGGCGGAGGGGAAGAGGAGGGTGGCGGAGCCAGCTCAGCCACGGGCGTGCGGGTTGTCTGCCCGCTGCAGGCACCCGCTGGTGCTTTACGCTGTTCTGTGTTTTACTGGAGGATCCCCGCATCCGACAGACGTGGTGTAAAGACGGTACATTTTTCTCTTTGCAAGACCAGCCTTCGGTACGGCTTACCTACCCCCGTCCCGTATCCCCCGTCGTGTCCAGAACCGACACCATCGTGATGGTCTTCACCATCGTGACGAGGACTCGGCCCTTCCCTGCTCCATTTTCTGTACAGAAACCTGCCAGTGGCTGCTGCGAAGCCACACGACCTGCTCCCTGCCCGACTGCCACCACCCACCCCTGCCCTTCAGGTCTCTGTGCAGCCGCAAAGAACCGCAAAGTTCCCGATGTGGTCACGTACTTAAATATTTGTGTATATAAACAGAAGCAAATGCACATACGGTATGCTCATTGTGCTGTAAGGAGAAAAAAAAGATTTATTTTCATGTACGCTATAAAAATTGATACTTACTCCTGAGACACTATAGTGCCAAGTAAATTAATTTCATGTTCTAGCATGTAAAGAAGAAGAAAATCGTGTCTCCAGCCTTATCTACTCAAAATTCGTATTTTTTCCTCCTCTGAGTATCTTTCACACAACTGCAAAGGAGGGGGCAAGCCAGGGAATTCTGCTGGGAAGTCTGAGGTTGGCTGACCCCTCCCTGCTCCAGTGGGGAGCGTGGCACACGGCTGAGCCCCAGCGAGCAGGAATGCAGGAGGGGACATTTGATCCGACTTTGGAGCAAGGAGACAGACTAGGTGACCACATGAGGTCCTGCCAGTTTCGTTTTCTGTCGCTGGTCATTGTTTCCAGGCGTAATTTGTCTGTTGATTCAGGCTGGAAAAAACCCTGAGCAGAAAGCAAGGCCACCGGTGGGTGCGTTCCCTCCCTCGCCAGCGCCTGCACGTGTTGAAAGGCGACGTCCCACAGCCATCTCAGCAAGGCGCAGAAAGTCACCGGGGCTGCCACTGCGCGGAAGGAGGGGGGGCGGGAGGGCAGGGAGCTGCTTCTCTGAGCCCTCAACCTCAGGTCGCTCAAGATTTTGGGCAGCTGGAGGGAATCAATGCAGAAACGACGCTGCCTGGCACATTCCCACTGCTGCGTCTCCTCCCGGCTTTGCCTCTCTGCCGGAGGCAGACCGCCCACCGTGTCCCAGCTCCCCCAGGCCCCCAGGCCGGGGAAGGAGCCAGGGGGCCCTTCACAAAGCCTCCGACCAGCAAAGCAAAAGAAGAGGAGCCGAGTCCCACCTACCACCTCCAGGGCCGTCTCCTTGCAGGCTTGCAAGGAGGATCCCGGGGAAAACAAGCATGAGCTCCGACACTGTACCAGCACCCCCAGGGCCCAGGTCCTCCCTCTGCCACCTCTGTCCCAGTGTCCCACAGCGGCTCTGAGACTTGGGCATGCAGGAGGTGGCCTCCTCTCCCTCCCACCCTCGGCAAGGGGCTCAGCTCCGCTCCCCCAGCCGGATTGAGCCGCAGGTGCCAGGGCAGCATCCCGGAGGCCGTTACGCCCCTCTCCACTGCAGCAATTAGGAACCTGACTCCTTTGGTGTTGCCGAAATGTGAACCTAAGTCCTAAGATAATGACTAATTAAAGCACTTTAATGCTTTAAAGGTTTTGAAACAATCATTCGTGTTTTTCAATGTTAACTAAGGCTTCTTCTGCCAGTATTAACTAATACACTCCCACCATGGTATGAATGGTATTTTTTGTAATGTTATCTTTGGAAAATGTGTTATTTTTATAGCTGTGGGGTTTTTTTGTTTTGGTTTTTTTTTTTTTGTAACACAATAAAAACATGTGGGAATGACAACGTCTGGCAACTAAAGTCTTGCTTACACCGTACGGCAAGTGCCCTCCTGTACCAGCTTAAGCCCTAAAGCGTAAGGCCTCGAAGGGCCACAAGTTGCTTTGCTTCACCAAGCAACTGCAAAGATACACAGAGACGCAGCCCTGTGCAGGAGCAGCTGCCAAAAGTGTCTTTAAGAGGCCTTCTGCTCCTTGCGGACACGGGGGCAACTGGCCTGCGGCAGCAGAGAGCTTCCTCCAACACCACGGTCCCTGTTTTGGGGGACCCCTGTTCTGGGGGAGCAGGGAAGCGCAGCTTGTTCCCTGGGCACAAGCAGCCTTACCCCACCGCAGGCTCTCGGTGCTGCTCCCTGTTCCCAAGGCTCCGCTGAAGGAAGCGTACGTCACGCAGAAGTGACACCCACGCAGAGCCAGCCTCGACACCCCAGCACAGCGGAAAGAAACCTGCCTGCGATAAAACAAGTTGCCACAGTGACTACAGAAAGGCAAATGCCGACTTCTTTATATGTAAAACTTCTCTTTTTTCAATAAATGACTAGAAAATAGAGAATGAAATCAATAGCAGCCTTTATCATTAAGACATAGCTTTTCTGAGTTTGAAAAATTACACCATTAAAACCAATTTCCACCAGAGAATTGTCTTTAGTTATAAACATCACCACTATTTCTAGTTTTAGTAATACATATTCCATATGTAGGAAGTGGAAATTGATTGAATGAAAGAATCTTGCAAGAAGTGTCATTTCCAAACTAATACTTAAGGCAAGAACTTTATTTTAATACAACACAAAAAGCTTTCAAAAGATCTTGGAAACTGACGCGTGAGAAAGAGACTACAAACAGTCAAACCCACACATCAGCAGTAAACTTAATGCAAGAATAAAAATGAACAAAGAACCTGGCTGAAAAGCAAGACCTGCCTGTTGCTGAAGGCACTATCTTGTCCTGTGACATGTATTCCAAATCTGCTGGACTGTAAAAAACCATACCTTTAAAATATGCCATCAGATGCCCTTCCTACACTCAAAGGACATGATTATTAGTTCAGTTGCTACAAAAATGTAACCGTACAACTCCTGCATTTAAGCAAGGCAAAGAGCTGCCTGCAGATCGCTCCCATGCTGCTGCAGCGAGTGATCCAGACAACGCTAAGCCTTGAATAACCCGCCCGGCGGCCGCACGTCTTGGTCGCAGACGTTGTACAGGGCCCCCGTACATACTCACAGATTACGCTCTGACACAAGCCTTTCACAGCGCAGTGTTTGCTACCGAAATGCCCAAGTGTGTTGCTCCCCCAGAGCAGCCTTGTTTAAGGCCTCACTACGAAGACTCTCATCTAACATCAGGGCAGCCACAGGTCTCCCTCCCTGCTTTATTACTTCCTTCCCCCTCCCCAGAAAATTAGATCACAACTTATTTTCAAAATGTTTTAGAAAACCCAGTAAAAACAACCGAAAAAGCAATATATACAAGGCCCAGAGGCAAGTTCAGCACAGAAGTCACATTCCTGTATATACTGGAAGGAGAAGAGCACGGACCAGACTGATCCTCCCATATTTTTTTGGAGCATTATGTCATCTTGCTTGCAAAGCTGCCAGGGAAGCCACCCACTTGCACCGTTCCCATCACGGCTGGTGGTGGCCTACACCACCTTACCACAGCCTGAGGAGCAGCCGTCTTCTCCCAGGAAAAGAGAATTTCACGACCAGCAGAACTCTCCAGGAGGAAAAGCTGCCTGGATGAAACTACCCAGAATTTCTCGAGGGCTCTGGCTGATGCACAACAAAAGACACACAAGCCTCAGCACCGAGCACTTCTGGTTCAAAAATTCTTCCGTCTTCTGGGACTCCCAGCGGAAAGGTTAAAACCGCAGGTCTTATTTTAAGGTTACAGTAGAGACATCCATTGCTAGGTGGAAAGACCTCCCTGTAGCACAGCTTAACGGTTATCCTTCACCTCAGAAAACAGCGCTGTGTGTCACACTATCTCAGTCTTGATCACGCATGAATCTATTGCTTTGTTGCGCAAGTCAACAGCAGATCCGTTTCTCCAGGACTGTTCAGCAGCTGCAGCGACCTGAATCGTCCACAGAAACTGCTCTTTGGTGATCGCTGGGGGCTCCTTGCCTGCAGGGACAGGGACGAAGCGCTGGCTGAAACCCGCATTATCGCCTGCTCTGCCTCGCAGCACATCACCCACCATGGCATCGCTCTTCAGCTCCCAGAGCTGGGGCCTCTGATTTTAAAAATAAAGTTTCTGCCCCCTCCCCTTACTGCCCTGTGACCAAAACACCGCGTTTCCCTCCATGCAGCCAGCAGAACAGAAATACTTTGATTCCTCCTGGGTAGCCAGCACGCTAGGTGAGGGTCTCTTGCTGTTACAAAGGGCTGCTGTCTTCACAAATGGCAGCAAGGTCCAATGTAATTTTCCCTCCCAATTTTAATTTCTTCTCAGAACACAGCTTCAGATCAACACTCCATCCCTCACCCGTCTCACTGACTTGGAAGTAAGAAGAGCAGCAGCCCCCCCAAGGAAATAGTCATTAATTTTCATTTACTGAAATGAGATCAGCTGTTCGCATTTTCACCGAACTAGCCACTCCTTCGGAGGGTGACCGCTCCACGCGTGTTTTTTCCCAGCCACGTGCGCTGTTGTGCTCAATACGCATCTGCTGAGAACATCAGGGTTTGTTCAGGGCAGCAGACCAGCCCGTGAAACCCCATGTTTGCTCACAGGGAGCTCCCTCAACCACCCGCACAACGCTGGCTTTCACTTAACCAGGATGAATCTCTCATTCCCAGTTTTCACACCGACTCGTTTCTTTGGGGGATTCCAGCCACGCAAACACCAAACTGCAATTGCTATTGGAACAGCTTCCAAGGGAAGTTTTCCCTGAAAGCGAACCCAGAGCAACACTGGTCGTTAACGCAAGCTTCCTCCTACCTTTCAGGGTTCTCAGAAAGTGTCGGAAGAGCTCCCTGTGCGCATCCCTGTAGCGATCAGCTTGGGTCTGTGAATAAATGGACACGGAAGTGCCATGCTCCGTAATCCCCAGGGGATTCTGATTATCTACTCGTAGCGTCCCTCGAGAACCGTGAACCTGCAGGGAAGGCAGCAAACAGGAGAGAAAGCAACGTTTTTAATTTATTGTGCTTTCCATCTTAACACCTGGCTAGTCTAGAAAAGCCCTGGTTCATACAACCAAGAAAAAAGTAGCTTCTAAAATTAGGAGTTACACCGACATACCCCCTTGTATGGCTCAAACGCGACAGAAAACACCAGGTATGCGTTGTGGTACAGTGGCTTCTGCTTATGCGATACCTTCACTTTTCTTTTTTTATTTTTTTTTCCACCTGAGCAGAGCTCCTTTCTTAAGTATTTAACAGATATTACTCCCCAAATCCAGCCCATGCATCTGTTATAATTCATGACTTCAGAGGCAAATTGCCTGTAAATTCCTGAATTTATGCTTTTCTTCCCCTTTAATATCCTTAACCCCTGGCTTGCTATACACCTGAGAACACCTTGGAAAGGCAACAAATGAACTGTGCGACAACATTTCAGCCTCGGGAGAGCTGACACCAGTTCCTGCTCCGGTATGATTGCATGCAGCTCATAACCCCAACAGAATACGCGTGAAAAATCGGGGTAATAGAAGAGAGAGCAGACTGTAGGTTACACAAACACAAGCAATCCCCTGCTGTTGTGGTACAGAGGCGTTTTGTGAAACGTGCTTGCAGGTGCAGGCACAACATGCAGCGCCCCACATGAATGCATACAGGGGAAAACTTGTGCTGGCCTGCAATGTCGCGACAGACTTAAAAGTAAGAACGCACCTCTAGTCTGTGATCACAGCTTCTGGTGCAGTGCTGACTGATGTCCAAAGTAACAATTGCTCCGCTAGGAAACTTCATGCTGACTGCTACAGTGTCTGCATCCTTCAAGCAGGCCATATCTGAATGACAAAAAACAGGCACTTGTTCACACCAGGAACAGCAAACCAGCGAGTCCTACGACTACAAAGTGTTCTTCTCCCGTTAAGAGGCGACACCGGCTCTACAATACCTTCAGGCAGGAAGCAACGGTGACAGCAAAGCGCTTTCCGCAACATACAACAGCTGGTTTACCTTTATTGGCACTTCTGATGGAGGGCAACAAGCTCTGCAGAAAGACACAGCCCCTGGGCCTGCACTCCACCTTCCCAGCCCGTGGCTCTCCCTACAGAAGGCTTTTGCTCCTTCTTCCAAACACATTTGCCTCCACAGCTTATTACAACCGGGATCAGGCAACTTTCAGCACGTAGCTAGAAAGAGCCAGATGGTACAAAATCCTCCCCAGGGCATTTTGTTTGTTGCATTTCAATGCTTCACCATACATTATAACATAGCAGGCTACACCTTCTAAAACAGCCAGTCAAGGTTGGCGGCAGCTACAATTACCTTAATTAAAACTTTGCATTTCCATTTTAAAAATGGCAGGTTCCAATTTTATGGTTAGTTTAAATCAGGCTGGTAACCCAGAGCGTGCCCAGCAGCTTGACGTAACGCAGAGTAAATTCACATCTTTAACTGTGCCGAGACCAACAGGAAAGTGCCAAAGAAATCAGAGAAAGCACAGAACGGAAAGAGACTGCACTGCCATTCTTGTAAGCACAAAGCTTTGCTCAGTGTCTCCTGCACTCTGGTTTTCCACTGGCAAACTTGATACCCTTCAATTGCTGTAATACGGGGTAGAGTTCAACACCTCTACAGCGACCGCTTCGCATCAGCAGGGAGTCAAGACAAGTCAGAAATCATCCCTGAACACCCTGTCTACAGCGACTTCTCGAAACACTTGCCTTATGTTTCGCTAGACTGTTTTTTCAACTGTTCTGTGATGGAACAATTCTGTCAGAGCTACTGTGCTCTTATACACGCTTTCCTTCCAATTTCAGTACTGATGTCCAGAGATAGACAATAACCCATCAACAGATTTATTCTTACCTGCGCAGAACGCATGCCCCAGTGAAAATATTGTATCCAGCGCGCTCTCTCCCAACAACAAACTGATAATATCTATATCGTGTACAGCAGCATTGTAAAAAATTCCACCTGGAAGAAGCAAAATAGGACAGTAGGGTCTCCGCATTTAAAACCCGCAGCCAACGTCGATTACTGAACTGCACTGAGATCGATATAAAAAGCCCCTGATGTCGAAGAAACTAATACTCAAAGCCAACAGAAAAACGCAACCAAAATAAAGACCGGTAAGGAAACGCTCCCCAGAAGAAAACCCACATGGCTTAAGGCTACGCAAACAGGGGACTTCCCACCAGAATACGGGGCAAGATACATTTCCAGTCCTTTGAGAACCAACTTTTCAGAAGAGAGCTGCTCGGTACCTGATGCTTTCAGGAAGCTCGGGGACGCTGCTGGATATATGCTGCTGATGGTCGATATCCGGTGAATCCTCCCCAGCGCCTGGCTGTCGCGAACTTTCTGGTACAAGAACTGCAGCGCCGGGTCAAAGCGCCTTCAAAGAGAAGCGAGGAATGCGGCAGAGCGCTCGGAAGAGGCAGCAGCCACCTGGGGCCGTAACCACCGCGGCACACGAGGCCGACTCCGCGGCAGATGACATGCGACACAAACCCCACCAGACTGACGGGGTCAGACATGGCTTTCTAAGTTTGGTCACTTATTGTTATTATGAATTTTGCTTCGTGCAAACAAGCCTGATATCTGCACTCGTGAAGACAAAGTAGTAACTGTAACAAAGGAATTAAATTAAACAACGGGGACTAAAAGGTCCAGTGAATTACCTACAGTTCTCGTATACAAAATACATATATATTTGTCCAAGCAAGTTTTATTTGCAATGAAATTAACTATCCTCAGCAGAGAAGCACAAAATGATCACACGTGTTTACTAACCACCCACATCCACTCAGCGCATGGTGGTAAATGCTGAGCACAAATTTAAGGTGGCTTTTTCTTGGCTTTTAGCAAAGCTCCCCAAGTTCCTGCAAGTTTAACCGAGTAGAAGCGAATTAAAATTCATCTACTTTCCTTCTGTTTCAATCATTTAATCTAAAGTGTCCAGACGTAAGGTTACAAGTGGAAATATCATTTTACAAAGATCAATAAATCTGTTCCCATCAGACAGGCCAGTAATTCTAACAAGCAAGTGGAATTTTCACAGCCACACAGTTTGCAAACCTCAAGGTAATCCTCAAGCACCATCCCTTCCAAAGGCGTTAGAAAAAAGTCAGAGGTAAAACGCAGCTCTGTGCAGACCCCAGTGCTTGGAAATTCAATTTGAGCGGCAAGTTAAATAGTGGACGAGGGTCAGCGCGTCCCTAGAGACGGTGCTCTAAAAGAAACTTCACAAGGTTGCTTGTTCTTTCATTGAAGAGTTACTGTAAGCTTCCACTAGTACTTGCTAACACTCATACTTACGTTTCACAAGGCATCATCTAATTACAGAATGTAATTAGCAAATTGCTGAAAATACAGAAAAGTTACAAAAGAGTTTTCAGTATTAGGAAAATACATTCAGAGAGCAGTCGTCTTCTCTATCTTTTTAAAGAATGTGGCTAATTCACTGTCACCTTCCAACATTATTTCTAGTTTACTGCAACAAAGCTGTCAAACGATGAAAGGCCAGATACCCTCAGGTCCAGACAAAGTATAATACATGCGGGCAGAACTTTCATATGGAAGTCTAAAACGTGAGCAAAGTTTAATGTCATCAGGCATTACTAGACTGAACAGGGTTGCAAACTAAACGCTTTACAACACAGCAGTGAAAAGCAGCCCTCGGCAGCTGCACGCTTAACGTAAGTCACAGATCTGCCTGACCTGGCAGTTGTATGTGCATGAAAAACCAGGAGCAAAAACCGTCCTAAAACCACAGACCAAGAAACCGCCTCAGAGAACAGCACAGCACCATCAGAATATTTCCTTCTCTGAAGCTCCAATGGGCTGCAGCATTTGCAAAACCTTGGAAGGACGGCAGAGACGTGGACCCCAACTGCCTTTGGCTATTCTAAAATAAAGCAATGGAGCTTTCACATCAGGAAAGCTTCACCATTTGAGTTCCACTAGCATCCATTCAAGTGAACATTTATTTTAATCTCATGACAGCTAGATTTTTATCTCCAGTAAGCATGAAGAATTAATCCACTCCAATTAACTCCCAGATGAACAACGTTAACAAGCAGCAGTGAAACTAGGTTTATTTGAGGACAAATTCAGGAGAGCCTGAGGAATCAACACTACTTTCAGGCATGTACTTCTTATCAAGTATAAATCAGAAGAAAAATACAGGTCTTACTTGTAGAATCCGCACACCAACGGTCTTCCACATCTGTCAGCTTCATCAAAACAAGCTTCTGCCGTCTGCCTGTCAAAACTGGGCAGGCTCTCACAAAACACACCTTTTCCTGTGCAAAACAGCAGAGAACACAGGACTGAAGGCAAGGCACAGTCTGCACAAAACGTTTGTAGCTTGCAATACACGTCATGACATTCTAGAAAGCACGTTTAATGAAACTGGAGCACAGCTTTTTGTTTGTCGATGCTGCTACCTCCCTTCTGGCCTCTGGCTGTGGTTTCACCAGCTGGTTACGGACGCCAGGAAGCACGAACGTTTTGACAGCTTTGAGTCCTAGTGCTATTTCTAGGACTAGACACTCTGCATGGCCATGCTGGGACCAGTACAGTGCAAAAAACATCGGTGTCCAGCCATTAACATCAGTGTCAGCAGCAGGCTAATTTATCTTTAATAACGCAATTAGCCTGCACAACTCAAGGGCCGCTGCTGAAGCAAGAGGGCGTTCATGTTGAAAGCCTTTAGCAAGCACACAAAGTCTGCCTCAACGCGTGCTACTGACTACAGAGAAAAGCTGAGCTTGCAGCTGTTCCTCTTACCCGCTCGTAAAGCATCGATTACAATCTTGGAGGCTTCTTCAGGTGGTGAACAAATAATGGCTCCAGAGACTCTGCAGAAGTCAAAAGACAGACCTTCAGTGAAGACAAGGTTTTTACTAGAACAAACAATGTTCAAAAGCTCCTTTTGGTTACAGTTATTTTTGTGACAGACAACTTAAACTTGAGGAAGAGTTAAAAAAAGATGTAAAACCTCTGCAAGAGCCAGTTACACTATAAAAAGAACTCGATAACCTGCCTCCAAGGATGAACTACGGGATGACACACACAGGTTAAAATGACACACGTGGAATTCTATTGCTTTTCCTGCACCTGAAAGGTCTTTTAAAGGTGTCCTTTGAAAACAAGTTAAATCCTGCTAGTTAACACGCACAGTGAAATCAAAAGTATTTATGTGGTAGACCTGCTGAACAAGTGATCAGTACATCTCGGCTCATCACAATTCTCTGGTTTCCAACACCAAACCCATCTTCCTAAAAAGCTCTGCCTTTCACTTGTGCAATGGTATTTCAAACACCAATTTGAGAACCAACTGTAACCACATCACCAGATGTTACTCATTCCGTTCAACTGTAAAGCAGAATGCCACAATCTTTCCTATTTACAGCAACCCTCATTTATCTCAAAGTTTCAAAAGAGCCACCCAAAGGCAGCCAGCTGCTCTGAGGCAGAAAAACCAGTAGGCAGCAGCAAAGCATATAGTTTGTTGCTCTACGAGAACGGAGAAGAACAAGGGGTTGTTATATTTCTTAACAAAAGTGCCTGCAGCTAAACTCCTGAGTTTCCACCGGCTCTGGGCACACGAATCAAGCCAAGCTTCTCAGGGACTCCTGAAGTACCTGTGGGTAGATGACATCCTACGTGAGGCTTAACCTGCAACAGCCCCTTGGTCTCACTCCGTTCCTACACAAGGGGCCAGACAAGCACAGCCTGGGTCCGCTACAGTGCGGCAGCATTTTACAGAGAGGGAAGCAAGCCTTGCGCAGAGACACTCGCCCCCAGCCTCGCAGCTGGGAAGAAGCACGCACAGGAGTTAGCGGCAGACAGTACCGCTGATCGTTGAGTGCGACATCAGCATCCTGCTGCCGCAGCACCATGGTGACGGCCAGGAACTCAGCACCGAAGGCACGCTCCACCTCCTCCAGCTGATCCGCCACAACGTAAAGCAAGCAGCAGCCATTTTCCTCCATCAGGCTTTGAAACAAGCCTTTATTAATGAGCCCAATGCCAAAAAGGGCAAGGCCGACACTGTTGCTGTCACTGCCATGCCCTAAGGTGGGCATCGCGCCGTTGGAAGCCTCGGCTGTCGACGGGGTGGGCACGATCCTCATGTGGGAGGTGGCAAGCGCCGAGGGGTGCCTGGCAGAGGTGGAAGGCGTTGGGTCTTCCCTGGGGGTAGCCACACTTGCTGGGGAGCTGGCGGTGATGGGGTGCTGGGGAACCAGCGGCTTGTGGTAGGAGGGTGGAGAGGGGTCCATGCCGTAGCTGGTGCTGGTGCCAGCGCTGGCGGCGAGGATGAAGGACGGCTGGATGAGCAGTGAGGGCGCGTCGAGCTGCAGGGGCAGGCTGGTGCCAATGTCTGGACCTGCAGAGCTGGGGGAAAGAGAGGAGAGTTTGGGGTGAGGCTCTGCACCTCCTCGCCGCGCAAAAGGCTGGGGCCACGTGGTTTCAACCTGCTCTGACACCAGGGGCCGACCAGTGGGGCCAGGGGCTGGGGGACAGCCTCAACCCGCTCTGACACCAGGGGCCAGCCGATGGGGCCAGGGGCTGACCGGTGCGGCCGGGGCCGCCAGCCTCGACCTGCTCCAACATCAGGGGCTGACCAGCGGGGTGAGGGGCCGGCCTCAGCCTGCTCTGACACCAGGGACCGGCCGGTGGGGCTGGGGTAGTCAGCCTCAGCCTGCTCCCCACCGGGGGCTGACCGGTAGGGCCGGGGGTCGCCCTCAACCTGCTGTGGCACTGGGGGCTGGCCAGTGGGGGTAGGGGCCAGCCGACTGGTGGGGCTGGCCTCAATCCGCTCCGACACCGGGGGGCAGACCAGCGGGGTCAGGGGCTGCCTTCTGCCTGCTCCACACCGGGGGCCGGCCGGTGGGGCTGGGGGGCCCGGCCTGGCGCTGGCACTCACAGCAGCAGCGGGGCGCGCAGGCCGTGCTGGCGGAGCAGGCGGCGGTTGCGGTAGTGGCGGCCGGAGGAGAGGTGCTCCAGGATGCGGTCGCGGCGCACCCGCATGGGCAGCTGGCAGGGGGTGCAGTACAGCGTCTCCACCACCGCCGCCGCCTCCCCCGCCGCGCCGCGCTCCAGCAGGTGCCGCTTCACCGCCAGCTCCGAGAACTCGGCCGCGTAGTCATGCAGCGTCTTCTTCTTCCGCCCCATGGCGGCGGCGCGGCGCGGCCCGGCTGCCCCGGAAGCGGAAGGCGCGGGCCCGTTGCCTGGCAACCGGCTGCGGCGCCGCGGGTGGGGGGCGGAGGCTGCGGTAACGGCCCCGGGCCGCTCCCGGCCAGGCCTGCTCCGGGCCTCCCTCGCCGCTCCCGGACCCTGCTCCCCTGCCCCGGGCACTCCGCTGTACCGGCCCCCGGCCAGCTGCTGCTCCAGGCCCGCCCAGACCCCGCTCCGGGCCCTCCGCTGCTCCCGGCCTCCGCTCCCCGGCCCCGAGCCCTCCGCCGCTACCGGCTGCCACTGCCCCGTCCCGGGCCAGCCCCCGCCCCCCCCCCCCCCTCCCAGTGCACCCCCGGCCCCCCGCAAGGCGCCCCCCGCGCCCAGCCCACCTCTCGGGTGTCGCTCTCCCCTCCCGGCGCGGGGATGGAGGGCGGGGGCGCAGCCGCAGCAGCCCCCAGTGAGGGTCTCCGCCAGGCCCAGGCCCCATCGCAGGGGCAGGTGGGGGCTGCCGAGCCCCCCGAGAGGGCGGCAGCCGACCCAGAGCTGTGGCAGGAACTGTGCAAAGCGAAGCATGAGTGCAGCGTGGCCGCAGGTACCGCGTCCAGAGAACACCTTACCCAGCCACCGAGCTCCTATTCTTGTGGTTCTGCTCCTGTTGCCTCGAAAAAATTCTATGTCAAGCTCTCGTGGGTGCAAACCCTCTTGCTTTTCGAGTGGACCTTAAGAGTGAGGCTGAAATGCCACTTGCCGTGAAACCACTTTCTCTCTTCCCCTGGAAGCAAAGCGCATGAGAAAACCCAGCAGGGAGGGAGACAGACAGACAGACACACACACACATACCCCCGAGTGCTTGATTCTGGGGCACCTGGTAGCATTTCAACAAACCTTTGCTTGCTACCAGCTCTAGCGGTCCTCAAAGTAGCTTCTACCTCACACGCTGAAGTTAGCTTTGTACCTACCATAGTACAAAATGCATTATCAACCAGCATCACCGCAGCTGCAGCATTAACCCCACACACAGCCTATACTCAGCCGGTTACAACAGCAGCTCTGCTTATGCTTACCTGAAAAAAGGAGCCGTGAAGCTTTTGACAGGCATTTTGTTTGCTTAACAGCAGTATTCCAACTTGACAGGTACCATCTCTTCCCTGCAAAGACAACTGGAGATCCAAGAATCCCAGCTTCGGAAAATCCAATCTGAAAAGGAAACGCTCCAAAAGAAGCTCAGAAAGCAAGAAAATCAGCTCCAAGCCATGTCTGCCAAGGTACTGCCCTGGGAACATGGTGCCCATCAGCCTGGGGAGAGTGGCGGCAGGGAATTCGGGCTGTCTGCAGCAGTTCCCTGTCTCATAAGACAGGAGGTGCACCTGCGAACTGCAAAACTGAGGTGTAAAATACTTTTTAAGTTTTGCAGCCTGACCGAACAGAAACATGAAGAACTGATGTTGATGATAGAGAAGGAGAACTGCAGCCTTCTACAGGTAAATTTGGTACAAAGCCGCTATAGCAAATTCTTATATTAGCTGCTTAGTTGTGCTTGGTTTAGGCCTGGGGGAGTTCACCACATTAAAAAAATTCCTACTCAATCCAGCAGTTTTAGAGAAAATGCCAAGTAATAACAGTTACCAGTACTGGCAAGGTTGTTAGTCTGTAGACTCTGCCCAGGAAATCCAAGAAGCGTTTGGACCTGATACTGGGAAGAGGCGGCCAAGCCTGCTCACTTTCTTCCTCACGGTAATGGCTTGATTTACATATTCCTTCAGGCTGTTACAGAACAAGAATCCGAAGTGGCCAAGCAGAACAAGCTGATCAGTGAGTTACAGGGGACAGTCCGCGACCTGCAGGCAGAGCTTCTGACCAACCAACACCACATTCGCAAGCAGCAACAGGCCCAAGAGGCGATCCAGAGGGAAGCTGAGACACTGCAGCACAGGTTGCTGCAAACTCAAGTGGCACTGCAGCGCATCACCAGCAGGGTAAGCGTAGCTGCCTTCACTTCAGACACCTCCTTCCATCATGGGAGACACTTAACCGTTTCGAGCATAGAATCTGAAAGCTTAGAGACGTTCTTGGGCAGGAGCACAGTGGGAGATGCACCAGGGCACTGCAGCCCTTTGCTCTCAGGGCCCAGCTTCCCTTTGTGGCCAGAGTAGCAGGAAACTCAGTCCATTTGCTTCCCAGCTTTTTGGCATGCAGCTCTTCTGTCACTTACAAAGCAAACAGGCCTCAAATACCAGAAGCCCTTGAGAAACTAGAGTTCAGAACAGGTACCTCACCAGACTTCTCATATCTTTTCAGATTCAGAGTTAACAGGTGTCACCCTAAAGCCAGTTCCTGCAGGCATACGTGCCTGGTAGCAAGTACTGAGCCCAGTACCTGGGTAAGGGACTCTGTCCACCCATCGTTATCTCAGCAGTTGCAGTGAGGCCTACTCAAACTACCTGTAATTCCACATAAACAGCCTTTCCATTTCGTCACTCACTAGTACTCTCTCCCACAGTGGAATCCCTAAATCCAAAGAGTTGCACATAAAGACTAAACATACCTACTTTCCTTTTTTTTTTTTCAAAAGTCTGAAAGATACCGAAGCAAAATAATTCAGGCTACATTCAGTACAGCAGGCATCCAGCCTCCCCAGGCAGAGCTCACGGATGAGGAGGTGCTGGAGGCAATGCAGGTATGTGGCTCTGCTTCTGGCAGCTGGCAAGGGACTGATGAGGTAAGAGAACACTCTGCAGTACTGCTTTCCACCTAATGCATTTCCACCTCTTTACACACCCCTAATTTTCAGAAAATCATTAATGAACGGATGGAGTTCTATCAGATGCTGAAACAGGAAGGCATCAAGGTCCCACCACTCTAAAGCGTCAACACGTCTACTTCATTGCCTACCAGCGCTAAGGGAAGGAGAAGTCCTGCAACGTAGCGCCTTGTAACACCTGAGAGGCAGCCCCAACAGCCTGGTGAGAATACATCACCAACTTCAGGCCCCTGCTCCTTGGCTTTGAGACGGTGACTTACTAACAAATTAAAACCCTTTTACTGAAATAAAGTTCCACTGGAATATCTAATTCTTTAATTGTTTAAACTGACTTAGAGCACAATTCACTGTAAATCATTGGTACGTAGAAACATTCAAGTTCACAGGGAAGCTTGAAGCAGTACTAAGGACTGCTTGGCTCCAAGCAGCTAGAAAGCATTACGTCACCATTTTTGCAGTATCTAGTAGCTGCTTTGGCAAGTTGGTATAGTTACATGGCTGGAAATTTCACCGATGCCAAAACAAGTGACAGTGACAGATGACTGCAAGAACCGTTTTATTTTTCCATTCAATATGCAAGTCCCAACACATGGATGTATTTGACACAGTAGCTAGAAGTTCAGTCAGAGCTCTGTATCATTTTTAACAGAAAAAAAGTCCATCTGTAGGTCACCCTGGCTTACAGCTTACCTGTATGCATACAGGTAGTAGCCTGGATGTAAAAGTCACCCACAGATCACCAAAATTAGAAGTGCTCAAACTAGTTGTCTTTTGGAAGGTGTCCCCAACGCTATTCATGAGGGAGTGTGACAGAAAGGGAGTGTGAAAGACCCTCCAGGAGGGTCTTTCTGGGCAAGTGTGCTTGTATTCTAGGGAGACCTGGAGCTTTAGTAGTGTCAACGTAAGGCTGCATTAGCCCTCTGAATGGAGCTGCACTTCACGAGCAAGAATAAATTCAGTGCTCGATCAACGGTAACGCAACATGTACACAACAAAGTCACTACAACTGGTATTTCCACTAGGATGGATGATGGCATGAAAATGCACTGGACATAAAAACCCCTACAGCCAACTCAACTGGCTCCACTTAAAAATGGAAGTTGTGTTTATCTCCGAACACAAACCCCATCACTTTAATCCTCAAGTTCTCACAGCAACTGAATTCTCACAATTACTCCAGATATAAAGATAAAATTATGCAGAGTAAGATGTCAGCAAAGTAGTTTTGCAAGCTGTCTTCGTTTCACTGCTGTCACCTACTGGATTTCTCTGTTTAGCTGCCAAAATCGTAACTCAGCTGAAACGTACCAGGAAGCAATAGTGACCTTGCAGGAAAATATGACTATACTCATAACCACTAGGACATTGTCATGATTTTCTCTACAAGTTAATTCCTTCTGACTTCCAATACCTTCTCTGCCTTTTAAGTTCACATTTGAAGATGCTGTTCTCCCTACTTACTCAGAATACTGATGACTTTCTATTAAGGCTAAAAGAATGCAATACGTCTTGCTGTAGCTTGATCAAACTTTCAAGTTTTTACATACCCAGGCAGGATGTACTGCATCTTTTCTTTAAAATAACCAAACCAACTCACTGCGCACAACTTGCATTGTTGAATATGGGGAAAAAAAAAAATAGAAGAAGAAAATGGAATAATTTTCTGAGCTTTGATAGCTGCTAACGTGTTACAGTCAGAAGAGAAGAAACTGTGGTTAGGTCAGTTTTTGAAGGATAAAGTACTTTCAAGTTCCCATCTGTGTCCACCACTCGAACCTGCTCCACTACCAACGGAAAATTCATCGGCTGTACATTTTGGCTGGGGTTCAAATTCACTGGTCCACAAAGAGGATCAGATTCGTTATCCGAGCCAGAGTCTTCCTTATTTTCCAAGGTAAATCTGTTCAGTTCTGCAATTTTCTGTTAAAAGCAAAATACAGAAAAGAAGATTAATTCTGCGGCTGAGGCCTCACAGCAACTCCAAGTTGCTTCCAAGGTGTGGATCTTGCCAGCCTCCGGGGGAACTTCTCCATGAAAACATTCTTCAGTGGGTTAGAATCCTTTAGGAAACCAAAAGGGCTTTTGATGTGATCACTGGTGTGCTCTCCAGGAGGTTCTGCTCCTCTCAGCAGTTTAATTTTTTATGTTTAACACAGAACTCAGGCTTTGTCAAAGCACAAAATTCTGAGCACCGACAGCCTGCTGTGGGATCACCACTCTTAGCACATCTGAAATTCTCTCTGTTACTACCTTGTGTCAACTACACAAACCAGTTAAGCCTTCACCAAGGTGTTCTAAGGGGTATGTTAACCGGACAGGAAAAGACACATGTATCTTGCAAAGTATCTGACGGCATGCTATCCTGCACTTGCCATATGGCAGGTTTTATCTTTTTCAGTGAGGAAGCTTTACTGAAAATAAAAATATGTTGAATGGCATTTAATGAGACTGTCCTGCTGCTAATACAGTATCTGAAAGGTAATTCTGCAACAATGACAGGACCAAGCAAGCTCACTGTCAGGCAGGCTGAGGTGAGAATTCTCCCTAAAGGAATTTATTGGCAACAACTGAAGCCATAAGATTGCTAACAGGGCAAAGGTGTTCAGAGTATAACCATAAGTTTCCAGTTGTGATAACACAACATTATTTACCCTGGTGAGCTTTGAGGGTCGGGATACAATAATATAAAAGCCTTTTGCAATACAGCAAGAACAAAGAGTAACTGAGGGGGAGGGAACTTCTCAATACACATGAGCAATTAAACATTTTGCTAAGAAGCACACCAAGACAGAGGGATTATTTTCCTGAACTACTTACCAGAATTAGCATGTCCATAACATCTTTACATATCTGCAAACTGGTATCGCTTGTCACCTCCAGGAATAGATCACGGGTGTCCTTTCTAATCTGTGAGAATTTCACAGGAAAAGCAAGTAAGGAGCCAGAGCTACTCACCCACAGTCACTTGGCAACATTTCAATACACAAACTGAATGACAGGCCAACTCAATTTGACCAGAGGCAAAGCGCTGCCTTTCTTTATGAATCAAAAACATATTCCAGCCCTTCAATAAAGCCTTATCTGCAGAGGCAGGCTGATGCCTTTGGAACAGCTTGCTGGACCTCAACAGATTTACAAAGGTAAAAATGTCACTCCAAGATCCATCCCAATCTGACAGTCTAGCAGACAAGATGCAGGCTTTGAAGATTTGTATTTCGCATGCAATCACAAGTTTCACAGAACTGTGCCTATCTTTGAATCTGGAGGTAAGTATCTCTCAACAGAAAGAAACACTGTTTAATTCTGATTAACGTACTTCCACTAACAAGGAGTACCTTTGTTTTCTCACTGTTGGTTATTGGAGGGAAAGAAATCACAACGCCTTCGGCGTCCACAAGACACGGGTAGTTATCTTTGCCATCCAGTAACTGGAGATACCTGCCAAGAAAAAAAAAAAAAAAAAAAAAGCAAAAAGTGGGCAACTGAAACAGCAGCTGGACACAACAGCAGAAAATAGCGACAAAACCGAAAGAGTGTGCTCCTCATCTACCATGCAGCAAAACCAGAAGTCAAGAGCAACAAAATTCAGTAAAACTGTATCACGGCAGTAAGGCTGAAGAAAGCCACCGGCTGCAGGAAGTGATGGGCTAGAACCACGAAGTAACTCGCATTTCAATCTCCACTCTGTCAAAACAGATAGACATGCTCCTAGTGCTCTCAGAGATCCAGTGCTCAAACAGGAGTACCAGAGTCCGCTGCCTGGTTCTTCCAGACAGCCTTATTTTCCCTCTTACCCACCAATACACAGTTCTCCCATCACGTACTTGGCAGATTTCTCCAAGCTGTACGAGAGATGGATATGGGCGAGGATCTCTGCACGAGCAGTAAATGGAACAGGGCGGCGCTGCACCCCGCTTCCTAGTTCATCTGTTACTACATGCAGATCTACTGCACCTCTGATTTGCTTTGTTTACTGCATGTACACAACATACACTTCATTCCTCTTCGTTCCCCTTCTACTTGTTATTCTAAATATTATCCGTCACATCTAAGAATAATTCGTATGACAAGAATTTACTCTTGATGCAGCTAGATATAAGACACTCATCACCCTTGTTTCACTCCAGGTCACTCTTTATCCGTTAAGTTCAGCTCAGTGTTTCTCATCCTAACTCCTGGAAGCTCGTGCTGGGTTTGTCAGCCCACCACCATTACAGAACATGCTTCATGATACATTTGAGCACATTTTCTTCAGTGCTGTTTTTCCAAAGGCATATGAGTTACCAAAATTCACATGAATAAAAACATAAAAGATGAGTATACTGACTTGTGCAGTCCAGAAACATTCTGACGCTTCTTCTGTTTCCTCTGCTCCTCAGCTTCTAACTGCAGCTGACGGAGAAGATCCTTTGCCTTGATCTCCTTTCGACCCAGGGGCATTATCTACACCATACAAGAAAACATTTCAATTTCAGAGCGACTCGAACACCAAGGTTATTAAAACTCTCCTGTAAGCGAGTCAATAATTAAAACCATACTGCTGTATGCTGTCATTCCTAATGCTTCTTTCAGCACAGAAAAACACTTTCTATTCACAGAGACCAGTATGACCACACAGAGTTTAAACCTTTGTGTGAGCTACAACATCCACGTGAAGAACAGGCTCATTCATGGGTACTAAACTAGGCGTGGACTGTTTTCTTAGCCAGTTCCTTTACTATCATTACTTACTGAATAATGTGAAAACCTGCTGTCTCCTAACAGAAGCCATGAAGGAAAGGGTCTGTAAGCCATCAGGAAAAGGAAGAATTTGTTCCTGAGGATCAGGCCACGTGCACAGAGCAGTTACAAACACAACATGTCTAGAGAGCAGAATGCAACAAAAACATCGGGTCAGCCCCAAAGGGTCAGAGTATTCCAACTGTTCGGTCCTTCAGCGAGATCAGTTCTGGAGGCAGTGTACTAACCGACACAGCGAAACAGGCCTACATAAATAAGGATAATGAATTTTAAGTATTGTTTTTATATTCTGGATTGAAGTGACAGGTACCATCTAAGAGCTCGTCACAAAAATGCACTGCGAGATTGGGGGGGGGGGGATGGGTGGGCGTCCCTCCCTCTTTGAAAGCAGCAACAGAGACAACTCAAGACCGGGTAAACCAACAGAACCTGAATGCATTTTGATTAGGTTACCTCGAAGGCTGCTGCCACCCGAGACGTGCTCATACAAAGGGGCACCCGCTTTGCTCTGTGACACTCCAGGCACATCCTAACACATACGGACCTCCGGGGAACACCGAGGTGGTGACACCGCAACACAGGAGAAAAGATCAACACTGAAACACCAATACCTCAGTCACCCTAAGCAGAGGCACATGTTAAATGAGATCAGAATGCTTTTAGAGGGGGGGAAAAAAAAAAATCTGCATCTGCTTTCCCTGATTACTCTTCAGTTCTCGGGCAGACGCACTCTGAACTGGTGCTGGAGTAATACTAGGTAGCTCTGTGAGGCTTGTTCAAGCAGGCTTTGTTACAGCAGGATAACAAGAAAATGAGTACAGCTTCTAAATTAACGTTCTTGGAATTAGTTTTCTAGGATCTATGGGTAAGAAAAAAATTCTTTCTGTTCTGTACAGCTCCAGAAAACAAAAGGAAAAAAGCAGAAAGGCCCACCAATGCCATGGCCCTACCTTCAGTTTATCAGGAGGCTGAACGTCATATATCAGAGGACCTTTGATCAACTGCAAGTCATGGGTGGCAATCGTGGCTGCTGTCCTCTTTTCACAGATGTCTTCGTGCAGTTTAGTCTAAAACATAAAGAATGCCATCAAAATACATCAGAAACATCAACATGGTATCTTCCTCCTCGGGTTCAGATTATGCTGTATTTCCCATTTGTAGCTTTACCAGCCAGTCGAGTAACCCTTTTGCACCAAATGGAGACCTCCTCTTCACCCGCGAAACAAATCTGTCTGAATTACAACCCAAACGCAAAGACAGCGAAGCATAACACATGACATATTTCTTGACTGGGAGATAAAACAGTTTTGAATCAGAAAATCACAAACACAAGAGCCTTGGGATCAGAAAGCAGGTAACGCCTGCCATCTAATGGACCCGCACGCCAGCGGCGAGCCCGTGGCTCGGGGACCTCCACTGGAAGGCCGGGCGGGTGTTTTAGCAGAGGGCAAGGAACCGGAGCCAAACCAGGGCACTTCTAACGCAGCGTGGGTTTAGTATTAGCTGTCAACAGGTTCTGCAGCACTGACAAGCTGTCGTTACAGAGGCAACGCAAACGTGCATGTGTTTGCCGCCCTCTCACAGTAACATCCCAGCTCCTATCAGGTTCTTCAGGAAAACCAGCGTTGCTTTTTCAGGACCGGCCAGGCGGCACGCTGGGGCCCAGCTTCGCACCACCAGCCGTGGAGACCCTCCCCACCAGCCAGGGGAAGAGCCCACCCAAATTTCAGAAACTCATCCGCTGGAAGGAGCCTAGAACGGTCTATTTCCAACTCTGCCAGCACCGTTCTCGTCGCGAACACGTAACACAAGACCGCAGCAGTTACCTGCACAGACAGGAACCTCTTCAGAGCGTTTCCCGGCTTTAAGTTCACTCCCTTCAGCACGCAGCACACGATGAAGGGCCGAACGTCTTTGATGCCCGAGCTCGCCTTGACCACCAAGGGCGCCGGGTTGTCAGAGACGTGCAGGACCTTCACCAGCAGCTTGGCTACCTCCTCCGGCTCGTCCTGCTCCCCGTCCCCGCCGTCCTTCTTCTGGTGCTTCTCCCTCTTCTTCTTCCTGGCCTCCTCCCTGGCGCTCTCGGCCTTGCCCTTCCCGCGGCCCCCGGCCCGCAGGTACTCCAGGATGGCCTTGGTCTGGCAGCCGTTGACCATCTTCTCCAGCCGCTTGTCCCTCAGCGGGTTGCCCCTGAAGTTGGCCTCCTTCAGGCGGGGGCAGTCGGCCAGCGCGGCGGGCAGCTCCCTCAGCTGGTTGTTGGCCACATCCAGGCTCTGGAAGGGGACACGGACGGGGCGGTCAGCGGGGCGGCGGCGGCGGGGGGCGGGCGGGGGGCGGCGGGCCCGCTCCCACCTTGAGGGCCGGCAGGGCCGCGATGTCGGCGCCCAGCTCCGCCAGCTCGTTGTCGGCCGCCTCCAGGCGGCTGAGGAGCGGGAAGGGCCCGCCCGGGACGGCGCCGGCCGCGGGCAGCAGCGCGCCGGGCAGCACCCGCAGGCGGTTCCCGGCCAGCAGCAGCGCCTGCAGCTGCGGCGCGGCACAGGCCAGCCCCGGGCCCAGCTCCCGCAGCCGGTTGCCGCTCAGGTTGAGGCTGCGCAGCTGCGGGAAGGCCGGGGCGCCCGCCGGGGCTCCCCCCGCGCCGCCCAACGCGGCGGGCAGCGCCTCCAGCCCGTTGCCCGAGAGGTCGAGCAGGCGGAGGGCCGGCAGCGGCCCGCCCAGCCCCGCGCCCAGCCCGGCGGGGCCCAGCGCGTTGCCGCGCAGCACCAGCGTGTGCAGGGCGGGCAGGGCGGCGGCCAGCCCCGGGCCCAGCTCCCGCAGCGCCGCGCACCCGCTCAGCTCCAGCGCCTGCAGCAGCGGCAGCGCCAGCAGCTCCGCCGGCAGCCGCCCGCCGCCCGCCGCCACCCGCTCGGCCACCGCCGCGCCCGCCAGCGCCAGCTCCCGCCGCCGCTCCCGCGCCGCCGCCTCCAGCTCCGGCCAAGCCGCCGCCATGGCGCCGCGCTGCGCCCGCCCCCTACACGGCGGGAAGGACCGCCCCGCCGCACCCGCCCCGCCCCCTGGACTGCGCCCGGCCCGCCCCGCCCCGGCCCCGCCGCCCCCGCCCCGCCCCCGGGACTGCGCCCGGCCCGCCCCGCCCCGGCCCCGCCGCACCCGCCCCGCCGCACCCGCCCCGCCCCCGGGACTGCGCCCGGGCCGCCCCGCCCCGGCCCCGCCGCCCCCGCCCCGCCCCCGGGACTGCGCCCGGCCCGCCCAGGCCCCCCGCCCTCCCCCCCCCGGCCGCTGCGCAAAGAGCCCGGAGCCTCCGCGGTACCGCCCGGCCTCGCTCGCGGAGCAGCGCAAGGAGAATAACGCCGCGTTCCACAGCGGCCGCCGGTCCCCTGGCAGCGCTGACCGCTGCGGGGTCACGCACCTCCCCAGCTCACCCGGGGCGTCGGAACCGCGTCAGCCGCAACCCGAGCAGCCCCACCGGCCCTCCCGGCAGGCGGCGGGGATGGAGACAGCGGGGCTGACAGCCCGGCACGGCGGGGAGCGAGGGATCCGGCTGGAGAGGAGCCCCCGGGGCGGGGCCCGCGGGCTGGGCTTCGTTAACCATCTCCCGTCGCTGCCGATGGAAGTTCCCAGCCCAACGCTTCGGGGATCTCCTGCCGTGAGCCAGCCCCGCGGCCGTGCGGCGTTTTGGCTCCGGAATATTTCGCTGGAGACTTGGTGGCACAGGAGCAAACCTCCCCCTGCTTTTCACGCTGCTGTTTGTTTTGCCGCCGCAGAAAACACAGGTTGTTCGTTAAGCGAAAGGGAGCAGCCCTGTGAAATCGTCCTTGACAAATCAGCGGGGGTAGTTACGCTCAAAGAAGGTCCTCCCACATCCTAAAACCGCCTCCACTTTCTCAAGTCCTTTCCCATCTGTACCATTGGAGTTGCTATTATTACCTTTATATCTCACTTTAGAAGTGCTTTTTTTAAAAACTCCAAAGATACCCAACAATCTCAGTGAATGTTTCATACTGAAATATTTAAACTATTTATTTAAAACATTGGCTTAAGAGCTGTTCTGGATGTGAAAAAAACTTGCAAAGCCCTTAAGAGGCAACGTGCTGTGCTGAAGCCTATGCATTTTCCTTTTAAAGGAAAGGTCCTTTTTGACAAAAGGCTCTGGCCATGCACTTCTCTTGCACACAATTCCTGCTCCTTCGGGAAGTGAGGTGTGTGGTGAGGAGAGGGAAGAGGCAGGAATCTCCTACAGGACAACGTCTTGCAGTGAAAAAGCTGCGGAGAGTCAGTGCGTGGGTCCCTAAGGCGGAACTGCCCCGCGCTGCGATGGAGCAATGAGAAAAGCAGCTCCGGAGCCCACTCTGGCCCCAGTGACTATGGGGGAGACGGGCAGCCCAGGCATGGGGCAGCAGGAGAGCATCCTCGGGCACCAGCGTGGGAAACCAGTGCTACCCATGGGAAAACGCCTGCAAAGAGAAGGACTGTAAGTGTCTCGCATAGCCCCCAGCTCTTCTGCTACTCAGATCAGTCAGCACCAGGAAATACGACCCCTCGCTGTAATTAACAATGTTTGGGGGATTTTTGTTTGTTTTGGCTTGGTGGTTTTGTTTTTTAAATCATGTGTTAATTTTTATTTTTCTTTTAAAAAACATGTCTAAAAAGCTTGTCCCATAATGTAAAATAGAAAGCACGTATCCTGCTACGTGCAGGATGTAACTGGTTATTTTAATTACACCTGGCTTGACTGGGTTTGAAAGCCATTGGTTGAGGAGCAATGGAGAGCTGCATTTACCAGTTCAATATACATACTACACTGGCCCACACAAAATACACGGAGGACCTTTGCACATGGGTGGTTTGTTTGGTTTTCATTAAAGTTGCACAATGGAAAGCTCACAGTTCTATGTCCAAAAGGAAAAAAATACTCTGGGCAGCAGCTGATGAGCCCACAGTCCATTGCGCATGCTAATCTCTGAGCAAAATCAATGATTATTTTGCTTGCATATCAGGTTCTCAAATAGGAATCTGTGTCACTAAATAACGTGATTTGAGTTTCATGTTACAGGAATTACTATAGTAGCAATAAACATACATACATATTTATTAATAGTATGTATATTCCTAACATATGCATATTTGTTGATATATATATATTAGGAAGGGTTAAAGAAACAGTTTCTATAAAGACTTTCAAAATACAAGCACACTGATCTGCCTGCAAAACTCACAAGCTTGTAGGCAGGCTGCACACAAACTATAAAAACCGCGTATTACAAAACCAGTGGTGTATATACAAAACAGCACCACAAATGCACTCCGTGGTAGCCAAAAAACCCAACCCTCAAAACTTCTACTTGTATTAGCACAATCACTCAGTCTCATACCTGTGGTGGACACAGATTTAGGACCAATTAATTCTATCCCAAGTGCTGCAAGTAGAAACATTAAGATTGTTGCTTTGGGTACAAAAGCTTCGCACGCTCTGTATTAATATTGAAACTATTAAATGGTCACATGCTGTAGTCTACAGATGCTTATTTTAATCAAGATCTAACAGAGAAACTCTGTATTAGAGCTGGATTTAGAAGCAAGCTGAGACACAGTACACTAAAACAGGAAAAAAGATCTAAATTTAAT
The DNA here is from genome assembly GCF_015220075.1 of Falco rusticolus. Classification (NCBI taxonomy): domain Eukaryota; kingdom Metazoa; phylum Chordata; class Aves; order Falconiformes; family Falconidae; genus Falco; species Falco rusticolus. The sequence continues at coordinate 105,571,240 of NC_051189.1, read as the reverse complement.
TAAGCTTTTCAGAGGCCCGCTAAGATTTTTTTTAAGAGGCCATTACTTGGGGATATATTTCAGAATTAGCCGTGAGATTTTTAAAGCATAACTTTTAATTTTTACAGTAGCTTCATCAATACATACTCTTGTCACGTACCGAACAGGACTCTTGCAGTTGCGCTTAATCCATTTCTCAAGTGGACTAATAAGGCACTTGGTGTACAGCGAGAGAGCAGCACGGAACAGCAGTTTCATGGTACTTCCTACGTAACAGCACGTCCTACAGCAATATCCAACCAGCCCTTGAGCTTTCGGTGCCGATCCTTGGGTGTTCGGTAGCGCTTCGGGTACTGCTCTGCTGCCCTTAAAACTGAAATAGATGTACAGGCCAGGCTTCCGCAGCAAAGCCACGTCTCACCAGGCAGGTCTTGCTGTGCTCCCAGCACCTCACAGACCCAAGGATGAGACATCAATTTCAACCTTATTAACATGCCTGAACTCATAAAATTAATTTCTCTGATACGAGAAAGGAGAGCAGATTTATCTGTCAAAATAATGTTTCTAAGCATTTTAAAAATGAGCAGAAACATTTTCTAACAACCCTGATCCCATTCCTTTCTTTGCAGGGTCAGCTAGAGCTTTCAGCTGATTTGAGGTGTTTAAGGATAGCAGTCAGTTTTAGAAGAGTGTACGCTTCCCATTTCTGATGAAGGAACCAAGAGTTTTAGAGCCTAGCACGCAAGTGGACTTGCAAGCTTTCACAATAGCTATAAATTTGTCCCATTTTAGCTGACAAAGTTTATCATGACAAATACATGGAAGAAAAAGACAGCTGTTGTAAACATAAAAATAGTATCTTTCTTACTATCAAAATACACGAGATCTCGGCACAGTGGCTACGCTAACCACCAAAGAACAGCATCATTCTTTGACTGACTGCATTGTACTTGTGGAGCGGACACCTGAGAAAGCTTTCCAATTCCTGGCCCTACTTCTAAATATGTCCTAACTGAAGCAAATAAATCTACACCGTAGGATTTGCAGTGGAAAAAACAAACACCATAGCCTTCCTCATCTACATTGCAATTTTTCTTTTTTTTTTTTTTTCTAGAAAACACATGAGTAAACAATTCTATAAAGCAGAATTCTATTTTACCCATTAATTGGCTCAAGAGTTCATCTATACAGGATCATAAAGGTCTTTCAGATAACTGAGATATGCACTTTGTAGAGACTGACATGTCTTTCCTTCTACACACGCATGTATTTTTCATTTCGCCTTAGGCTAGCTGCACGTCATGGCAGGTGAACAACGGTACTGTGAAGATACCCACATCATCGTTGCATCAAAGGAACCTGCGTGACTGCAACAAGCCTCATTTGCTAACGTGTTTCTAACGTGAGCGATCTAGAAAACCACAGTGCTGCACAGACAGCTAACACAGAAGTTACATTCTGCAGTTGCCAGACTAGGCGAGCACTGCTCAAGGCTGACAAACAGCCCCATGTCATCAAACGAAAAAGATGATACGAGTTGCCCATACTTTTAAAATTACTATTGACAACTGTAGGCCCAGTTACTAAGATGATGGAATAAATACTTGTCCTGTCATGGCTTTGAATATGTTTTGCCAGTGCTTTTATTTGGGCCCCCCTCTTGGAGTTGGGATCTTGCTTTCTATAGAGGGGCGTTGAGCTTTTGCTCCTGAAGGACTCGACTTCCTTAAATACTGGCCACCTGTTTTCCCTGTGAAAAGAAAATACAGATCGTTATTGCAAGCACATCTAGTCCGTCTTGAATTTTATCTACCATTTTGATTCTCAAGTTATATGAAGTCCGAACGGCTGACCCGAGGAATTAAAAGTTGGCTGGTATCCAGCCTGAGGTGTGTCTCATACCAGGAGCGGTAGAACTAAAGGCTCAGGGTTTCTTTCCTATCTCTAGGAAATTGCTCTGGAGCTTTAGCTGTACCCAGAAAGGATTTAAGCTCCTTCTATGTGTCCAAATTCTAAGCAGCAGCAAACTAACTAGCATTCTCGTTAGCAAATAGAAACAGCAAAGCTGCAGACAGACATGATTGTAGGTCCAGTTCAAGACTGGAAACCATTGAACATCATTCACTTCTGACAGCTGAAAGGGACAATTCAACAGTACTTTCCAGGAACTTGGAGTAGTTGTGAAACGCAGGCGTGTGGGAACATTTTGGCAACAGCCATGGCCACGTGTGTGGGCTGGCAGACGGCCAGGGCATCGCTGCTGTTTCTGCGCTGCTGTACTGGGCAGGCTGGAACTCCACTGTGAACTCGAGCCAAAGGACCTGTGGCCGAGTCTGTGTGGGAGCAGGACACCCCAAAGCGCCTGTGGCTGGGAATAAGCCCATGCCCAAGCAGGTAAATCTTGAGTGGCTGTGGCTGTGGTTATGTCTGTGCCGCAGCAGGTACCTCTGAAGGGACTGTGGCCCAAGGACAAGTCCACGCTGGAGAAGGTATGCCTCAAAGCATCTGTGGCTGTGGATAAGTCCGTGCTGCAGTAGGTACACCTTGAAGCATCAGTGGCTGTGCGTGAGGTCATGCTGGTGCACCTCAAAATGCGTGGTCATGGATAAGCCCACGACAGAGCAGGTACATCCCTGGAGGGACTGCGGCCGGGGATAAGGCCACGCTGGAGCTGATTTACTTCTGAAGGGACTGTGGCTGTGGGTAAGGCCACACTGGAGCAGGTCTACGGTGATGGCCCATGGATAAGGCCATGCTGGAACAGGTGCACCTCGAAGCGACTGTGGCTGTGGACGCGCCTATGCCGCAGCAGGGATACCCCTGGAGAGACTGTGGCTCGTAGCTGAGGCTCCACTTGGAGTCCCCTGTAAGGGACCGCAGTCTGTGGATAAGTCCAAGCCAGAGCAGGGGCAAGGGGGAGTTCATTGCAACGTTAAACCCTACGGGCTGGTCTGAAGGGACCAGGGGTGGAGACTGTAATGGATATACCTTTAAATTGTTGTAATCCATGATTTGAGTTTCATGTGATAGGAATTACTACAGCAGGAACCACCTGAACCGTTGGAGGACAGGCCTTACAAGAAGCAGTGCAAGTGCAGCAGTGACCCCACCTGAGCTGGCTTTGATGCCTGATAACCCCATACAACACACAACCTCTCTTCTCCTGAGTGAGCACCATAAGAGGTCATGTTCATGGACTAAATGAACTCAATGGACATTTTTGTAGACATTTTATAGACTTTTTTACAGGGGTGGTCCACAGACCAGTGGAATGCTATCTGTGTATTATATCAAAGGACAGGAAGGGTGATGGGGGTTAATGAGGTTGCATTGGAAAGCGTGGCATGACGTAAGTGGTATGCAGTAAGGGGTGGATACTGTCCTGGTTTCAGCTGGGACAGAGTTATTTTTTTTCTTAGTAGCTGGTGCAGTGCTACATTTTGGATTTGGTGTAAGAACAATGTTGATAGGACACTGATGTTTGTAGTTGTTGCTGGGTGATGCTTATACTAAGTCAAGGACTTTTCAGTTCCTTGGGCCCTGGCAGCGAGAGGGCTGGGGGGGCACAGGACAGGAGACAGGACATGGAGAGGGGACACAGCCAGGACAGGTGACCTGAACTAGCCAAAGGGCTATTCCATACCATATGGCGTCATGCTGAATATATAAACTGGGAGAAGAAGAAGGAAGGGGGGGATATCAGGCATTATGGCATTTGTCTTCCTGAGTAACAGGTACACGTGATGGAGCCCTGCTCTCCTGGGGATGGCTGAACACCCGCCTGCCCGTGGGGAGTGGGGAATGAATCCCTTTTTCTGCTGTGCTTGCGTGCGCGGCTTTTGCTTTACTTATGAAATTGTTCTTACCTCAACCCCTGAGTTTTACATTCCTTTCCAATTCTCCTTCCCACTTCTCTGAGTGAGTGGGGAGTGAGTGAGCAGGGAGTGAGTGAGTGGCTCTGTGGTACTTAATTACCAGTTAGGGTTAAACCACGACAGCAGGTATGAGCAAAGCAAGTATGGGGCAGAGGAAGTTAACTCTAGCAACAACCTGAACATGCAGTGAACTAAAGAACTCTGGAAAAATGTCTGAAGGAGGAAAGGTTTTGGGGTTACTGGCCAAAAGAGTTTTGGTGCTGCAGGCAGCGAAAATAGCCTGTTTAACTTGTGTGCTCAGGAAATAAAAGGATTTGGCATGTGCTTCATAAACAAAGACAACTGTTAAAAAAATAAACCACCTGACATCAGCATCAATTTCTCTTTTGTTGGTGAAGAAGCTGCACCATCATAAATTCTGCCTAGCTCCTGGGTCTGAATTGAAAAGGAAAAGCAGTACACAGCACTAACTATTCAATTCATCTTGTAATTAGGATTAGATTAGCATCCACTGATTGGACATTAGAAGCTAAATCAGGCACTCAGTTCTGTGTGTCAGCGTTCAGGAGCTTTCCAGAACGTTAACTATTTAGTATTGCTGCTGATTGTGCTATTCATGATCACGCTATTATGCAGGGAAAAAAAAAAGCCTGAACTGATCAAATTATCAAATACACCAGTCTCCCCAATCAACTGAACTGACGCTCTTGTTTTGAAATTATTGTTACTGAATGATTTTGGGAATTTGCTCCCCAAAATATCAGCATAAGAAATATCAGTTAGGTTACACAAATGCAAAAAAGGTGTTGAACAAGTAGTTAAGAGCCAGCTTACTCTAAAGGACGAAATACTTTTCTCAAGCAAAGGCCACACAGTAAAAAGTATAGTCATTATGATCATAAAATATTATCTTACCTGGCTGCAGCAGAAGAGTTCTACTCATTGTGGAAAACCTCCGCTGATTCATTTTACAGCCATTGTTGCCGATTAAGTGAGATTTCCAGGCCTAAAGTCAATTAAAAAGAAGTGATACTACAATACCAGCAAAGTTAGTCACTCTTTTATCTGGTCATTATACATCTTTTTAAAACATTGGGAAAATGAGAGTTGTATACAGACTTTATGGCAATAGCATTTCAATCTGCTCACTCATAAAAGCACGAGCACCTTATGACTTACAACTGAAGCAAATCAATATATCCTTGTTTTTAATATAACTTAAAAGGTACATCACAATAACCCCACCCCCCCCGCCCCCCCGACAGATCCTAGAAATTAAAAGCAAGTGTCATTTGTCTTGTTTTTTAAATCTTCTTAATTGACACCTGAGTTCAAATCAGGAAAAAACAGTGTACAAATAACATGGAAAAATCTTTCATCTATACATATTTTAAACTGAAAAAGCCTGGATATAACTACAAGGTTATGACAATAATTAAAGCATTCAGCAACCTGAAGGTATAGGAGCTACTGTTACAAGAAAACAGGATGGCCTCTTCAAACTAGAGGCTAAGTGAAGTCCCTTACCTACAAGAATAGTTTGGGCAGAAGCAAGAAAAAACCCAAATCCAAACAACACACATTTCTCAACAAACATTTCAGACTTGGTCACAGTATTTTCTGAGCTCCTCATGATGGGCAAAGCAAAGGATTTGGAAGAAGCTTGGTTTTGGGATCAGAAGCACTACTCAACAGGCCCATTGCAAGGAAGAAAATTACAAAGATTGTGTATCAGCCATTGACATTTAACTGGATCTAATATGCAGTATAGAGTTGCTGGCTGCCTCCTGGATAGTCTTTTGCCAAAAATCATACACCTAACTTCTTATAATATAGCGTTGGATTAATAGAAAATACTGAAACAGGTATGTTACATATTTTCTGAACAGATCACTTTTTATATAATACTAATACATATTTTCAACTGCTGAAAGCATATTTTGGAGCTGGCATGTCAGCGATTTCATAGCATTAGGCAGTTACAGGGAAGAGCAGGTAGAAATTAGAGAGAGGCCATCTCAACTCTGTAGACAACTAGAGCAGTTCTTGCTTACTTTCTTCATGTCCATTTTTTCTTACACCCAAACCCACAGCACCTCAATCCTGGCTGCCCTCTTGGATGTGCTCAGTCCCGCTGCAGGGTTTTAAGCTGCGTGACGTCACTCCAAACACTAGGGCTGACAAATGAACTCACAGATTCTAGCAGTAGTTGGGAATTTGGAAAGCTGTAAGGTGTATAGCTGCCTATGCAGGAGGAGAAAGACCTGCACTGAACAGCCTGTAGCCTCGTGGTTCCCATATACACCTTTATGGGCAGAAGACCCCAGAGCATGAGGTGGCCATTAGGGACCCTGGCAATAATCCAGGCAAGTTCTTCAGGTGTTGGGTATAAGCCAGTGTCAGGACAGGCCACTAATTCAGCCCCAGTGACACAGCAGCATCAGACCCACCTGGAAGGCAGCCTTACCTCCTCTCCTGGGGGAAAGTTGTCATGGCACAACGGGCAATGGTTTGCCACGTCCTCTGGTTTGGCAGCTGAAGTGATTAGAAAAATAGCATAAGAATTACTGTAAAACAGGTTAATTTCAAATACAAGAGGACAACTTGCAGAACAAAGAGCATAAAACTATCCCATGGCTAAAACAGCTCCTACTCTGTCATTAAATGCCATCAGAGAAGACCTGTGTTTAATCATCTACATCAAAACACAAAATCAAAAGGGCTTAATCTGCAAGGTTGTGGTACAAGCTTTTTGTTCTCCTCACTCAGCCTCCCCACATACATTTATAGAAGCAAAACATTTCAAGTACTGGAAAACTCAGGCGCTTATCCCAAAAGCCTTCCCTCCTGAGGATTTACTTAAATTTCAAAATCCACAGTGCAGTACCTACACAAAAGCAGTCTGACTTGCCAAAGATACGCAGTATTTGAAAGTCTGACTGACTGGACCTTTAAGTTCAACTTCTCTGTTGGAAACTACTCACAATTGCAAGTCTTGCTCTTAATATGTTTGGGCAACTCGTCTTTTGGAAGGGCCTCAGCGCACCGCGGACATTTCCTAAAGCTGTCCTTTTTATCGCAGTCAGTCAACAAGTGCTCTGTCAGGCCTGCTATTTCCACCACCTGCAATAAAGCAAGAGGCACCCAAGAAGATTTGCACCTGTACTGAGCAAATAAGGATAGCATTTTAAAAAATGCTTAAGTCATTTTTTGGAAATTACATCTCACTTTCCAAAATGAGAGAGGGAAAATGAAATTTTAGTCTAATTATTAATACAATTTATAATGCTGCTCTTTTCGAAAAGCACTATCCAAGATCACACAGTTGTGTTCAGAATTAATCTACCTTAGCACTGAATGTTTTCTAGCACCTTAAAACCAGAATAACAACAGTTAATGTCTTGTAGTAGCTCTAGAAAGTTTATGCCTAACCTGCTTGCAGTGCTCACATCTGGTTAACATAGGGCAGTGTTTCCAGTAATGGAGATCCAATCTTTCCTCTGTAAAGGATTTGTCCCTTTCACCACAAAACACACACATGCTAGGAAAAAAAAAATACAAACATCAATAACATCAGAGAGAGAAATGAACCTCATGTCTTCTGTCAGGAAGTACTCTGAAAAATAGCTAAAATCTTGGCATGCCTTATTTCCCTTACATAGCACTGACCTTCAGTTGGGGCATGTACAGATACCATTATGTAATTTACCGTAAAGACAGCTATAAAGCATATGTTCGCATAGAAAAACATAATTCCACAAAAACACTGAGAACAGCTCACTGAAACTGGCTTTCATGGCTCCAGAATTTTGAAATGGCTTCTCTATGCCCTTATCCTACAATAACCATGAAACTACACTGTATCTTTGCCTTATTTTACACTGGCAGTTGAACATTTGTGGCAATTTCTTATCCCACAAGCAACTACTCAGAAAACAAGTTCAAGGTCACACTATCCAAGAACTTAAAGAAATCAACATCTAGTTGGTGATAACTCCAGATCTGTTAGAAGAGATTTTTTTTTTTTCATTGTTTCAATGCTGTAGGTATGAGCTTTGATCAACTGGAAGAACGTTATTACTGTTATTAGCTTGCAGGTTATATAAAGTGCTTAAGGTGATTAGAAGCTGCTCTTCTAACTTACTTAGCCACGTAATTTGCACCAGAGGAATGATCATCTGCAATCTCTGCTGCTGCAGGCTGTGGGCTTTCATTTACCTGGTAACCTGTAAAAAGAGAGCTATTAAAACTAAGATCACATTTTAATCAGTTCTTTTGCACGCCTAACAATACTGCTTCTTTGGATCTCAACAGCAAAGAACGCTAACAGAAGCACACCACTGCCATATTGGTAAACAAGCGCTGAAAGCCAACATACCCGTAAGCAACTGGGACACAAGTACTTCAGTGATCTATTACAATAAAATATTTAACTGATTATTTTTATATGTAGTAGATGATCTACCTCAGGTTGGGGAGAAATCTAAAATGGTTTCAGGCCAAGCCATGCTAATTTCTTATTAGAAATTAACTAGTTAGTTGATGGTAAATTTTCTTTCATGAACATTGTTACCTCTACAGCAGGTTGAGGCTCAACCACTCCAAAGTGTTCTGGCATGTTTTTAACCAAGATAATTCAATAATCTATTTAAGCATCTTACACTATTTCACAGACATCTTGAAATGTCTCTATTTTTCTTGATACTATTTGAAATTACCTACCTTGATTCTTTGGCTTCTGAAAATCACATTCTTTCTCCTATCAAAAAAAGACATTTAAGTCAGAAATTTGCTTAATGACTGTGATTGCTTGCCAGGGAGAAAGAAAGAGCAGATAATATTCTGATTTTTCTCTGGAATTAAAAGCTTAGAAGCAGAATCCATGCATTACAATGTTTGTGCTTCTGGTCCTACAGCAAACCTCTTGGGTAGCGAGGCAGCAATCTCTGAGGATGGAAAAATCAGTCCTACACCCTGGCACTGAGGTAGCTGACTACTTTTCTGAGGTTCAGATATAAAACTTAATGGAAGTGCAGCACAGCATGCTACTAGAAGGCCCTGACATGCTCAGTAGAATTCCTATTCTCTAGCTGGTACAGAAACACTTAAGAGTTGTAGAAACACTCTCAAATTTACCATCCGACAGACAAAGCTGTTATAAAAAAGAATCCAAATTTTATACTATGTAAGGAAAAACAACGCCTCAGATTTTAAACCAGACTGCTGAGGAGGAAAGGCAGTTAGTGTATTTCAGAGAACTTATCTTTTTTTTGTTTTTTTTGTTTATAATGAGACAATAGTAACGTTAGTTGTCTAAGCCTATGAAACCCATGGAAAAAAGAATTAAAAAAAAAAAATCAAACCCAAACTCCAGCTTGAACTTCTGCTTTTGTCTCCTTTAAAGCTGCCAGCTGATCTTGCAGAACTTTTATTTCTTCCTTCTTCTGTTTCTCTGCTTTTTCTGTTGCTGCCTTTCTCTGTGCCTGTCAAGAAATACTTTCAATAAAACACATCAGCATAGAACAAATGGTCAATGGAGTACAAGAAACATCCTGCTCAGTTAAATGGTCAGTCTGTTACAGTAACACCTCCCTCTCCCCAAATTCTTCTGTACTACTTGAAAGAAACACATAGCATTTCTTCTGTGCTTACTGCTTCCAAGGCTAGCCAGCATAAAATAGTATATGTGTATTTTCCAAAATGATTGTGTCTTATTTCAGAAATACCATCTCTGTAGGCTTTATTCCTAAGAAGCAGCATATATAATAAACTGAACACCAGCTTTTTTACACTAAGTAATGTTAATAACACACTTTATGATATTCTGCTATGTGCGTCACTCAATGTCTAATATAGCTATGAAATAAGTATATTGACCAGCTGAATGCAATGCAACTGTGTATGTTCTTCAGTCTTACTACGTACCCTGATTTCAGCTTCAGAAATTTTACCATCTATTTTAGTGAATCCATCAAAGAGTGTTTTATAGAGAACAGTCTTGCGAATGCTTGCATCATCTGGAGGAAGATATTCCAGTACAGCAGCCTTGTGCTTCCTGTACATATCAAAGATAATCCGCAATGCTGCATCGCGAACTTCATAAACTCTGTGCTCCAAAGCGCCTGTTGCAAACTGAAAATAATAATAATCATAAAAAAATAATATGTCTCTTTTCCCACATGTTTTTAAGGACTTGTTTATTCATCTAAGACAATTATTTCACTGCAGTGGGAAAAACCTTCATACAGACAGGTTTTTGCAAACACTTCTTGACCCAGTGATTGTTTTTTCCCCATATTGGCAAGTTGCTTCCTCACAAGCTTGTGTGCTGCCACCCTCCAAGCGGGGCTCAAATTCTCTTCAGCAACTCACCAAGCACTCCAAAACAGACGAACCCCAATAAAACAGTAACAGAAAAAACTTGACGTGTTGTGAACTCAGACTCCTACCTTCATGACGTTGGTGATGGTAAACCCCGAGTTTTCAGTTCCCATTTCTTTCAAGAGGTATTCCACTAACTCCGCTTGACTCATTGCCAGACGTCTTGGGGAGTTTGGTTTTAATGGTTGAACCAGATGAACTGGAACAATCTGAAGAGGTTTAACTTCACTGCACAGTGCCATTTCCTATAAACATACAGGGAGTCAGTTGCGTGTAGGAACATTAAATGAGGAAAATTAACTGTCTTTGCAAAGTAGAGTTATTCTAAGTTACCTATAACAAGTTCAGTAAAATGAAATAAGCCTTCCATAAGAAGCTTATAATAGCTGCTTATTCGTTACTTTCACAGCCAGAAGTGCAAACACTTTAAAGAGAAGATTATACAGATGTTTGGTCTTGCTTTTGGCATCAGAGAGAAAGCTATTGAGAAATCAATAAAAATCTTAGACGTTCTCAGATGAGTTCTAGAACTGGACTGTAAGAAAAATGTTGTAACTCCATCTGACACTGCACTACATGCAGAGGAGGGAGAAGTGCCACAAAGGATGCAAAGTCTTGACATCACATCAAGATGGATTCCAAGAGTGCTTCAGAAGACACATGCCATCTTATAATTTCTCCTTCTATTTTGCAAAGAACCTTAAGGGCTAAAATCTGCTGTTATTCAAAGCTCAGTGTTTATTTCTTTGCGGGTAGCAGTATGTTTAATAACCCAAAGCCCTCCTTCCTCCCAGTTCCTGTCAGCTGACAGATGCTCCAGCAGATGATGGTGTCCTGCAGTCCCTCTTCCCGAGGGCCAGATGCAGCTGTCACCACAATGGCTGCTCTCTGTTGGACATACTTATTTCTAGAAAGATGGGGCACCTTCCCTTGAGAACTGCTTATTCAGGCAGCATGTCATCTATCAGCAGCCATACAACATAAACACATTTTCCTTCTCTCCAGGCCATGCCCTGTCTACAGAAATACCTTAGTAACCATTTTCTCATTTGCTTTCTCATTCAATTACAGAATCTATTGCAAACAAATCAAGTAGTAGTAATAAAGCAAACCCATGACGTTTGGGTTCCAGCGGCACACCACACCACACAATAACGCTGCTAAAATTTTAGTTACATCTACAGTGAAAGAAAGTCTTTTCCCTCCATGTGCAGATGCAAGCACGGATAAATAACCCAGAGCCAGTAACTCACTCCACTCCTGGGACTGAACTAGCACATTTTCACACAGAACTCCTGTTCTTTCTTCTAAATTCCGCTAGAAAAAGAGACTGTAATTCTCTAGCAGCTATTCACAGCTGCTCTTTGTCAGCATTAAGCAAGGAACGGACTGTGTCTTTTAAAACGGGCATCTTTTCTATGCTTTTGTCAAGTTGACTTTCAGAAGTTGACTGTCAAAAATGGAATCAAATTACAACGTACTGCTCAGACTGTGTGGTACTTTCTTGCTCTCATCTCTGTAGACTACTTGCAGCAAAGAACACAAGAGTCACACGCTCCTTGCATCTGCAGCAGCAGGTTTTTTCCCCACACTGTCCCCCCACAACAGAGGTGACAATACAGGACTAGAAAAAACACTGCAAAGATACTAATTTGGTTCTACCACTTCGCCTTCCGTATAAGGTGTAATCCTTTACAGCAGCAAACCCTGGTCTCCAAGTGGAATCTGATTAGCTATTACCCACCTGTAAGCTCTGTGACATTCTTCATGGAAATAAAATGGTAATTTGAAGAAAAACACCTACTTGAATAAAGTTAGAAGCCATGAGGCGAAGGCGTAAAGAAGAGTCTCCCGTCCTAGAAAGCAAATTAGGAAGCGTTTTTTCCACACAATGAGAAGTTTCTAGTTTTCCCAGTTTATGTTTTGGTATATATTGGGTAATGATCATTTTTAGAAGTTTCAGGGCAGCTTGAAAAACCTAAGTTAAAAAGAAAAAAGAAACAACACAAATATCACACAGATCTCTGTTTTCAGACAATATTGTGAAATCTCTTCTGTAGTTCTAAAGAACAGCAGCAACAGGAATCTAGAATTACGGTAGCATTCTTAGTAGAAGCTACTTCAGATATCTCTTTTCCAGCAAACATGTTGCGAGGGCTTAGGTGAAAGGCTTCAGAACTGGTATTTTATAAAGAGTAACACAGTTCTTGATTTTTTTTTTTTTCTTTTCTTCTTGTTTAACGCTTATTTGAAGCCCAAGTCCCCTTAGGCTAACTGTACTCTCAAGCTGGAAACTAGAAGTTACTTCCTTGCTGTATTTCAACTTGAAAAAAAATAATCTCAACCACACTACACATTTACTGCATCAGCAGCTGTTTCTCAAGCTCATTACTCAGCCCAGGACAGTATTTTCCACACTGCTGAATGCCAGACATTGCTCAGTCCTTGAGCCTAACTAAAAGCTGACATTCCAGTTGTGGGTTTTTTTGTTTTGGTTTTTTTTTGTTTGTTTGTTTTTGTTTTAAAATTTACTCCACAGTTGTTTTGCAAACTATTTGTTCGAAGTATCTTAATCATGTGGTTCTACAATTTTGGCTGCGTTCCTTATCAAACATATCACAACTTACGGAAGACACTATGTCTTCGATGGCTCTCCTTACAAGAAAAATGGCAGCCCTCAGCATGTTTTTTAAATCATCCTTTGGAGTGTTTACCGACATTTCCATCAGCTTCTTATATACTGCTAGTAACGCATCTTCTCGATACGACCAAGTTTTGGAATATGCTCCTGAAACCTGAACACAGAGCGAGATTATCTCTTAAAAGGTCAATACTGATATTTCAATATTTATTCAACATTTATATCTAGAAACAGCCTCAAACAAACATATGAACTTAAGCATGAAATCCCCAGGTGTTTCCTACAGGAACGTGGCTCTTATTAACAGTACTTATTTTTGAAAAATTATGAGAAAAATGGATTAACAGCTCAGGGTATAGGAACCATTTCAGGCAAAGTAATGGCTTCTCTCCCTACAAAAGACAGTGGCAAGTTATGGGTATTGTGGCAGGGTTCATACTCAAAAACAGTCTACTGGATACTACCTGCTTAATAGCTCATCAAGTAATCAATCATAAAAGCTGCAGCATCATGTCAACATTGAAAACAGGCACCCATATATCCAAGGTCAAATTTTAAAGTCAGATTTTTAAGCAGCAGGTCTGAACATGTAGAAAACATATCAGTAGGTCCTTGTAGATAAGCGCATATCAAATAACTCCACACAGATCACAAATAATCTATGTGTTATTTTGCTGGTCTTTACCAAAGCTTCTCCAAAAACTTCAATAGCGGGGCTGGCCTCCCTCAGTGCCTTCTCAGTTAAGGTTTCTGGTTCCCCAGTAATGCCACTCCTTGGAGTATCGCTGATATACTCTTCAGTCACCTCTGGCTCAAGGTATGCAATTGCTTCATCAGACTGTTTGCAGGCAGCTGGAAGAGGTCTCTCATCATAAGGCAAAAATTCAACCTAACACAGAAGATCACATCTAAGTAATTTCTAGAACAGCAGATTTTAAGTTCTTTCATCATTCTTCACTACCTGGATTCACCTCAATACATTGCTTCCCCCACTAAAACAGTGTCACTTTTACAATTAAGGACAGATATTGAAGTTCCTATAATAGCATTATGAAGAAACAGAATCAGCACCTGTGAATAAAATTTATTCCTTGTCTATAGAATACCATAAAACCCACACAAGATGCCTTTTGTGGAAGTGCATGCATCTACAGAAGAAATCACCCATTGATCAGAAGCAAGCAAGTAATGAACCTTTATTTGTTAAATAATTTTAAGTCAACGTACAGTTAGGAGAGAATACTACTACTAGCAGAGTCAACACAAGCCTTCTTTAACTTTGCCAAAAGCCGGAGCAGCAAAACCTAGAGGTCAAGCTAGATACATCAATTACTTCCTCTCTTTAGACATGACACCAAGACTTTTGTTCTACAACCACATTCCAACAAATTCTCTTGCTGCTGTAGATTCATCCAACGTGATCTTCAAGAAGGAGATTTATGAAGCCATTAACAGAGCAAGCAGAATTCAGCTTCCACTATATTGGCTGTGTGACCCCCGCTGAGTCATTTAATCAGTCTATTTGCTCCCATTCACCTATATATAAATCGGGTATAATCCCTTTTTGCCTCCATCTCAATGAATGTCTCTAAAAGCTTCCAAAGACATTCATGAAAGACCAATGCCAATTATTAGATGGGCACTGCTCAGCAATACAGTCAATTTCAGATACTACAGAAGCTGTGAGACTATCCGCAAAAGGCCTTGTTTTGGAAGATCAAATACAAGATCATTTGTTCCAATAGATTTCCACAGCAAGAGAAGTACACTACTCACACTTTCTTTGGGAAACGCTCCCCCAGAGGTTGTGGGATGAGTCACAGGAGGAGGAGGGGATTGATGGGGAATAATGGGCTCAGCAGAGGTGGGATCTGGTGACCTCTTTTCCAGCAAAGGCTCTGCTTTCCGCAGCTCTCCTTTTTGTGGTTCTGTGTGCTCACAAGGAGGTGAATTTGTACTTTTTGTGCGCTGAGGACTGTCAGTAAAAACCGTAGGTTCCAAAGACAATTCAGATGGTTTCTGAATCTGAGAGAAGGAAGGAGATTTTGTAAACCAAGGCTAACAATATATGAAAATCAGAGTTACTACAGTTATAACTCTGATGATCAACAAGGTTCTGGTGCGTTCAAGTAAGTATCAGGCCTCACTCACAGATGTTCAACCATTTCCACTGGATGCAGCTTTACGAAACAATCAGAAAGTAATTCTGTGTGGATGCGTGTGTGGAGAGACTATAAAGCTTCCTATTCTGGGAACAGGATAAAACTATATATATATATATTTATATATATATATATGCACGCATGCATGTATGCACACATGCATCTTATCGCATTAATTCTGTATGGTTAACCTTGAGGCCAGTATACGCCTGCTATACCCTGTCAAAATATGAGAAAGTATCTTATTAATCTGCATTGGGTAGCCCTGAAATTACCCAAAACATTCAGGATTCTAATGTCATTTGCTTGAGACCTTAAAAGTTTAATGTAATGTCATTTATGGAGAACTAGGCATGTTCACAAAGTGCCACATGCAAGCCTTTGGTTAGGGAAATCCACAATCCAAACAGAGAACTTAAAATTCATGTATGTATGATTGTCATAAAATACTTGCATAACAATTATTCTTCTTTGAATTTGTTTTGGTTGTTCTGCCATTTCTACTTACAATACCCACACGATAATGCCTCATGAATTAGGAATAACAGCACCCACCATCAGCTTGGCGTCCAGAAGATCGTGGAGCTCCAGCTGCTGATACACCTTCAGGCGGTATGCTTCCATTTGCTGTTTCCTCTTTTTAGCAAGATCATAATCCTCTTTCTCTACAGCGTAACGCTTCTCTACTTCATACCGTCCAAGTAGTTCCCCTACCTAGAAGATGGTATAACAAACTAGCTTGAAATCATATTACTGTACATACGTATATATTTCAGTATTTCCAGCCGAGTTTTTAAATCAAGCTATCTGACTTTAAAATTACTATTTTGAAACTACACTGGAAATCATTATGATTCCACATGAACACTAGGGTCCCTGGTGGACCACTGGAATACCGTTCGGATTCAGAGATAAACAGTCTTTCAACAACACCTTTTGCAAGTCTGCAATAGCTTGCTTGAGTTTCTTGGCATAATCATAGTATTCATGATGGACAGCTTCGCGCTTCTTCTCATCCAGTCTACGTATGATCTGAGCAACTTCTGGATCCTGGTACATGTCAAAAGCCAAATCGTCCAGAGGCGAAATGGAGTCAGGTTTCCTGAAGATATAAAATGAGTAACTTTCAGCAAATCCAAAATAAACCAGGCTGTGCGTACGTCTTCTCTTTTCACTAGCAGGGAACTAACAATGTATAGAAGTTGAAAACTACTTTTGACCGAGTAAACGTTTTGCCAGGGTGTATGCAGAAGAACATCCTTACCTGAGGTAAGTTCCATCTAACGCAGGATCATCTGATTTAATTCCTAAGTAATGGTCTATCAGCTTCTCTCTGGAAGACTTTGTAAGGGGAAAAAAACACAAAACCATCTTAATTAATCAATATCGAGTGCATGTTCAGGACAGAAATTCTGACTTGCCACAACCAACATAAGCTACGCAACTTACAATACTTATGTTTTGGGGTATACTGAAACAAGAGAATTTGGAGAGGCTGAAAATGCAAATGTTCAAATGGATTGTTTTCATTTTTGTACCTGCATATTAGGTTCAATTTTTGAGCCTTCTTTCTTCCTTCAAGATAACATTTAAACAAACCCATAAAAATCAACACATGGCAGCTCTGCTACAGCACAAAACTAGCAGAAGAAAGATGTATTCCATTACCCCAAGAACCCTGTAACTAAATATGTGTAGCAACAGTAAAGAGAAGGGATGCTTTGCACTTACAGTATTATTGCTGTCATTACTGTAGTCTGCTGGATCTCCAATAATGTTTATAGCTACTAGGGCAACCTGGGATAGATTTAAAGAAAACATAAATGCATAAGGTCATTACTTTTTCCATATCCTATTGAAACTGAAACAAAACAAATGGAACAACAAAAATAGGACCTGTGGTCTCCAGGGTGGTATGGAAGCAAAGAAAAGCACTAAGTGCTAAACGTGCTTCATGCTTCATTAAAAATTTATTACCAGATCTACAGACCACATTGTACAGTCCTCAGTTGTTCCCTTTTCCAGTCTGGGATGGAAGTGAAAAGCGTCACTGCAGAACTGAGGCAAAGAAAAATCAAGTATCTATCTGGCTGGCTGTACAACACTTTCACCTAATGCCACATCAGATTCTAAAGACTAAGTGTGACTTTGTAGCGACTACAGAGCTATTCTCAGAGGAAGTACTTTGTCTTCAGCACAGTCTCCTTTGCCGTCAAAAACTCAGAATGAAAGGCAGTAATGGAAAGTGCACTTGACTCATTCGTTCTGAATAAGTTGCATACACTTGGTCATGATTCCAGGTCACTTATAACCTCTCATTGGTATTTTTTGTTTTAAGAGAAACCAAAAATAACTGCAGGAGCTTTCAACCCACATTTTTAGCTTCTACAAACCAAAGGAGCAGATTTCTATGCCTGTTCTGTACTACTGAAACATCATCTAGCTTAGCAAGTAAGGACTCTTAACTCAGCTTACCTGACCATATACATTGTATTTATTGACATAATTTTTATGGAAAATCAGCTTCAGGTACTGGCCAACTGCATCCATATACACAGATTTTAACTCTCGTGCTTTGAAATTGGTCTTTTCGTTGTCTGAGAGAGGGACATAACTGAGAAAGAAAACATAACAAGTAAGCAGAGGAAACACACAAATACACAGCTGTATTTCTGCTCCTCAGGTTTGTGCTTCAGTACGATTTTAAACTGCCTCATAACTGAAACAATGCGTGCTGTCATCTGGCAAGATTGTTCATCTGTATCACGCTTCTTACACCTACGTCTTCATTACAGATCTAAGCACGTATGGAATCTCTTTACTGCTTCCAGCACAGCGTATCAACATCGCAGGCAAAGCATAATGAGTATTATGTCCTCCTGAAGCCTTTCTGATTAAGGTAATAAAATCATTTAGAGCTTTTTGACTTACCCTAGTCTGTGAAACCTCTCTGACTGATAAGGAGCAAAGTATTCAGGCAAGCTTTCACTGATGTAGAACTCAATCTTGCTTGAAATCATGTACTGGTGAGCAAGCAACTGCAGCTTTCGTATTCGACATCTCTCCACCAACTGCAGAATAATTTCCTGTGGATACTGACAGAGTCTGAAAACACACACAATTTCTGAATCATCTTTTTAAAGACGACTTCACTTCTAATTTGAGTAACATCTAATTATGAAACTTTCCAAAGTTATTACAATTTAAGTCAGTGTTACAAATATTCGTAACAAGAAACCAAAGAGTAAAGTAGAAACTCTTTTCACATTATCGCATGTATGTGTATGTTAAAGTGTCCCATACGTACCTAGAGGATGTGCTGAGAGGACCAGATTTTTAACACTAAGCCAAAGCAGCTGCAAACTCCAAGACGGAGAAAAGCAAAACCTGTTCCCTTTTTGTCTTTTAAAGGACTTGATTTAAATGCAATGTGATGCTTTTAGGTGCGGAACAAAATGCGGAACAAAATGCTTCCCCTCCCCCCCCCCCCCCCCCAGGACAAGGGTTCCATGGGATTAAAGTAACTTTTTTGGTTTTATAACTGGTTTGGTCAGGGATGCTGTAAACTACTGTGACCATGCATGGTATGTCTCCCACTCATTTGCAAGTCAGTGCTTCAGAACTAGGCACATTCCTCCCACTTGCAGTACCTGGGTGATCGCCATCCATTCACTGTTGGTGCATGAACCATCAGCTCTTTTGCGCTGAAGCCATCTTCCTCTCCTGACGAACTAACAACTACAAAACCGATCTTGTGTGGCATGCTGCAGAAGTAAGCTAGTCAAAGCGTTGATGTTTCAAGCTTAAGATAATCCCTGGAAGGACAAGAAAAGAACATTGAAACACTAGAGTTAAAGGACTAAATCCTGCGGTCCATCGGTCAGTAGATAATGACTACAAACCTAAATTTCCTTTAATGAATATTGGCATTGTAAACCGCACCACATTCGTATGCGGAGTGTTTTATTACTACTTACTGAAAGAAGAGTTTAGCTAACTTGTATAGCAGTTTGCCAATAAACTCAATTAAATTTGCTAATCCAAGATGGAGCTTGAAACCACAAGTTCCAAAACAAGCACAGGAGAAACCCGTACCACCCTCTGTGCTTAAGCCAATGGAAAAGCACAGTGAAGAACAGGGTCGGTTTAGCACCTTTTAACAGCCGCGCACACGGGGACAGCACAGGATGGGGTCAACGACCGGCGGGACAAGCACCAAAGACCCCCGCTCCCCACGCTGCCGCAGGGATATTATAGGATTAATTTCAGCCTTTGCCGACAGCCCCCCGGTCCTGCCCCGGCCGCCTGGCCGTGGGAGGCGGCAGCAGGCCTCGGCGGCAGCCCGCAGGCCCCAGAGGCTCCCGGCGCTGGCTCGGGGTCACGGCCGGGCCGGGCCACGGATAAAGCCGGCCTGCACGGCGGCCCAGAGCCCAGCGGCGGCCTGACCGGGCCCCGGAGGCGACTCGCCCGGCCGGAGGGGAGAGGAGAGGAGAGGAGAGAGGGAGCGACCGGGCCGAGCCCCACTTGCCTCACTGCGGCCCCGCCGCCGGGTCCCATGGCAACGCCGCCCGCCGCCGCGCATGCGCACACAGCCCGCCCTCCCCCTCCCCCGCGCATGCGCGCCGGGCGGCGGCGGGGCCGGGGCCGGGGCCATGGCGGAGCGGCTGCGGGCCTTCCGGCTGCGCGGCTGCGGCAGCCCGCAGAAGTTCGGTGTGGCGGCCGGGAGCCTGCGCGGGCTGCTGCGGAAGGGCTGCCGGCTGCTGCAGGTGCGGGCCGGGGGCGCGGCGCGGGGCCGCGGGGGCGGGGGGCCGGCTCGGCTCTCACCCGCCCGGGGCGCAGGTTCCCTTGGCAGGCAGCCGGCTCTGCCTCTGCGAGGACGGGACGGAGCTGAGCGAGAGCTACTTCCACACGCTGCCGCCGCAGACGGAGCTGGTGCTGCTGGGGCCCGGGGAGACGTGGCAGGGCTGTGAGTGCACCGGGGCCGGCCGGGCGGGGGGTGGCCGGCGGCGGCGGCGGGGCGGGTCGGCGGCGGGCGGGGGGGGGGTCGGCGGCGGCGGGGCCCGACCGCGGCCCCTCAGCCCCTCGCCCGCGCAAGCCGCAGGTGCCAGCGACATCGAGCGGTTCCTGGCTGCTTCCTGCACCCAGAGCCGTGCGGTAGTGGAGGCGGCGCAGAAGCTGCTGTCCGACGAGCGGGCGCCCAGGAGGCAGAAGCTGCTGGCGGATCTCATCCACAACCTGAGCGAAAACATCCTGGCCGAGGACAAGGAGGACGACAAGAAGTGGTTCGAAGGTACGGCTGCCGCCCGCCCGGAGCTGCGGCGGGGCACCAGGTCGCACTCTGCTCCAGAGTCGCTTCTGCCAGGCTACTGTTCTTAAAGGAGTTTAAAAATGTGGGAGTCCTTCTGCCTAGTGAGATTTGGCATCTGGTCAGGGGATTAGTTACTGCTTACACTAGCATGCGTTTCTAGGTTTCTTGAAAATATACCTGTATCTGCTATCAGAAAACGGTAAAAAAACGGTGTTCCCTATCGCTGTATCCCAGATCACTCTGGAACAAATTTTTCCCCATTAACACAGGTCTGCATTTGCAGTACTTTAAGTTTGCTAACAGCATATTGAAATTTGCCCATACGAGCCAGCAAATCTTCCCTTGTTTTCCTTATACCTCCTTTGCAAGGTCCCCCTCCTATTCCCAAGTCATTGTTGCAGTTCTGAACAATTTGATTTTTCATCATCTGTTAGTGTTCTGTGTATGCACATCAACGTGTAACATTTAACATCTATAATATCAGCTACTGCTCTCGCTGCATACGCTCTGCATGGTCCTTTTAAGTGCCAAAAGCAGGGTAGTCTTGAACTAGCGGAATAAAAATGGGAAAGAGAAAAAAAACCTGTGCATACTGAGTCTGTGAAAAGGGAGAATGAAAAGGGGTAAGTTTCCAGCCAGGTAGAAGCACAGCACTGCAAGTGCTAGGTTACAACACAATCTAATTGCTTTTAGGTCTAGAGTCTCGTTTTAAGAACAAATCAAGCTATATGCGATACAGTTGCGAAAGCAGAATACGAAGCTACATGAAAGAGGTAAAAAGTTTCTGTTGAAGTAACTTTGTCTCAAGCTGCTAGTAAAAGTAAATCTGTGACCACATGTGTGTGTATATATCTGTAAAAACACTTTTACAGTGCAACATACAGATTGTAGAGAAGAGCCTTAGGCTGCTATAGACACCATGGAATGATTGGTTTGGTTGGTTGTTTTTTTTTTTTTTTTACCCCTCCTCTAGGTTAGTAGTTTTATTTCAAATGTTCATCCTACAGCAAGAGATGCATATAAAAGCATAATTGACCTGATGTCAGACAAACTGAAATCTGTGAAATACAACGGATGCTACTTTGACAGAAGAGAGGAGGAAGCAGTCCGCCTGTGCACTATGGAGGGATGGTTCTCTTGTCAGGTACGTTCAGCCCTTGCTAAAGCAGAGTCATGCTTCCAACAAGCGGTGGTGTGACTTGCAGTGCTGTTAGACAAAGGGAACAGCTACATGGATGCTTGTGTAGCACAGTGTGAAGTTCGGTTGGGTGATGTCACAGCTTCCACGATCTATGGTTAGTTCTAGCAAACGGGAGCGCTGTGCTGGGGTGACAGGCAGTACACCTGTCATCACAGCCCTCTTGATTTACAGGGGCCTTTTGACAGAGATGACTGCCCATGTAAGCATTCAATCAACCCCTACAGTAACAGGGAAAGCAGAATCCTCTTCAGTACCTGGAATCTGGATCACATGTATGTACAAAGTATTAATCTACACTTACCCATTTCATGCCCTTCATCTTAGGCAGGAAAGGTAGAGCCATTGAACCTTTACCCCCTGCCCTGTGCAGTTAGTTCCCCTAAGAATAGTGCATTGTGATAAAAAGATGCTTGGATGCTGCAGCTGTTTGCAGTAACATAAAGTCCTGAAGACAGATTTATAATGTCTCTCATTAGCTGCTTTGCTTCCCTTCACATTTTCTTTGGATGAGAACGTACCCCTCCTCACCATGTTATCCTTTGTGGCAAAAAAACCCAGGCCCATTTTCAGGCATTGTGTACTTGTGAAGTAAACAGGATTTGCTAAACTAATGTCCTCAGGAAAAAAAATTATAAACCTAGTTACGGTGAAAGAATTCAAATTCTGCCTGGCTCTAAAAGAAGATGGCGGCTTGATTATTATGAAAAAGCTTTTGACAGCAATATTGTTTTCTTTTGTGTACTATAGAATAGAGAAGAAACGTGCTGTTGTCCCAGAACTGGCAGAAGCTGTCAAAACACGAGATGGAAGAGAAGTGAACTGGGAATATTTCTATCAGCTGCTGTTTACAGTGGATAATTTAAAACTTGTACATATTGCTTGCCATAAGAAAACCAATCATAATCTCAGTTGTGACAAAACTAAAATTTACAGAAAAAGGAAGCAAAACCACAAGATTTCGTAGTGCTATCTCTGGAACTGACTTCTGCTTTTTTCAAAATCATGTCATGTGGTATCACTTTTAAATAGCTCTAGTTTCTTAAACAAGAACTTACGTAAGTCTCTGGCAAAAGAGACTTGCCAAGTAATTCAACTGCAGTCTTAAAAGCATACGTTCATAATTCTACTCTCACTTACTGCAAGCCTTCCTTAGATCACACTGTGTTAAGTGCAGTAAAACAGATGTGTGTCAGGGTATAAAAATGAGGTCAGAGGCTGGCACTGATTATGCCCTACGATCTCCTTCTTGCTGTGACAAACATAGGCCCAAAACTCACAGTACACGGAAACGAAACTTGGACAAAACATTTCTTAAGAACTGAAGAAGGGGTCTTGTAGTATTTCTCTGACCATTAAGCCAAACAAAGAATATGTTAGGATAATTCTGTTGCTCTGTGCCTTTTCCAAGCAGACAACCACTGTATTTCAGGTATGCCAAGGGGCAATTCAGTGACTGAGCGGCTGGCTCCTCTGTACCTAAACACCTGTGCTCATCCACAACCACTCTATTTACTGGTGCTTTAGCTGTGCATCTCCTAGAGGGAAGAGCAAGGCCCTTTCTGTCTTTGCTTTTACCACTTTTGTTCTTTGTCATCTTTCCAATTCATTTCCCTCTCCTTTCAAACGTTTTCTGCATCTTTAGCTTGGAGTTTGCCTGAAGCAATACAAGCAATGTTACTGTAATAATAATAATCATGTTTACCTGCTGCTTTAGAGAATACTGCTTTTGTAAGACACTTCCTACCTCCGGTAACAAAATACAAATAGATCAATTTTTACTTGATTTTTTAGTTTGTTTTTAAATAGCAGCTGATAGCAACTGAACTCTTAAGGACTGGCAGTGTAAGTGATGTGAATTTTTAAAAAATAAATATAATCGCCACTATCTTTCTCTGTGTTTATGTGGAAGCAGAGGTGCATGCGTGGTTAGTGCATGCGTGGTTAATTGGGTGTAACATAGCATGGCCAATTCAGGCTAGGAAGACTGGGCACAGGGAAACAAACACGTTGATGAATGGAACACTAGCTACTTTCTGCTACATAAATAACTTCCCTGATCTCTAGGGTAGACTTTTTTTTCTACCGTGTTGTTGGTGTTCTTTCTCACCTGGGTAAATTCAGCTAGTCCACACAGAATTGTATTAAAATAGCATTGCTGTGTGACCTATACCTTACTATGTCTTGGAAATGCGGGAACTTTGCTGCAGAGAGTACTGATTTACTTTTAAACAACACACTCAATCCCCCTCCCAAACATTTCAATACGAAAAGTAAGTCTGTGTGTTTTAAAGATGGGATTTCTAATACCAATGCATTTAATCAATCGATCCTTCCAGATTGCTTTACTGAATATATGTCATCGGTAACTAAGCTAGAATGCACCTGACACTCTTTTGACATTGGGGAAGGCATCACAGCTAACATTCTGATGACAAACACAATGTCATCTGTACGGCATGCTTCCTACAAACAAAATCACCATTTTGCACAGTGCTGAAATGAAAATGAATGTGTGTGAAGGCATATTTGCTACAAAGAGGCAGTAGCAAATATGGCATTTAAGGAAAGCTGGGAGAGCTACTTCAAGATGGAGTTGTGCTGAAAACCATGAATATGCTATTAAAAGATTAGATTTTTCTGTGTTACAGAATTAGAGTGAAAAGGAGCCAAAAAATACCGTTGACAGAAACAGTGCATCAGCCAGAGTGGAAATGTGAATAAATTAACATGTCATGCATATACAATTTGTTTGGCTTACAACTTTTGAATGTTTAACAGGCTATAGCTGTAGAAATTAATATTTATTTAAACCATCTGCTGATAACATCTTTATATTTTTAGAAATGTAGAAGAAACTGTAACAATAAAGATCTGGAAGCTTATGGCATAATCACACTTTCAAAGAAGTATTATAAACACTGGGTGAGTTAACACTTCCTGAAATCTGAAGTTGCTCATTATTTTCTGAAAATGCAGGTCAAAATCACAAGTTTGGGGAACTGACCCATATCCTTAGCACTCATTCATATACCCATCAAGTCCGACATGGGATTTCGTTCCTCCTTTATCACCACCAATGCATTTGTTTGCAAAATTCTTATTCCTAACCCTTGAAGTCAATTGAAAATACTGTGGTGGGCTGCATTACACAACCATTATAAAAAGCAATGCTGACACCTGGTCTGGTGGAAGAAGGGAGCAGTCAGCTTTACGTGGTGGTCCTTCAGAGAACTGACATGCAATAAAAATGCACTCAACTTCCACGAATTAACAACACTGAACTAACACAAACATCCATGCATTGTGTTTTGCTGGAAGAACTGCATTTTACACGTTTAATTGGTTCTGGTTTAGAAGTAAACAATGCAACACAACTTGCACAACAGAGGCCAGTGTCCCCCTTTGTACTGGGCAGTCAACTGGCCGTGTCACTATCTGGATGCTGCAATGGCAGACATCGCAGAATTAAAAGAAAAAGGCCCTTGTTCTAACATGTTTTTCTTGGCTGTTTTTAAAAAAGGACCAAGACCAAGTGTTCACCCCAGGTAGGGTCTCAAATTTATATATAAAAAAGCAATAAGAACTTATATTTTCCCTGTTCTTTTCCTAAGTATTTGAGGTAAAACAATAAATTACAATTTACTTCCAACTCACTGAAAATTCAGTTAAGTCTTTGCCTTGCCCCAGATAACCGTGGGAGAATACTGTCTCTGCCAATTCCAGAAAAACAAACTCTACCAGTCCTCTCTCTCAGAAAAGCAAACTCAGACACCTTACGTCAGGAACATAACCAACCATCATTACGTGGTTGCAAAGAAAAAGGTTTAATTTGATAACACTTTGTTGTTAGGCAACATCCTCTTCCTCCTCCTCCTCATCTTCCTTTGCAATAAAATGCAGTTTTCTGGATTCTCGCCTGCTCATCATTGTGCTTGGGAGTGCAACTGCTGGGAGATCCTTTAAGAAAAACATAAAATCATAAAGGAAAGTCTGTTGTGGCAAACGGCAGACCTCCTGCCTCTCCAACACCTCACATACTTCAACATCCAAGACACAAGGCACCAACACACACCTCTTCACTTGGAAGTGGTGGCATAAACCCATAGCTATAGCAGAGGGACTTTGAGGGTATGTGGTCATGGAGAGGGCTGGCATTCCATCTGCAGGCTCAAGGATACAGAGAGGGTGAAATGCTCCACAAACAAGTCCACACTACTTCCACTAAATACCATTCCTCATGAAACACCTAAAAGAAGGCAGCATCACTTGCCCAAAGTTACAGTGTACTAAAGGCAGACCTGGGGCTTGAATTTAAAGCTCTGGTCTTTGATCAATGTGAAAGCAGAGGTGGCCAGAATCCAGCTTCCTTGCCAAAGAGCTACAATAATCGCTACTAAGAAACAGTAAAAAACTATTTTGACAGTAATGCTGTGTCTCCAGAATATAGCCGTGTACGTCATACGGAATTGGACTAGGTAATCTAAGTAAGAGAGGTTTTACATCTTAAATTAATTTGTCTGGGCAATTAATTTCATCTCTGATTGAGACAATTCTGTCTAGGGGCCAGGGATATGACTCCAGATGTCTACTGATACTGGTCAAGTTTGCCTACAATTTTGACGCTAGCCTAACTTTGAAGATGCAAGACTTCAGGGTAACAGACCCGAGCCTGTAAAGTGTGAAGAGACTGTCACCATCTTACCTGCAAAACCCCAACATCTCCAAAGATACGGTCCACTGGCATTGGCTGGTTGCTGTCTTCATCCAAGAAAGCACTATTGTCCAGTTGTATTGGCTTCTTTGGGAGATCTGCATCCTCCAAGCTGGGCCCATCTGAAAGTACACTTTTACAGCTGCTTTCCTCTTCAGTGCAGGCATGATGACACAGATTTTCATCATCATCCATTTTTGATGGAGCACCGCTTGATTTCACTGAATGTGGCTTGAGAGAAACATTATGCTCCTTTTCCTGTTTCTCTTTGTTAGTCTCTGGAGTGTCTTCACCTGTTTTCTGCTGAGTTATATCACGATCTCCTGAATCTTTTGAATGTCCATCCCCATCACGTGTTTTCAGCGTTTCCCCCAATGCAGTGAGGCTTCCACTTCCACACTCAAGTCCTTCCAGTTCTGATTTTACTAGACTCTTCTCACATTTTTTCCTCTTTGAGGGTGGTCTGTCAGCTGCTTCATGTGAAGAACGCTGTTAGAAAAAAGGTAAGATCCTAAATAAGATTACTTGAAATAAAGAAAAATAAAATCACTGCATCTCTTTAGTTGCAAGGCTGCATGTGGAACTGAAGGGCTCTATCAAGTGAGCGGCACCTCGATCCAAAGCTATATTGTTAAAAATATAATTAGTAGCAAGTGCACATGAAAAGAAGAAAAGAGGAGCAGATAGCTTACACTAAACAGTCCATCACCAGTGGAAAGCTGCTTTTCAAAGCATAAACAAGCACTGTACATGTCTAACTGGCATTTTTGTATTTTCTTAGGGATGTGGTAGATGGCAATTCAAGCAGCAGACTGGTACAGCCAAGCATCCCACCACTTGCTAGCGGCATACTAAGGGCCTACCGCCCCTTTCAGCAGTAACAAATCCAAAATCCGGCCTAGTAGCACACAAACCTGCCCCCGCACCGTATTCTGCACGCAGGTGTCTAACAAAGCGGCGGGAAAGCAGGAAAAGCAAAAAACCGTATAAATTTACCAGGGAATTCCCTCACGGTGACGCGCAGTTTGTCGCGGTTAATAATCAGCCGCAACCCCCCTGCAGTGCCGCGGCCCGGTCCCCCGGCGCTCTCCCCCCAAGCCCGGCGCTCCCGCTCCCCCCGGGCCCCCGGCCCTCTCCCCCGAACGCTCTCCCCCCAGGCCCGGCGCTCCCGCTCCCCCCGGCCCTCTCCCCCGAACCCTCTCCCCGCAGGCCCCGGCTCTCTTACCAGGCTCGTTGTCCGCGGCCCTCGACGGGCCGCCGCAGGGGCTTCCCCCGTGGGCTCAGCAGAGGCGATTGCCAAGCGCCTGTCCTCCAGGGACCCCTTCACACAGCGCCCACGAGGCCGCTGCCGCCGTGGGAGAGCCGGGCCATGGGTCTCCGTGTGGCTCCGGCCCACCGTGACCGCCCGCCGCGCCGAGCCGCCCGCCGCCATCTTGAGGAGAGCGCGGGAGCTCTCGATCGCCATCTTGTGGAGCCTCCTCGCCTGAGGAGCTGCCCGCCCTCGCCATCGCCCGGCTCCCCGGCAGCCGGCCGGCCCCCGGGCCAAAACGGCGGGCGAAGGGAGCCCTCGTCCCCGCTCGGTGGTGGGACGGGCCGGGGCCGGGAGCCCGCCCCAGCCTGCCGCAAGCAGGGCGGCCCGCCCGGGCCCATCGCCCAGCTTTCACCCACCGGCAGCTTTACGTTAATATAAGCTTTAGCAAAGTGAGAACAGAGGAGCTTGCCTCCAGATCTCCCTGATGGGCAGCTGCCTGGGGGAAAAACCCAAACAAATTCTGCCTGATCGTTCTATAGGTTATAAACGCTTCAGATCTTTTGCTTCCCATTGTGTCTTCCTTCTGGAGCGATGCTTGCTCCTGTTGTATGATGTGCGGTCTGGGAGTTATTATTCAGATATGCCTCTCAGTTCGCTTCCACAGCCCTCAGGGAACAAATTATGTCAGTAACTCAAATCCCTCTCTAACTTCAAGGACTCTGAAGATAACAAGATGAATTTCTGTGTAGCAAAGCACCCCGACACCTAGATTTAAGTATGTAATTATCTTCACTTATTTTATTGGGGGAGGCGAGGTAGCACACTTGCCCGTTTTGAGAAATTGAAGGTACTGCGTGCCCTGACGGTCTGCGCCGGAGGACGGACGGCAGCATCCACTGCAATGGAGCCCAGGGGCTCTATCCATCACATTAAACTACAGCTCTTTCTTCTGTTAATTCAGTGCTTTGAGGACGCTGTGGGGATTTTTATAATTCTGTCCGGCTGAGGGCACAGGAGCTTGTTTCTTTATAGCAGCCTTTAATGTTCTTGCTCATTGCAGAGCCGTACCACAAGTCTCAGTGGTTTGAGGATATTACCTGTGCTTCTCAATCCAGCTTAGCTGATAAAACGCTTGTCCATTCATTCCGGCCTTAAAAAACATGAGCAACAATTTCTACCGCAGAAATAAGTGGCAAGAACGTACCTATGGGAATATTCAAGTAAGACATTTTTTCTCAAAAGCATAAAGTCTCGCAGTTAAACTGCCGAGGTTTGGAGACATGCCGGATACGTTGTTCTGCAATTTCTCTTGGTGCTCAGGGGTCCTTCTGTGCTTTGTTCTTTGGCTGAGGTAATTCATATTCTCCTCAAAAAGCTTCTCAAGTTGCTCCACTCTCACAGTGTTGTTGCTTGCAGCCACAGAATACAGATGATTGTTTTTATTAGGCAGTGAAAACTTATACTCTCTCTCGTAAACAGAACAGGGCTAGAACTGGCTGAAGAACAGCATTTCTGCAGCTGGAAAACTTGGTGGTGGTTTTAATTTCCCCAATGAACTGAAAATAGAGGAAGAATTTTGAAAATTTTAAGAAATACTTTTCACACGATATGTTTCTCATTCTTTATGCTGCTTTGTAAAATTGACGGGTGTTTGAGCAATGAGGGCAGGGGTCGCTGAGCCTGAAGCAGCTTTCTGTGCTCTGGTGACCCAGCACAGACGTGAGCTCAGAGTCTGTGGCAGCACATGGAGCAGGAGATACACAACCACAAGCACCCGGGACTGTTTGGGGTGGTCTTGGACACTTTCAAGGACAAAGCAACTTAGGCAGATGAAGCCAGGGTGCCCTTGAAGAGCTCTTGTCAGTGCATTCTTCCCTATGACCACGTTATTTTGTGAGAAAGTGGTGACAATTTTGCAGATGCAGGTGTTGTTGCATTTTCTGAAATGTGGCTGATCCCTGTCTGAGAAAACAGCTCTCACATAGCGCGGAGAGCATTCCGGGAGAAGCAAGCAGGAACACAGATCCCCTCTGAGAGCAGTCCACATCTCAGCAGCAGGCAGTGTCTCCGGAGTGACTTGAAAGGCTACACAGGGACTGCTAACAGCCAAGCAGCTCTTAAAGAGAATCAGAGCAGCACAAACTATTTACATTAAATCCACATTTCCACATAAAAGAGGACTTATTTTCAACAATATTAAGAAGTGGTTTTTATTAGAATCTGTTGTCTAAGCAGGCAGGCAAAAAAAAGAAAAAAAGATTTTGTGAGCTCCCTCATTTTTATGAAAGCTGGCTGGCGAGTATAAAGCAGCAGCTGATGAGCTTATTGAGCAGGAAGGGAGGTTCAGGCTGTGAAACTCGATGTGTAAATTAGCTTCTTGCAGCACTTGTCTCTGCGCCTGTCACTTGCACCAGTGTCCCTGTCTGTTATAATCCTCCCAGTTCATTTGGCTAAACATTAGTGACATGCCAGGGACAGCAGCCAAAAAAAATGTTGCCTGTAAACATACTGGCTGTTAAATGTTGAATGCGAGGTCTATCAAACTAAACCGTCATCCAGCAGGAGCACTGGCTGGTCTTTTCCTGCTACAGGAAAGTTATTTTTAGTGAAGGTGGCTGAATTCCTCATTAGCAGCACCTGGAGAGAAAGCAGGAGGAGGATCCGCTTCCTAATAACTGGCGGCACAGGGAGCCTTGCTCCCTGCTAGACCATGCTGCGGCATCCTTCCTCCCCACCGCCTTTTCTGCCTCCCCAGCAGAGCAAGCACCAGCGGTATGAAGTAGTCTTTCACTCAAGATTTGAAGACACAGCTTTTTAGCTGTTGTTCTCCTCTCCTGTCAAACGATGTTGTCATGCCAACTTGCGTAATGACAGTGAAGTGCCAATTTTGGGCTCCCAGAGGCACTGTCTCCTGGATGAATTCCTGATAAGTTGGTATCCCAGATGGAACTAAAACATTCAACAATGCAACCCTCCATTGCAGCTGTCCTCAACACTGCTGTCTTGAGTACCTTTGCACCACTCAGACTGGATGAGACCTTCATTTTCATTACTGAGGAGTATTCACACTGGGAACTAGGGAGCCCTGACATAGAAATAACTGGGAATTTATGATACATAATGAAACTTTATGATTGCCATGTGAGAAATCTCTTTGAGTCTTATTTTGGATTTCTTGCCTGGTATCTTATCAAGAACCAAATGTGGAAAGGCAGTATCTGAAGAAATTAATTAACACAACTGAGCAGAGTACGTAGGCTTTGCAAGAAAGAGCAAAGAGAAAAACTATGAAATTCATTAAAGAAAAACCTTAAGGGACATCTGAGAAACGGAGACTACAGAGGATCCGTCTCAAGTTGGTGAGCTGTAATACTTGTCTGACTGAGGAGCTGCATGGCACTGACCTCCCTGGGGTGGGTACAGCTGGAGCTGTGGGACTTCTGCCCAGGTCCTGCTGCTGGCAAGCGGATCCTCCCTGCTGTTGGTGCCCCTACCCAGCTTTTGCAACCATCTCCAGCGTTTACATGGCAAATCCTTTTCAAAGCACTCTGCAAACACCCACCAATGAATTTGGAGTACCTGGTTTGCCAAGATTTCCTGCCCTTCCAAAGACTTTAATTGCTTTGAGCAGCATTGATTTTTAAAGCATTTCACAAAACCTAAGTACGTTTCTCCCAGCACAAAGCATCCTTCTGAGACCAAATCATTACCTTTGCTCCGGGAATCTGATTACATGGACTGTGGTGACTTAGCCTCACCGTTAAAAAGCAACAGCTTACAGAAAACTTTTCCTGACTCAATTAAATAGTTGCTTTAGCCGCAGTCATGCAAACAAGCATTCTCTTCCCACCGGTTTCCTCTTTTCCTTATCGTTTTGCTACAGAGATTATGGTATCGTTTCCAAACTCAGCCTGCTTTACCTTTGCTCCCCGTTCAGCATCTCCCAGTAGTGCGCAAGCTCCCAGGTGCCCGGCTGAACTGGGCCCAGCGCCGGGGCGGGCAGGCCGCTCGGGGCAGCACCCGGCCTGAGCCGCCGCCAGACGCTGGGGGTCAGTGTTCCACCGGCGATGCGCCGCCCGCGGCCACGCGTGGGCACCGCGGCGAGGGGCAGCTCACGGGGCCGCGGACACCCCCCGTGGCTGCCCCGTTACCGTGGCACGGGCTCGCCGCCCCGTCGAGCCCTTGTTTCCTCCCGCGAGTGGCCGGGGGAGCGGCTTCTTTGCTGGGGAACCGCAGGGAGCTGGAGCCGTTGCGTTTGGCAGCCCTGAGAGTCTGCGATTCCCAGCGGGGAAGGATCTCAGGCAGCCAAGAGCTTCTGCCCGTTTCCTCCAGCCCACCCTGCCCTTTCTCTTCCCCGGCCTGTCCTGGCACTGCCACCGGGCCCAGC
This sequence comes from Falco rusticolus, assembly GCF_015220075.1. Classification (NCBI taxonomy): domain Eukaryota; kingdom Metazoa; phylum Chordata; class Aves; order Falconiformes; family Falconidae; genus Falco; species Falco rusticolus. The sequence goes on along the minus strand of NC_051189.1, from coordinate 105,539,343 downwards.
TGTCCGTGGGACAAGCTGGGAACATTGCATTCAGCAAGGCTGAACTCTGTCCAGCATTTGAACCCAGGGTGCACTCAGCATTATTTGCCTACTTAGATTACATAAAAAAAGAGATGCTCTTCCTCTGTCCTAAGTGCCAGGGAACATCAGGCTTGCCTAGCCATAGCTAGATTCTCTACCAGTGACAGGTAGTGTTATACATTTTTTAAACGTTGCTTAGAGGAGATTAAAAACTCTTTGAGTAAATGCAGCTCTCTTCCATACACACCTGACAATGACAGAAGAGGCTGTTTTACACAAGGGTCATTAAAAATAAAACCGCAATGTTGATTTCAGCAGCTTAAATTACTTAAGCCAGTGTAATGGGATAAATATTTGATGGTAAAGTTTATTAAATTTCCACCACTATTATGTTGCTGCTAAAAATAGAAAGGATTCTTTAAAGCCTGCTTGGTGGTCTCCAAAGGGAGATGGTTGGAAACCTGTCTCAAAGCCCGCCTGCAGAGATTGCTTTTGGGATGGGAATGAATTATCTTCTTCCCTCTATTGTCTGCAGGTAATAGCAAATTCTTTCTGCTCCCATCAGAATTAGTCAGTCCCTGCTAGCAGCACAAAAATAGCACAGGCCAAGCCTGAAGCTGTTGGGAAAGAATGATGCTCTGTTGAGGTATCCTCATTATACCTACCAAGGATTTATTCTGTTTCACAACTGCTCCCAAGCATGGGATAATCCTTGGGAGCAAGGCAGGAAAAAGTAGGGAGTGTGACTTCAGGGTGGCTGCTCTCAGCCATTTATTGGTTTCCAAGTCTTTCTACCCCTCAACACAGGCAAACCCCCAGGACTCTGTTCATCTCCCCTCCCCAGCTTCTTCACGTCGCAGCACTCTGCTTGGACCACAGCAAGGAGCAGAAGCATCGTGGGACACTGCACAACAAGGAGCCACAGGAGACGCAAGATATGAACGCATGCACCCAATGTCTGACCTTACAAGGCGGCAGTAAGTGCTGCCTGAAGGTGACCAAGCCCAGCAGAGCCGTGCACAGGTTGCCATTGGAAGGGACATGGGGCACCCGCTCCCTCCAAACCAGTGGCTGGGTGCAATGGGGCAGCTTGGAGTGAAGGTCATCTCTGTGGGCCCTCACAGCTGCAGTGGTCCTCAGCAAGCAACAGAGATAGGGAATCTAAAGAGGGACTGAAAATAGATCACCAGGATATTTTAAAATTTTGATTTTACCAAATTTTACCTGATTTTGTCACATTAGCACATGCCTTTGAACCCAGCTTGATATGAGACTTACCTTTTAGCAGCACTGTGGCCCACATGACTGTCAGAGCTCCATCTTCAAGTGTTGCTCTGAATCAGTAGCACATGTCATGTCAGAATGCAGTGGCAAGTTTTGCAGTCCCAAGTCTATAAATATTCCTATTTGCCTTGGAAGTGATTACTACGCAGCAGCACTTTCCCTCTCTGTCATATAATTAACTCTTGCTCATTTTCTGTCACTTATCTTGTGATAATTCAATACATAACATTTATAAACCCTCAACAATTTAATTCTTGGCTCCTAAGAGTCACCAATTGCTGGGCAGACAAGTGATATACCTCCAAGGACAGAGCTGGCCTGAGTGGAGGCGCAGTCCTCACTGGTGATCACAATCTGAGATGGAGAAGGCGGCTGGGCCAGGTAGCACCTTCTTAGCAGAGCAAAAAGCTGTCAGCATTGTCCTGAAGAGGCATCTTTCCCCCTGGTATCTTACAGGAGTTGGAGTTTAAGCCACTCCAGGAATGTTATCACAGTTCAATTTAGAAAAGGTTAATTACAGTTGGAACACCCTAGAGCAGCACCATGCAACAGGCCACAGAGGTCAGTCTTTTGTCCCATCTCACAAACTCATTCCAGAAAGGGAGCAAGCTTCATCCAAAAAGCACTTAGATTTCCCTCCCCCCCCCTCCATTACCAGTGCCAGAGGTTACATGTAAAGAGCTGTAACTGTACCTCAGAGAAGACCTTCTACCAGTGGGGATCTGCAGACAGCATCTATCTCAAAAGAGCAGGAAAAAACAATCAGAGGAGACATGTTCTGTTCATGCAACAGCAAGCAATATTGTACCATTGGCAGGATTCATGCTAAGACAACTGCTCCAGTGTCCTAGAGTGCTGTGTGCTTATGCGTTCGTTCCAACTGGGGACTTCAGTGCAACAGGAGCGATTCAGTTATCAGCCCTATGAGGCTCCAGTAATGAAGCCAGACCTTCATTACAATCTGTTTAAGTATTTCCTACATGCAAGCATGCCTCCATCAAGAAATTGCTGCTGGATCTCCTGTGTATTGACTCTTTTGAAGCAGGTTTTCCAGGAGCAGCTCCCTTACACAATGCCACAGCGCTGTAGTAATCTTCCACCTCTTTGCAGGGTCGGCTGTGTGCCTTGCCATCCGTACCGCTTGCATGCTGTAAAGCAAGTGTAGTGTGACTGTCCAGACACTATCCCGGGGTGTGATAGCTGTACTTCAGAGACAGATTAATCATGTAAGTGGACAAAGACCTCAGCTGAGAACTCCTTCACAAGCAGTGAGTTTCTAGGGCTCTTTTCTGCATGCACTCATAGTGTTTAATACTTGAACAGAATCAGAATTAAATAAAACCTAGCAAGAAGGCTTAGAGCTTAAAAGAGTTCTAGTAAAACAAATGCTGTTGTACAGTTCAAAACTTGACTGGCACATTGTTCTGTCCCTCTCCTGCCTCTTTCCACCCCTGGGGTGGGTGTGTGAGGCAGTAAGGCAGACTGCTTACTGAGCTTGGGCATTGGTTGATAGAGCACACAGTGCTGAGCATCCAGCCAGGAGCTGAGCTGTCACTAGAAGGAATGTCTATTGCCAGGCCTTCACGGTGCTGGTGATGGCTCTGCTTTGGGGATGCCAACAAGGTCCGGGGCTGCCTGGTGCACAGCAGAGATGAAGCGGTCAGAGGGGCGGCTGTTGTAATTCCAGTCTTCTCAGATTCTAGTAAAAGTTTGTGCATTAGTTTCTTCTTAGCACGCGTCTTGGGTCTTCTTCACTAAATAACCCTTGCTGGTTATCCTTTTCAACTAAAAATATCTGCTCCTCAGATGTCCATCGAGTGGCCAGAAGCTGTGGCTGGCATAATGGGGGTGTTATTTTGACACTTTGATTTGATGTGAGGATACACGAATAGAAAGAATAGAAGAATAAATCTATATATTCCTTGCTGTCACTTCAACTAGAAAGCAGACCCAGCAGCTCTCGCTCTTTGGGGAATCTGAGATTATTTGGACAAAGGTTTCCCCATGAGTAGCACACTTGCAGCAACAAAGAAGTAGGGTTCACAGTACGAACAAGTGTCCTACGGCCAGTGTGATCAAAAGCAAGCCCTGAAACAGTGTGTAAACCAGGTTAGGTAGGAAAGATTTAACAATGATCAGGCTGTGAGAAGCGTATTCAGATAGTGGGTTCTGAGAGAATTTAAACAAGCGTTGGCTCTGTCATTCCCAGAGACAACTAGTGCAGGCAGACAAACTGCTCCATCTGCGGACAGCAGCAATGTTTAAGGAGAAGCTACTACAATATGGGTGGCTGCGATTTTGTCATCCTGCTTAACGTGGAAAGAAACCAAGTTCCTAGGCAGTGCTCAGAAAGGCAGCTGCAAACTTACCATGGCCATCGGTCTCCACTGTCTTTATACACTTGCCAAGGCTTGTCATTGCTTCTCTATGTCCTGCAGAAAAACAGCCGCATCACCAAGGACTTCTGCTTTCATGGTTAACTCGGTGCATTTTGATGGCAGAAGTGTTTCAGGACAGATTTCAGGGTTAAAAGCAGAAAATGGTAGAGCTATGCTAACCCCCCCAGCTCTGGCCAGCTGGGAGCATCCCACTCTGCTTGGGGAGCATCCCGGAGGGAGCAATGCTACCTTCCCAGGTAGCAGCACTGTTCGGTGGGCTGCCTGTACCGTCTCCCAGGCGCTAGCAGACTCTTCTCCACTAGCGTCAAAGGCAGCAAAACTGCTCTGAGCCTGGGTGGGAGCCCAGTTCTCTGCCACCCAGCATCCACATTAGGGTGATCCTCTCAGTAATGGATTTCTTACTGCAGATGAAACGAAATACAATGCCGCTCATTGCTCAGCATGCAGCAAAGCACCAATTTCTTCCCTCACAGCTCTCCAGAGGCAAGCTTCTCTGGCCAAGAAGCCCAAAGGCACATCGGTAGCTAACTCCAGCCCCTGGATCTTGCTATTCTCCAGGGAGTGCATTGTTTTTACCGTTGCATGACATTTCCACTGTGTTGTCAAGGTCAAGCTCTCTGCACTCAATGTGCACCTTCCCCAACATTTGACCTGTGGCAACACTCTGTATTTGCAGCTTCATATTTCTTACCACTTTATGCTGTCAGTCATGCTTTTTTGCAGGAAACATGCGAATTCCTCAATTTTGTCTTTGCGTTCAGTAACCATGGAAGGAAAAACACCTTAAGAAGTGCCTAGGTTGCATCTTTGGGAAACAGAAATGTACAGGTGTGCACTTCCATAAATATTTCAGAAAGGAGTTTATTAGATTCTACTAACATGGCAACTGCTGCATTACAGATGCCTAAGAGTTTGGAAGGAAGCCAACCACCAGTTTCCCAAAGAATATTTTTATCGCCATTGCGCTGTGCTGAGCAGGGATTCTTCTCCTCAAAGCCTAGATAGCTGGTTGGGAGGAAGAGAGGGGCCGCCACAGACAAGTTGAAGCAATTCTTTCTTCTGTAGCTTAATCCTCTTCCCTCCCCCGATATGCAGTTTATTTAATTGCAGAGACAAGATGCATTTCTTTCTTGAGGGATTGTGGGAGAATATTTGTAATCCAAGGGCTGTAATTGAACTCAGTAATAATAATTATACTTCTCTTCATTAATATGCCTTAAAGCTCATTACAGACTATTTTTGTGCCAGCATCTTTGCCAGGTCCCCACGGGGTTAGAGATAACTTTTCATTCCACTACAGCAGCAACTTTAAGGAGTACTCCTACTCTTGCAGGATAACAGCAACAGCCAAAACCTGTAGCTTGATGTTGAGGCTAGGGAAGCCCAGTCTCAAGGGGCACAAGGAGTTGCCTGATGTGCTCCAGCCAGCCAGGGGATGGTTTAGGAAGGGGGGCCCCCAGGCTTGCTGTCACCCAGCCTGTAGCACCTTCACTGCTCCCCACTGGCCTCCCACTTTCATCTGAACTGGGGCTGTTCAGAGCAGGGACCTCTTCTACATACCCATGCCACAGACTAAAGACACTGTTCCAAGCTAAGTAGTGAATAATAGCACAAAATATCTTGCTTGAATTTACCTGTCCATAGAAGAGGAGTCTTTCTGGAGCCACGAGGCATTTCTGAGATTTTCTGGCTGGCTGAAGCGACTGCTGAAGTGCGAACACACAGCTGTGCTCTTTGAATGCAGCATTACAGGCAGCAGAGACCAGGGACATGCCTTTGTCATTGCATACCCCAAGGAAGGGAACTAAAAGTGGATGCTTTTCAGTACATGAATGTCTATTCCATCTCACAAGCCTATGATTAAAATGAAAAATTCAAACTCATTTTACTTAGACAAGATATATGAGGGATGCAGTGCATTAAGGTGTTTTCCAAACTCACAAATCCCATTAATGCGGGAGTGAGCTCCCCATGCAAATCCCAGTGTGCAGAGGGGAAAACATTCCCTAGACTTAAGATAATTTTAAGTGCCTCTCTAATGCAGGGATGCTGCTCTTTCAATATTTAAGCTCAGCCTGCGAAACACGCAACTTATCTAACATTCATTATCCTGTGTGTGCCAGCATCTTTGTCAAGTCACCAGTGCACTAGGGAGAATCATTTTCTTGCTACCACACCAGCGCTAAGGTGTGCTGTTGAAATTACGGGGGAATATAAATTCATAGCTCTCCTGAAATCGCAGCACTCCTATTAAAGCAGCCCACTGGCTATGTGCTAAATTTGCCCGACAGTGGCACAGTCAGACAATGAAGGCCTGTTGAGATCCTCCAGAATACACCAGGTGCTGCTGAGTTTGCTTTTGGATGAAATCAAGTCCTCTTTCACTAGCTCTCTGGCTCATATCAGTTTCAAGAGAAAAAAAAATATGAAAAAGGAGCAGAACAAGTGACAGCAGCCACAATAGGCTGTCTTTGAAGCAATTCTTCCAGGTCTGTATGTGCTTGCTCTCTAGATCTGCAAGTATTTGTCAAATAAATTCAATTAATTTTCTCAAACAACCGTTACTGCTTTTCATTGGAAACTTTGCTGCTGAGCTCACCTGTGACACTTTCCTGTTCCCCAGAGAGCCAGTATAACCAGCAGGCAGCAAGAGATGCTGTGTCCCAGGAAGGCGGCTGGCCACCCAGCCATGGCACAGGGGACAGAGCTGAGCCGCCTTTGGCCGTCAGAGCCGTTCCTCCTGGCCGGGTGAGCAAAGAAGACTCTGAACTGCATCATCAGCTCCAGGTGGAGTTTGCAGGGACAGAAGAAAAGCAGAAGAGAATGAACTTAAAATGATGAAGTTTTGGGTTTGAGTGACAGGCACGGATGCCTGGAAAATCATTTCTGTGGCTGGTTTTGAAGCAGAAGACGTGTCAGTAGGCATTCTGGCTGCAAGGAGACCATTCCTTCCATCACCGAGAGCTGTGGCTGCACAATCCTGAGCTTTAAAGAGAGCCCCAAATCACACAAAGAACATCAGAAAGACCCAGCAGCAGTTAGCTTGGCTGAAGACAGCAGCACACAAAGCAACAACTTGGAGATAATTTTTGCCTGTCTTAAAGCTGCCTCACTGCTGTGAGCAGCAAAAGCAGCACAAACCTGCACGGGAGCCAGACATCTGGATTCAGAGAGGCACAGTATCACCAAGCTGGTGCTTTTCATTTCTTTCTGAAGGGGATGTGGAGGAGCACAAGCTGCACGCCTCCGTTCCCTCTGGAGGCTCCTCTTCTGTGGGCGAAACACTGGCAAGTGCTCATCTGTGGGATACTTAGACACCCCCCCCACCCCCCACCCCCACCCCCACCCCCCTGGTCCCAGTCCTGCTGGGAAAGAGGATCAAACCCATCTCAAAATGGCTGCACGCACCACATGCATGTTCTCGCATCTTTCTTCTAAGCCATTTGCTGCTGAGAAGATTTTTGCCTGTTTCACATCTCTTTCCAAAACATCACATATCCCTTAAACTGACTTGAATGTAAACTATGCCAATGCAGGAAGAAGGTAATTAGTCTCTGGAGGTTACAGCTGGGATTTAAGCAATGAAATCATTTTAGATGGGTACAATTTCACCTAACTGAGAAAGGAAGAAGCCCCTAAAGAGCTCACTGGTTTGGGGAGGGGTGGGGTTGCAGCCCAGCTATTGCTAACTGAAAGCTGCCACCTTTCTCTTGCAGGGACTGCCTCGGATTTGAACTGTCGTGGATTTGAACTGCCTTAAAGGCTTTGCTGCCCAAAGGAAGACAGGAGGACGGACTCAGGCTGTAGCTCAGCAGTTCCCAGTGACACATGATGTTCCCATCACCATCTGCTCAGCCCCATACAAACACACCGCCCCTTGAAACCACCCAAGCGCTCATTGCCCATGCCCTGGTGTTTACCCCCATGCGCTGCGTGTTCCCACAGTGCCTGACTGCCAAACCCCATTTCTGTTCCTAGCCATGTCTCGCTTTGGAGTCCAGAAAGTCATTTCTCACCCTGGACCAGGAGCTGCAGCTGCAGTCAGCTGGCTGGGCTCATATGCTCCAAATCACCCTAATGGCACTTCAGAAATGCAAATAAAAGTGAGATTATGATATTTTACGTAAATAAGCAATGTGGCAATCCCAGACTGGCTTGGCCTGCCAGGGAAATTCGCTGGAGAGATATTAACATTGAAATATGTGAGCGTGTTTGCATGGAACATTTATTGTATAACTCTGGGCTCCAATAAAGGCTTGTATAAATTATTCATTTTGGAACAGAGATGAAATGCCAAAAAACCCCACCCACCAAGGGACTGCTTTTATCACTACTAAAGATCTAGTCTTAGTTAGCAACTATGCGATTAAGACAGCATGCAAGGTAATTACAAGAGGGAAGCGGTCACCTCCCTGATGACAGGTACCCTATGCTCAGGGCAGCTGCTGGTCATCCCTACACCAGGCTGGTCTTGAATGACGTAGAACCAGGTCCCTGCTTAACCAAGAGCATAACCCTGCTGTGCTCATCCTAGGGAGCCTGCAGGATGAGCAGGCATTTGCTAGAGGAAGCCACAGCTCAGGCAAGTGCATGGCATGCTTAGAGCTGTGGGCCATGAGCGGCTACCTAGCTGTGAGCTCGGCTACAGGACCCTCTGGGGCACGATCTCCCTGCAGCAGCCACCACACGTGCCCAGGAGAAGAGTGGGCACCGTGGGATGCAGGCCGCCTTGGAGCAAAGCGGGCAGAGGAGCACGACTGCTGCGCTGTGGCCGGGCACACACAGCACAAGCATTTCCATGTACCAATGTGCAAAAAACCCCGGGTAGCAGTTGCCACGGCAACTCCTCTTTTTAAACACTGCTGTTAAACAGTTGCATCGAACCCTCTGTAAGCATCATTGCAGGAGCATCATCGCAGAAGCCGCGGCACTGTCCTGGCTGCTGCGTGGGCTTTTGCTGCTCCCAGCCTGGCTGGCTGTGTCCCAGAGCTGCATGGTGAGGCGTTACAACAGGTTGCTGTGTTTTCTGGAACTGCAAAGCTAACATTAAGCATGTAGTTACCAATTTGCAGCTGAAAACTACTTTTTTCCATCTCAAATACCTGCAGCACTCACAGTCCCAAGGTGTAGCTACAATTAGTCTTCCACATGCCCCCTCCCTCCTCCCACCTTACACCTCCTGCTCCCATTTCCAGGAGGTAAAAAAGGTGATGGATCATGGACATGAGTCTGGGGGCTGCTGGCTTTCCCAATTTGAATGCAGGGGCTCCCTTTTTTGATCTGCATGTAGCCTGTCCAGCTTCACCTCCAGCCCACTCAGGTGGGCAGCAGGATGCTCCCCCAGCCTGCACCCACACAGCTCCCCCTGCCCCTGCTCCCCCTGCCTCCTCCTCCAGCACTGGGGCAAGGGAGCTCTAGAGCCCTTGTTTCCACCTGCAGGTTTTTATAGCCTTGCACTTGAGGCTGATTAGGCTTCTCTGGTACCTCCATTAACCCTCTCCTGCCTGCTTTGATGGCCCGACCTTTGCACCTGCGGTGGGATGTAAAGCTGGGTGGAGCAGCTGGTATCTCATGAAGACCTCTGTGTGCCAGCTCTTCCCTTTCGTGCTGCACCCACTATGTGAACAGCACCATCAACAGCACCGTCTGCAGGGCATGACATCCCTTTGCCAGTGCACAGCGAGACAGTGAGGGAGTCAGAAAGCCACGGGTGCCAGTGCAGTCCTGAGACACCCAGCCCTGCTGGCACATGGCATTCCAGGGAATGGGTACGGGAATGGCAGCAGCAATGGTGCTTTATTGCCGCATTAGCAGCGCAGCGCTTGCACAGTCACAAGCATCCCGTACAACAGCAATAAGTTCTCTTTACCAACTGTAACTTTCTTATACCAGCAGCTGTCTCTGCCTCCAGCAGTGTTTTATGGATCATAAGAAAGGCTAAGTGGAAGTTTTCCTTTTTTTTTTTTTTTCTTTTTTTTCCTGGAAGCAGATCAAACAGCCCTAGTGGAGCAGTTTCGTGTGGTCTGGAGCAGAGATCTGTGTGACAGCCACCTGGACAGGAGGTGACGGGGGGTGGGGGGTGGGGAGCTCTGCTGGGCTCCCTGCTGTGCTCCCCCCAGGAAAGGACATGTGTCTTGCAGCTCATTGGGAAGCTGCACAGTGGCACTGCACTGCTCTCCCATGACACTGCTTGTGGTATCTTAGCAAGTGTGGAAGATGGGAGCTGCAGAAAGGCACCTATAACATGGTGATCTTGTGCATCAGCCTGCTCTTGGCTTGTTTCAGCTGTAGGATGGGGAATAATTTCATTGCAGGGAATGCTAATAAGAGGTTTGTATGAGAGAGAGAAAGAAAAGAGAGGTGAAGCTACCTATCACAACTGTGAATAATGAAATTAGGAGAGTAATAATTACCAGCCCATGAGATTCCAAGCAGAACAATTATCACAAGTGCTGTATCTCTAACTGCCTTGGGTCTCTGCAGACGTCTCCCACCCCTCAGTTTGTTTTCACACTGCACAGCTCTGGGCGGCTCTGGTGCTCCACTACGGCTGCCAGCACCCTCCTGCCACTGCCATTCCTGTACCTCCCGGGGACTGGAGCTGGTAACAGCCAGAGAAGGGCTGAAAGAGCATTTTCTTGCCCTGCTGCTACTGCTCAGGGAAGTAGCCAAGTAATTTCTTTCCCTTAAAACCCGTGCTTAGAAGCTGAAGACAAACAAGCCTGAGTCTGCTATTGGATCTCAGTGGTGTTAGACTCCCTGAACGGCTTAGAAAATAAGCTGTGCAACACTGCCTGCTCTAGTGCTTTTACAAGACTTCTAAAGGTGTGGGGAGCACCAGGGCAGGACGTGCAGGTGATGTCTGGCTCCGTTATCACCTGCCTCAGCTCACGGTGCTTGGATGAGCTGCTAGCACAGCTGTCCCGGGAACAGAGCCCCGTGTCTCCATGGGAATGCAACCCAGGCCTGAGTACTTAAAACAAAGATACATTCTGAATACGTCTGAAAAATGCATCCTAGGCTTCAGGGGCCAAATCATGCCATCTCATTGTGTAACAAGAGATGATATAATTCCAGATCGTGGCATCTTTAGTGGGTATTTTATTTCTTAGCTTGCAGCGGTGTGTCTTCGGGAGTGCTCAGTGTTTTGTTAGGGAGATGATCAAATGACTCCGAGGACCTGGAGACAGACAGCGATATCAGCCTCTCTTCACAAAGTTTATATTTAAAGCCCGTGCATTGTGCTGGAACGCTAATTTGACATATTTCTGAGGGTTGCCTCTGTGTCAGCCAACGCTCGCAGGGAAGCAGGGAAGGGGCCAGCTTTCGGCAGCCTGCAGGGCTGGGGCTGCCTCTTGCCTCCCCAGGCACGCAGAGGAGCAGAAAGCAGGGTGGGCACCTGCCCCTCCTGTGGGAGATGGGCGAGCATCCCTCACGCCTCCAGCACCGCATGCTGGCATGGGGGCGCTGAGCCATGCCCCCCCCCAACTCATGGCTATACCGGGGAGCTTGCTGTTGCTTCCTGGATGGATCGTGGCCGGCAAGTGCAGCTTGGAGGGGCCGTGTGCTGGGCCCCCTCCTTCCCACCCTGGCTGCCCGAGGAGGGTCTCGTCCCACACAGGCACCTTTCCGTGCAGCATCACACAGCATGCCAAGGAGATTCAGCCCTGAAGAAATCCAAACAATGAGGGAAAGTGTCAATAAACATATATTTTTTACAGTCCATTATCTTACCCTTGCCAGCTTTTAGACTGTTATTGCACCAAGCCATTAAATCCCCTCCATGAGCGAAACATGCCGTTTGTGTAATACAGCATAATGGGACCATTAATGCTTTCCCTCCCCCTGCCACAGAGCGTTTCCAGGAGAGGCATTAATATCCACATTCACAAAAACAATCCCTTAGTTCCAGGTTATTTGCACTTAATGCGATGATATTGCTAAAAGCTCCCTAAAATTAGCACAGATGATTTTAACAAAACCAATAAAATATATTAATTAATAATCTCTATGATGAATGCATGAATATAAATAGGTCATTATATCTATCTATGAGCTCTTCCAGGAGCAGAAGGGCTCCTGATTTCTTGACAACGGTCATCAGAGGACATGAATAATTTGCAGCTGAGTGGCTACATCAAGGCACAGCTGACTTGCCCTCAGAACGGAGGACACATTTGTTGCTGTAAGACTAGCAACGTCATCTGTGTTCACTGGTATTTCCATTTGCTGACCTTCCAGAGTCTATTTTTTAAAAAATAATTAAACAACTTTCCAGCTCAATGCTGTTTTGCTCTATTAGCGGTAGAATCTAAGATGCAGAATTAAAAATAACAAAGTGAAAGAGTCAGTGTGCACGATCCTCTGAAACCAGCAGCCCCTCTCCAGGCTGCAGCCCCATCTTTGGGCTCGCTGCTGACGTTCTCCCTGCTGAGGCTGGCATGTGGTGGCGGGGACAGTGCCTTTGCCGGTCTGCCAGTGGAGCAGAGCCCTTCCTTCTGTGCTGAGCAAGCCCACACCCAGTGCGGCAGCCCTGCCACCTCCAGCCCCCAGCTCCCCTCTGCTCTTTTTGCACAATTTCCCTCTTCTTCAGCCTGTAGCTCGGCTCAGAGCACACAGCTGAGACATTTTTGCTCTTTTACTGCTTCTTACACAGCGGCTGAGGCTGCTGGCAGGGTGTGCCAGCGGAGGAGAACGTGAGAAATAGCATGCTGGGATTATTAGCAAACCCCTTCTGAAAGCGTTGGTTATTAGCAGGGTGACATGGGGACAGCCACTGTGGTGCTGCGGGCACAGAGCTGGGACATACCCAGCAAGCAGTGAGCACCACCCAGGGCCAAAACCAGCTTGGAGAAACCATGGTTTAAAAATGACTGGCTCTGGAAGAAGCCAGAGTCCCTGTGCAGAGCATCGAGCTGGAAGCGACGCAGAATGACCCAGACAATGTCCCCAGTGCTGCCCAGTGCGAGGTGTGGCAGGACCAGTTGCCGGTGCCAGGCCTGGACATGCCAGCTCCAGCATTGCGATTGCGGTGCTAAGCTCACATTTGTAAATGTTCAGATACTGCTGAGACATATATTGACAGCAGCAATTAATCCCTTGGTTTATTTGCTGACCTGCTGCATAGGAGGGGTCATACTCAATTCAGCTATCGAAACATGCTGTTATTATTGTAGGCAGCAACTTCACTTCATACCTCATGCCAGCTTTTAGATGTTGTTCTTCTAAATCCTGGCACTAAAAGGCTTAACCCCAGGCAGCACTCGAGGCTTATGCCTGGTCGGGATGGGACAACCAGCAAGAAGCCTTCGAGGGGAATGTGCATTCAGGACAGCCGAGGGCCACCGCTGCCCTCCCAGCCCCTTGCCCACAGTGTGTGCCCACTGGCAGGAGGGAAAGGACTGCACCCTCGGGTGCGTTTTCCAGCTTGTGACCAATGCACCCCTTCGCAGCCACCCTAAAAAACCAGCTGGCCAGCACAGCTGTGTCCACAGCCGTCTGCAGCTTGCAAAGCCATCTGCCTCCATACTCCATGGCAGCAAGTGCTTTATGTTAGATAACACCCGTGTTTTAAACCTTTATCACTTACTGTATTGTTAAGACCTGATGCTTAAACAGCAAAGCTGAAACACGCTGGAATTTATAGGATTTTTATGTACATGCCGTCATCTTGAACAATTGACAAGAATTTGAGAAAGATGATGCTGCTTTTCTCCCGTGGCATCTTGAGGATGAGCTCAGGAAATGAATTGCCTCGCTGAAGACAATGCCCTTGATGCATAATAGTGGAGCCACCTCTGAACAATTGGGGACTGATTTTTATTTTGGCTTTAACTCAGCTTTCTCAGCACAGGTGTCCAATTTGTTCTTGCCTGTATAAATCCCACCATTTAAATGACTCAGCTGTTGGCACAAATCAACCCGGGAGATATTTCCCTGGCTGGGTTTGTACCTCCTGAAGGCAGAAACATCATGCCCGTAAAACGGCTGGCTGTGATATACTCATACCCTGGAGGAGATTTACCGGAATAAATTGCACGTGAACTTAAAACAATAGCGGATTCCTCCAAAGTGTGTTTCACCCATGGACTGGGGCTGCCCGGGAGCTCTGGCAGAGCTGCCTGCCCGAACCCCTGCCAGGCAGAAAGGTGCGGGCAGTGGCTGCTAATTTACTGCGGGGGCTGGCAGTGAGTTAAGTGCCATAATCTGAAACAGCATTTCTGTAACCTTACGACAAGGGTAATAAAACTGGATGAGATGCGCGTTGTTCCCTGGAATTTATCAAACTAAGATTGTCTTTCTCTTGCAGGAAAGGTCACAATACCCTGTATTTTATGGTGTACAAAAGAACAAGGGCAACTACCCTAGTGTGTGACTGAGTGTCTATTAAGAAAACTTTCAGGTGAAAGGATGTTCATGGGATGTTAACGGTAAGATGATGGAGAGCAAAGCTAGGGGCTCTCAGCCCCCAGCGAGCCTGCTCCCATCCAGTTTTTAACTCAGCAGGCCTTATGCATCCCACGGTTTTCCATATGGACCAGGCGGGGATTGTCGCTTGCCAGAGCAGAAGTGCAGAGCACCAAGGCTGCTCTTCCACCCTGCTGACCTGTGCAGACTGGTGTTTCTTAAATACAACGTGAGGCAAACCCAGTCTTCCCATCTCTGAAAGTCCTTGCTTTTCATAGGAAATATTTGAATTTGAGTGTTTGTGTGTTGTTGCTGCTCTGGCAGAGGTTGCAATCATCACCTTGCAGCTGGCTGCATGCCAACCGCCACTTAAAATTGGAGAAACTTGAATAAACTTCAGATTACCTAAAGTGAATTGTCTTTTCGTTTAGCTGGAGCTTTCTCTGATGCTGTACATCAGATGTGTTATGGAGGACACAGAGTCCTGCTCCTCCTGCACACAGCCACGCATCCCCCATGCCCGCTCTTTCCCCTGGACATTTAGAGACTGCTTCAGGCAAAGTACCCATGGAGGCTCAACCTGCTCTAAACAACAGCTACTGTGACCAGGCACTACGTTATTTCTCTGCTTTATTGCACTGCAGGCGGTTGCATACCTTTTGCCACCCAGCCCCATTCTGCTGCTGGCGTGGGCTGGGGTGACACTGGCAGGGGCTGGGAGGAGCTGGGAGGTGCTGCCTTCCTCTGCTGCCACGGGGACTTCGGGCTCTTTGCAGCTTTGCAAAGAAAGGTGCAACAGGTAAGATGGGTGCTCCCACCCCAGTGGTCCCCCCAGCTGGGCTGAGGGTCCCGGGTCCCCTCGGACCCCCAGATTGCTGAGCTGCTGTTCCCCTACTGCCACCCTCCAAGCGCTGCTGAAGCCCCATGTGCCTTAGCAGCTCTAGCAGGAAACGTAGCTGCCTCGAGCTCTGGCTTGTTGTGGACATTCAGAGGATTTGTTATTGTTCGAGGCTGAGAAGCAAAGCCTGTATTGTATAAAGTAATTAAAGAAAGCCATCAGTCTTCCCTCTGAAGTGGCTGCTACTGGCTGTTTCATTATGTTTTTTACTCTTTGGAGTATGACCCAGACAATGCCTACACCGCTGTAAGGTTTCACTTCAAGGGTCAGAAAAGGAAATCAATTATTTTTAGAAATATAAATATTTTATGAAGCTGCTTCTTTTTCTAATGATGGAATAAAGAAAAGTACAATCATTTTGGTCTTTTGCGATAGAAGTCAATGCAGCAATCCAATCTCAGAGCTTGCAGCACTTCACCTGAGTCACCTTCTCCAGGCATCTTAGGAAGGACTCTGAAATACAACATTCTCTGTTAAATTATGCATGTCGGAGCTGGCCGTTCTGCTGTCAGAGCGGAGCGGTCGGGCTGCGGTTGAAGGCAGCTGTGCCCTGGCTCTGCCGCGGGAGAGGCAGCAGCTCCCTCCTGTCCCGGTGACCCCGGTACCCTGGTATGGTGATGCTGTTGGTATGGGCAGCTGAAAAAGCGGTGGGACCTTCTCAGTGGTGGGCAGTGATAGGCACACCGCACACAAGGAAGGTGCATCCCCTCACGCAGGGGCATGGCCGGGCTGGCCGAGCTGTGCCCCTCGCAGCCCGTTCCGTGGATGTGCAGCTGCTGGGAAGGCAGGAGGTCCTTGCTCCAGCAGCAGAGGTGGACAGAGGGCGAAGCTGGGACATGCTTCAAAGATGCCGTCACAGCAGCGTCTGGGCTTGAACTTCCCACTGATGGGGGCCACAGCACTTGGATGGGATCCGGCTGGGAGCAGGCACCCTGCCCTGCTCCCTCTCTTAACCTGGGAACTCAGCACAGCTGAAAAATGCAACTATTTGGATTTTAATATTATTATTGTTTATATCAAATGAGTGAATTCCCAGCCACTTTGGTTTGCTCTTACATAATTTAGACCAATCAGCACGCTTCCTAACGCAACATGCTCTTAACTTTTTTTTTTAACATGCTGAGCCCTAAGGCATCGAATTTATATTCTGTTCTGCTGCTGTGAAAATGAATGGTGTGATGGTGACAAGAGGAAGAAGGAGCTTTAAAGAGAGAGAAGCCGCCAAACAGAAAGAAAGATAGTTGAAAGAAGCAGAAAGACAGGGAGAGGAGAAGATACAGAACAGCAAAGTGGTTTATAATGGAAGGACTGTAATTTATTTTGACACTAATCATGTATTATTCATTTGGAACAAAAATAAACCTTATTAACCAGGAAAAACAGATCTCCCATCTCCAGCCCACGTTTTGACAAGTGAGTCGCGATGGTGAGGATCCTGACAGCCACCAGGCTGTCTTTGGGCTGCATCCTGCACCATGCGTGTCGGTCCTCGCCTGGCAGAGCAGCACCCGCAGGCGCTGTGGGCAGGAGCAACGTGATGCTCCCACAGCGGTGCAAGGAATTACTGCTCTTAGTCTCTACGAGGAAAGATGACTTTGGCTGTCAGGGAGGCCAGATAGTGCACTTGTATTGTTTTCATCCCCAGCCGATGTACTTTGTCTCCAAAGCTTTCAACATCCTTTCCAGGCTATAAATAGCTGGGTCGCCCTGTCCGCTGCTCGGGCACAGTGGTGATGGGCCCAGCAGCAGCAGCACTTAGAAGCCTGGAGGAAGATCAGATCGTCCCTGTGAAGCTGCTACTCAGCAGAAGGGCATGGCAACAGCCAATGTGAAAACTAAGCCAGGCTCATTTGTGCCGGGAGGGCACGATGGTCCTGCTGCGAGGCTATTTTGGGTTTTTTGAAGCAGCATCACACTGCCTGAGGCCAAGGTGTGCGGCATTACTGAGCGAGGGGGATTAGTGAGGCTGAACCCAAAGTACCACTGGAAACTTCGCCCTTGCCAGCCAGGGAATTTGGATATGTGTATGTATTCCTCATCTCACTGGCAGTACCTGCCTGCAGGCTTCCTCTACCCTGCAGTCGCTGGCTAGATGTCTCAGGAAGAAAAAGCTTGGAGCTGGGGGCTGAGGCTCAGCGGGTATTTACAAGGGCGTGAAGCCGAATAACCTCTGCTGCTCCGGCTGCGAGGAAATCCATAGGTTTCTGGCAGTGCCGAAGGGGTCTGCGTGCCTGGATGATGCGTATAAACACACACTGTGTTACTCTGCGCTGCTGAGGAAGCCTGTTTCACCAGCGGCCAGGAGCCATCTCTTGCCTGGGCGGCGGGTGCAGCACAAGCCCCGCAGCCGTCAGCCGTGGGCAGGCGGCACGGTAACGTTTTGCTTCACCGGTTTGTTTGCTGTGAGGTTCGCAGTGAAAACACCACTGTTATTTCAACTGGTAAGCTCAGAGGATGAGGACTAAATAACTGTGTTGCTTCCCCACTTTAGAAATCCGAGCAACAAACCCGTAATCACCGGGGCTTTCCTGCCCATGCTGCTTGTGAGCCACCCGTGCAATTACAGCACTAAATCCCTCTCCCGTTAGACCAAGCCAGCTGCCTCCTCGCACACACCGTGCTCCCGCATCGAAAGGGCTCAGCGTCTCAACCCTGCAGGCGCTTTCCCCTGGCTTTGCCCATTCTTCTTTTCCTGTGAGGCAAATAGGAACAGGCAGGAGAAATTGAAACCGCTGCTAATTCACTTTATATTGGCTCCCGCGAGCATCGGCCGTGGAAGGGCTGCAAGGAAAGGGAAGCCAGCGCGGGGAACAGGAAAACGCTGACGTATCATTCATGCTGATCCTAAAGTGCTGCTACCGCAGAGTGTATTTCAATCATGGAGGGCTTCGTGTGCCAGGGAGCCTTCCAGCATGAACTTCATGGGTACCCTTCCAGCATGAACTTCATGGGTACCCTTCCAGCATGAACGCAGCCCTTCCCACGCAGAAACAGGAGCTGCCTGTGCTTCCTCGGAGGTCTCTCCCTTCCCCGCCACAGCACGACCAGTTGCCAACAATTGTTTCTGCTTCCTTACCGTACTTGTGCACAACACGTAAAATGTAGCTCATCAGCTCCCAACGCCAAACCAACCCTCCCTGGCTCCTGGCAAGATTTAGGGTGGATTTTAAAGCGTTATTACTGACTTATGAGGCTTTAAATAATATTGGTCTCTGCATATCTTTCAAATCTACTTTCTTTTAATATCCCTGATCAGGTTTTAAGGTCTAAGACTGGAGATTTATGGGGCTGTCCTCTCTGTAATTCAGAGTCATGTGTGGCTTGCGATTTCAGCATTTATGTTCCTGGTTTTTGAAGCAAGTTTTGCTTCACGCTTTGGGGCTTCTATTTTAACATGAAAAGCAAACACATTTTAAGCAGCGCTTCCTTTTTGCTGGTGTAAGGAGAGCCCTGGAGAGGGAGTTGTGTGCGGCAGCAACATTATCCCTGAGCATCCCGAGGTGTCGTTAGCACCTGAGAGATGCTGAGATACCACGTGGCAGGGAGCTGGTTCTCGGGGCCAGTTTGAGTTTGCAGCGCCCAGTATCCAGCAGTGGGCTCAGCAGGTGAGGTGGGTCTGGGAATGACTGACCATCTGTTGTGCAGCGAGCCGAGATTTTTAAAGAACAGAGGAGTGTTGTCTGTTGTTAACACGTTGAGAAGGCAACCTTTCCCTCTGCCTCTGCCACAAGGGCTTGCAGTGCCTGTCCCACCCCTGTCCACAGCTCCTTGCCTGATGCTGCAGCTGCACGTGCTGCTGGGTTTTGTACTCACCCCCTTGTCTCTGCACGCTGCGGATCACCAGTTGACAAGTTTATTTACTTGTTATAACACAGAACAAATTACGAAGGGGCTCCTTGGGACCTCTAAGGCAGGAGCAAGGGTGACCAGTACACATGGTGAGTGAGCAGCACTGATGGAGTCATGGTTGGAGCAGGCGGTAAGCAATAGGACAACGTGCTTTGGGAGGCAACAAATTATAAATTGAGGTATTCAATCCCTACAAAGCTTACATATTTAATTCTCTAGCCAGATCTTCAGGGAAAAGAATTAGAACAATAATTATCAATTAGTTCTTTGTATCCAAGGGCAAATTTAGCATTTAGAGGACAGAGTTGTTGCTGGCTTCTCCCCCCTCCCCGCCCCCCCCCCCCCCCCCCCCCCCCCCCCGGCTCTTTGTAATCCTGATGAGCAAAATGTACTTTAGTCTTTGAAATGAATGATTCCTCCTCTCTGGCAAGAGGAGCTGCTTCCCTGGAAAACATCCTGGGTGCCAGGGTGTTTGCTAGGGGCAGCACTGGGGTTGCAGCCAGGTTGGAAATGGGAAGGGGAAAGGTGTGGGAGATTTCTGCTACTGGCCATCCTGCTGGTGCAAGTCCTTAATGCTTTGCCGTTACCTGCTCCTAACTAACAGGCTTTAATCTATAGATAATGGACACCTTTTTACGGTTATTATTTGAATACATCAGTTTCTACTTGACCTGTCTGAACAACTTCTTGATGGATATTCAACCTCTTTCATAAACGGAGCTTACCCTTCAGCTCGAGGAGGCAATGAAACATTAACAAGAAATATAAAATGCAATTTGTCCTCTTCACAAGCAGAGTAATTCCCGGTCAGGCTGGATGGACGGACATCCCTGCAGGAGCACGGTGGGGAGCTACTCTGCCCGGTGCACAGCCCCCCAGGCTGGCCCAGCCACCAGTGCTCAGGCAGGCAAAGACAACATCACCCAGCCCATCCCTCCTGCCTCGGGCCGGTGGTGCGAGCAGAGTTGCATGCATGAAACATGCTCCGCAGTGCGTGCTGAACCTGATGGAGCTTTCATTGCTTATTTCTTCCTTTTTGGTCCTTTCTGAAAGTATAAAAAGTATAAAGATGCTGAAGCTGGCATAGAAAGCCTCCTTGAATGAGCTACATTATTAAAAATGCTCAATTTAATTCAGATTGATAACTGCATTAAAGTAGCGGGTTTTCCCTTCCATAATTGAGTTACACCTACAGCATTGAAGTCAAAATGATTTTAATCACCGTCAGTGTTAGGTGATGTATGCTAAATTCCCGGTGTCAATGTGAGTGCTTAGAAACATCAATTAGAGATGCCACTTTCCGCTCCCTCCTCTTGCTGCCATCAAATGTTACATGCTGGGGGAGAGCTTGGCTCACCGGTGGCTTCCGACCTGCTTGCTCTGCCCTCAGTGAGCTCCTGCAGCTGCTCCTCATTGCCTTCAACTGCTCCTCGCTGGCCTTGCCCTGGGAGCATCCCCCGCCACCGCCAGCCCTTCCTCTCCTGTCCTTTCTCAGGTGAGTGCCTGTCAGGATTTCCAGGTGCCTCTCATGCCATGGGTCCGTGGCCACGGGAACTGACCCTGGGGGGACACCAGGGCTGCCCCTCTACAAGGAGGTGTGCTGGCACTGCTCAGGGGTTCAGCTGCACCACAAAAACAGGGCTGGAGCCTGCAGCCAGAGGGGAAATGGCTCGGCACCCTGCACTGGGAGCTGGGCATGAGGCTGGAGCTGGAGCATGTTCTCGATGGACTCTCCTGGCCCTGTCCAGGAGGCTGCGACAGCGTGGCCTCAGCTTTGCCTCTACCACATGTATTTGGTGCCCGGATATACGATGTGGACACACACACAAACACATGGCATCCCCCAGGCAGTGAAAAAAGCCAGGCTCTCTTTCATTTTGACATCAGATAGCGTTGATAAATTCTCTTATTAAATTTAATATCTTTGATCAATCACAGTAAAACTTGAGGAGATGAATTATTAAAATGAAGAATTGCATTGTAGGGTTTATGGTTATTGTGCTACCTAAATTAAAAATGTAGGTGCTGTTATTTAAAAGAAAAAATATTCCCACTGTCCCTAAAGCCATGTATATCATTTTAGCTCTAGCTAGAGATCTCCGATAAGCAGAAATCGCATCCCTTTCCTTGCACACACTAATTAAGCAGCACCCTCCTTTCCTAAGCCATGAATTACAGGTGTGAGATGGCACACAGGTCCTCACTATGTGGCATGGCAGAGCAGGTCACCTCCCCCTTGATGGTGTGATTTCTGTGCCAGGGCATCGCTGCCCTGGGGTGGATGGAAGCAGGGATGTGGCTGGTTTCAGCCCCTCAGCTCACGGCAGGTGAGCAGCTGGGTGGGTGGGTGGCCAGCAGGCATGGCTTTAGGAGCTATGGGCTACACAGCAGCACGTGCCACCTGTGCAACGGTGAAACCAGCTCAAGTCGTACTGAACCTTCACAGTTTTAGCTACCCCAGAGAAAAATACAAAGCTCAGAGGTGAGGGCATCACCCTTTCTCAGATCCAAAGGGGATGCATGAACCTGAAGCCCACTGGTTACTCCAGCTCTGGGGACGAGCAAGAAACCACCAGCTCTACCCGCACCCAAGCTCAGGGGTGCCTGAGACATGTCCTGCATGAGATCACCTGCTTCTGGAGGTGGTTCATGCTCACCGGCATGCTCTATAAATGATGGACCTTTCTTTCGGGGGTGTTGGGCACTGGCGAGGTGTGCGTGTGTCGGAGGAAGGATGGGAAAAGCTGCTTGTAGTCAAAGAGCCGCAGCCCCAACATCCGTATTGCACATTACATCCTGCATGTCATCCTACCGATAATGGAATGCCATTTTTCAAAGCTGGTATCTGTTTGCCAAATACTCCACTCCTCCAGCCCACACTCTCATTGCACGGTTGGACAAGGTGTCATTACAGTGACTGAAACTAAACTTAATTTCCTGGAGGGCTTGTCTTTGCTCTGTGCTGCTGTAATGCACGTGCTTCCATTTCCCAGTTAAGCGCCTTGTTCTTTTCTTGGCTATTATACTAATTTGATAATATTATATATTTTTTAAGCTTAATTGTACAAAATGTAATGAAAGCAGTGAAGATGTCAGCACCTGTGGTGCAAAAGGGGCGGTGAGCGTGGAGGGATGGGGCTGGGATTCAGATGTGAAAGTGTCGTGTGACACCAGTGCTGCTGGTCTCTGATTCAGCAGCTGCCAAGCTCCGGTGCTCCCGGTGTGCTGTGAACCCAGGATGGGGCAGGAAGGCTGTGCCAGGCTCCTCGTGCCTGTCACAAGAGAATGGAGGGCAGCTCTTCTGTTGGTGTTTTGTTCTCCAGATTTCCTGTCCTGTTAGCAGGGGGACACCCACAGACAGCCTCCCATGGGGGCTTTACCCAGCGTTGTGGCGAGAGCAGAAATAGCTGCTGCTGAACCCAGCCCCAAGTTGTTACAGTGGGGAAAGGGCAAGAAGAGGGATGGCCAAAAGAGCCAGCCACCCCGATATCCCCGGGCTGCTGTCCTTCCCCGTTACCTCACCATGCAGCCATTGCTGCTGCTGCCCCAGAGAGGGGGGCTGCGACTCCCCGCAGGTCTCACACTTGCCACCCCTTCTACACCTGCCCGGCATTTTTACGAATCACTTATCACTTCTGTAGCTTTTCTGACAGCCTTCTTGGTTTTCTTCTTCCTTGAATTGTTTTTCTCCAAACCCTTCAAGACACCATCAGTAAAAAAGAGACACTGGGGAATTATTATTACATGCTGGCTTTTTTTCAGCACTTGGAGCCTTGGGCTTTTTTGGGACACAATTAAGGCACAATTTTCCTGTGTTGAAAGGAAAACCATCTCTAAACCCCTGCGTATTTCCTACGCAACACATAATTCCTATGCTGTAAGTGCTAAATAACAAAAGGCTGAACCAGGGTCTGCAGACTGAGGAGGATTTCCAGTTTTCATCCACTGCTGTGGTGGGTGTTTTACAAAGCAGCAGGTACAGGGGGAGCGCAGAGTGAGCATTCAGGCTGGGAGCAGCTGGGAGAGGCACCTCGCCCGGGGACGTTGGCAGGGCAAGAACACCCGTGGGACTCTCTGGCATTGCCAGGGGAAGCAGCAGGGCTATTGGGATCACGACTTACCAGCTTATCAGTTGAGCGTACACAGAAAAGTTCAGGGCAGAGGGAGCAATTCATCCACCCAGGAGACCTCAAAATGAGGTTTAAACTTTTCCAGGCTTATTCTAGTGTTTGGAAATCCAGAACAATATTTTTTTTTTTTTTTTATGTGTGTCTGTGTGAAAAGACATAGAGCAACTTAGGGTCAGTGAACAAAGAAACATCCAGGACCTGATGTGAGCTGCACGAAGCTGACTTCAGCGGGGTGAACGCTGGCCCCAGGGCTCGTGCTTTACCCGCAGTTGGATTGAGCGAGTGACATCGGCCAGTGCCGGTGAAACTCCCTGGCTGTGGCACCGGTGCTCTGCCACACCTCACTAGCAGTGCTGGGAGCTGCTCGGGCATCCTGCCAGGTGCTGAGCCCACGGGGGACAGCAGGAGATGGGGAGGCAGTGGGCAGTCAGAGTGTGCCGGCAGCTCAGCCCTGCCTGTGCCCATCCGGCTGCACTGATGCCTGCACAGCTGACCTTGAAGAAACGCCATCTGAATTTAGGGAGCTCTTAGGCTTAGGAGCTGGCAGCTTTACATATTTTTTTTTCCCTTAGATTGCAGGGAAAGACAATTAGAAGGGATAAAATCAGATGTTTTTTAAAAGAATGCACACGCAGTGCTGCCTTGTCGGGATGAGCTGCGAGAGACCATCAGAGTTTGGGGGGGATTATATCTTCAGAGGGATAAAGAGCAAATCCAAACCTATAGTTCTGCATGAAGGAAAACCTGCAAGGGTGTCAGTATGTGAGAGAAGAAGCTGAGGTGCAGGTGGGAAATCATAATTACCTGCTGCCACCTTCCTGAAACTTTGTCTGCAACATCAGCTACGGGTTATTTTGGGAGAGAAGACACTGAACATGATGGGTACTCTTCTGCCTTGGCTACCCTGTGGAGAGGCTCGGCAGGCAGATCTAAGGGTGGGAGATCTGTTCCCAGCATCTTTTCACCTCGGGAAATGTGGGCAATGTCATAAGAAATAACGATCAGCCCAGCTGCCAGAGCAAAGGAGTGCAGTGAGCCTCCATATTTCAGGCTACTTAATCAAAGTGAACTTCTCCATTTCTCACCCGTTGCAAATTTTCTCTGTATCCTTAAAAACAGCTTTAAACTGCCAGGTTGCAGATATTTTCCTCCCACTGCTTCCTCTGTGTTGGTTCTTCCCATCACAGCCTGTCAGTCCTCCTGCTCGCAGCTCCTCAGCAGTGATGTACGAGTGTGCCTCTGGAGGACCTCCGGCTGGAGCCAGGGCTGCCGTGATGGATGGGCTCGGCGCAGGTTTTCCTGTAGCACCAGGTTTGCTGGAGCTCTGCAGGACGCTGGAGCTGTGCGAGGAGCTGCACTTTCAAAGGCATATTTTGGCTAGGGCTAGCAGGGTATCCAGCTGTGCCACGCAGCTGCCGAGGGCAGGGCTGATGCTCAGGGGTGACAGCAGTCAGCAGCAGCTGGTCTTTCCTGGAGCTGTGACCGTGGCTTTCCAGAAGAAGCTTTTCGCCTCCTGGTGTGCAACCTCACAGCTGTGATGCTCAGGCCGAAATATGAAGGTAGCCACAGCCATGGCCAGCATCACCCCTGCAGTGCAGCCAGCTGGCGTCTGGCGATGCTGGGGCAGCGGGAGGAGGCAGGGGCAGTGGGGGAGAGCCCAGGTCCTTGTGGAGGTTTGCCATGTGCTCCCTGGCTAGCTTTGGACAGATAACCAAACCTCCCAAAGCTAGGGTCACCTCCCATTAGGTGGGGTGGAAACAGCGGCCATGCAGCCAGCCCCCAGGAAATATTACTGTTATATTGACTCCTCTGTTCCTTTGGCACCTGAAATTAATTTTGTATTTGTTTGGACCGTGATGGGTTTTAACCTATAGCAACAGCAAGCCCTTGCCAACCCCAGGCACTTTAATAGCTAAAGCGTTTGATTAAAAAATTTAATAGCCCCAGAATGATGGAACAGCTTCTGTCCACAATATATTAAGCTTCTGGCATTCAGATTTATATGCAGTGTAAACTTCCTTTATATGAAAACATTTGTTTCCTTTCCTACATCCACGGCAGAGCAGACTCTTCTCCTACTTCATTTCCAGCCACTGGTTTAATTGCACATTTTTTTGAAGCTGCCGCATATGGGGAGGCGGGTTCCAGCTGCTGTTATGTGAAGGAGCAGAAAGAAATGCTGGCGCTGGCAGCTGCAGACAGCTGGCTGTGTGGCCTCTGGGCTCTGAGCGTGGGGAAGAAGGGGCTCCACCGTACAGCAGGGTTTTCCAAGGGACCCCAAAGTGAGCAGCTTTCCAGCGGGAAAGCTGCCTGGGAGTTTAGTGCTATCATTCATTTCTCCCTACAGCCAGTTCAGCCCCTGCACCCAGGCTTGGCTGAGGGATGTGACGGGTGGCCTCTCTGCCATCCTGCTGAGTTACACATCCTTACCCCTCCCTCAGGAGCACTATTTTGGAGCCTAAATAAACTCTTGCCACTGGCAGACCCCATAAATCTTCATTGTCATTTGCCTCAACCGATCTGCCCAACGTTTCTCCTCTCCCTGAGGGTTCCCAAAGTGGCCATAACTCTTCTCCAGGTCAAGGAGTTAATCATGTTTTATAGCAGACGGATACATTCAGTTGATATTTTACTCCTCTGCCTCATGTTTTTAGGCAAACTTTGTCACTTTGTACCAGTGAAACAGCTTGGGCCTGGCAACCAAAGCCAAGGGCTGGGGCCAGATCCAGAGGAAGATGTGAAAGCTGGCTAGGCTTGGCGATGGGCCAAGGGACAGACAGAAGAGCAAGAGGGAGGGGGACAAGTAAGGGCATCGACTCGGGCTCCTTATCCAAAGAAGGACATTTTCGGCCGCCCACATCTCTCAGCATTGAGCCCTCAGCCAGGAGGGGCACCAGCAGAGCTTTCCTCTGCTCTTCTTCTGGAGAAACTGGCATTTAATTTCACTTTGCTCCTAATCCTCTTACTCCTGTGGACTTTGCAAGGGTGGATTTTGAGCTGTTTTGAGCTCTGTCATAATGCCAGGCAGAATCGGGGGCTTTAGGCTCTGTCGTAGGACTTGATAGCAATTTTTGTCAGCCCGGGGAAGGCTGGGAAGAAGGAAGAGCCCCCCCCAGAAGAGCAGCCCAGTGGGGCTGGGAGGGATGGCTGCAGGCTGCGGCTGGCTCGGGGGGAGCACGTGGCCCCCAGCATGGGGCAAGGCAGAGGACTATAAATACCAAGTCCACGTACCTGCTATACAGTAAAAGGAAATTGCCGATTATCTGCGGCGACACTTTAGTAGTGAAGAACAGTTTGTTCTTATACTCTTCGGATTGTCTGCCTTTTCTTAGATGAGAAACTACATGAAATATGCTGTAAAATACCTAATGTGCCTTTTTGGGATAATAATTCATAGTCTGTGTTCATAAATCCACATTTTGCAAAAAAAGGGTGAAAAAAGGAGCAGGAGATCTCGGGTAATTTATAACACTTACTCTGTGCTATTACTCCCCAGCCATCCTGATGCTGTTGCTCGGGGATTTGGATCCTGCACAGAGACAGCAGTTGGTTTGCAGTCCTTCATTTCGGTTGTTCAGGCTACATTAGGTTTTTCAAAGCTGAAGAACAATTTGGAAAACACATAAGCCCACTTCTGAGAGCTGGAGGTAAGTATCATATCCCAGGAATGGAAATGCATTTATACCCACTTTGATATACTGGTCAATTAAGGATTGCCAACAGAACTGGGAAATTTGCATCAAAATGTCATTTCCGTTGTGATAAATAGGAGTTTCCTACCTATACTCTACCTAGAGGACAATCTCGTTTCATTTATTGTTAGACTTTGTCACCGCGTGTACGACTTATAGCATTAGTCACTCAATGACAGAAAACACGTTTGTTTCTCCTAAGAAGATTTTGCTGTGTGCTGAGGATCAGCTGTAGGTCTGCAACAAAACGGCTGTTTGTTCATGGGTGACTTTTCTCAATTAACAGCTATTTCACCTGGGACAGCAAAAAATAACGAGAGAATGGCTGTTGGAGTCCTCTACACCGAGGTATTGAAAGAGAAGGGCCGTTGCAAGGGGCTGATTGCCAGGGCAACACACCGTGGTCCTCGAGGAGAGCTGCATGCCCTGGAAACAGTCTGGCTCCCAGCCGTCACGGAGGTTTGGGTAATAATACACTGATTTAAAGTCTCTGTTTCTGGGTTAAGAAGATACATTTTCAGGGCAAAGCCAGCCTCATCTCCAGGCTCTGCAAGGGCTCTTCCCTTCCCAAGGCAAACAGCAGGACAGCTTTCTCTGTTTGCCTTCTCTCCCGCTCGAAAAATTGAATTATTATCCTCGCAATGATATTCTTAAGGTTAAGAACAAATATATATAAGAACATTGTGGAAAATTTTGTGCACTTAGGAGTCGACAGAATAGCACAATATTTAAAGCTCTCTTAACAGTTTCTCTATCTTAACAGAAACACTTTTCATTTCATTAGCGCCAAGTGCACTCGTCAAGCAGTTATTTTAAGATGAGCTTCTGTGTGAAATCTGAGGAATCTCCACTTCTGGCTGTGCGATGGAGGCTGTGCGTGGCCGATGCAGCAGCATCTATGGGCTGCTCGCTCCGAAGGGCCAGGGGATGCTCCTGTGCCCGGGATACCCCAGAGCAGGCAAAACGGGCAGCAGCAAAGCTCTGCCACCCTGATCGGCAGCCCCACCTCCTAATAAAGCTGTAATAAACCTGAATTAGGATTTATTACACCATACAGACATTTCTTCAATACCTTGAGTCAGTGACCTCAGTGTTGGTTTTGAACTATTGTTCAATTTGCACTCATTGCAATTTGAAACTCAGCACCGTGATTAATCATCAGCCCGGAACATTGCAGGGCTGCACAAACAGGGATATGGAAATTAATTAGTGAAGGGTATTTGAGTACAGTTCAGCATCTCAAGTAACCAGGGCTGCTGCATTGGGAATTCTGCCAGCGCGCCCCTGACCTGCCGGAGAAGCGCTCACGTTGGGTGGTTTTGTGTGAGTGCGGAGCTGTGGGAAGGATGGGATTTGGTTCCTGGGGTGCCGATGGCGTGCGAGGACCTCCACGTCTGATAGCAGCTTCAGGCAATTGCTGCACTTTGTGGGTGACACCCGAGAGCACCCATCACAGGGGAACTTTTCATCTCCTTCATTAACCAAGTTACCTCCCTGCTCCTACACCACACCTGAAAGCATGTTGGCTGTGGCACATAGGTTTCCTTTGATCCAGCTAGTACACTTGTGTAACGAGGAGATGTGCAGCATTAGCATTAATTGCAGCTTTCCTCGCGTGTGGGCTTCTGCATCTGCTAGTCCTTGTCAGAAAGAAAAAACACAAGAAGTGAGGAATTACTTGTGCACCTCTAAATGAATCGGCACGGTGATGTACCTGTCAGAGCTTTCAGGGAGCTGTTTTCTCCAAGTAATTAACTCAAACGATGAATTGAGAGATGACGATTCTTTAAAAGAGGTTATTTTAATATATTTGTCGTTTAGATTTGCACTTGAAAGTTTGGAAGTTGTTCTGAATTTCTTCTGCCTGCAAACAAATCCCCCTCGTGTTGTCTGAGCCACGGTGCTCCCTGCTGCTGCTTACTGTGCAGATGCTGCTCCTCTGCTTGAGTTGTTTCTTGGAAGAGTGGTTTGAGCAGACATCTACTTTCCTCCCTGTCAATGAAGAGCCTGGTATTTTGGATGGCTGGGGTGAGCAGGATTGAAACGTGAACTCTTCAGTGGCTCGAGTGGATGTGAAGAGTAAGCATTTGGGGCTAAAATAAGCCTTTGTTGGTGCTGCTCTCCGCTACAAACAAGTATAAAGTGTCTTTTCATTCCTCAATAAGGGCATGGATCGTATCGAATGAAGGCCAGTGGCAGTGGCCAGCGGTGCAGGAGCTGCAGGACCACGGTTCATGCCATGGTGCCTGGCCAGGTGCAGTGCTGGCCCCAGCGGTGCCTCTCACTGGCCCACAGAGAGACGCGGTGGATGGTCAGTGGTGTCACCTTGCTGATGCCGGGAGCTGGGGACAAGGATGTCATGGGATATCAATCAGTGGCAGGGCTCCATGTAGTGAACATTAGGTTCCACTTAGCCTTTATTAACCAGATACATCATGTGCTGGAGCAGCTGAGCGGGTGGAAGAAAAATCAATAGTTTAGGGCTGAAGTTATAGGGAACAGCCCGGCAGCTGGAGCTGCCTCCTGCCGCCTTTAGCCAGTGCTCAGGAGCCTTGTGAAAACAGACCGTGGATCTTCCTGGCAGAAGCCATGATTGATAAAAAGTATTGATTTACAGGGATTTGCAGACACATTTGGATGGACTGTGAAGCCTTTTCTCTGCTCACAGCTTCACAGTGGAGCATCCCAGGTGAGGCTCACTCCATAGGCAGCATCCCCAGATGGACACAGCTGCATCCCCAGAACTGGCACCCGCTTCGCTCGTGCCACTGCACCTCGGTTCTGGGATACCAAGAACTAGATGAGAGCCTGCTTTTTTCCTCCTGGTCCACTACAGATCTCGAAGTTTTTATAAAAATAAAAATTACTATCAAAGATAATGCACAGGCTAGATCAGAGCCCAGAGGTGGTGTCAGTCTTGACGACTTCATTAAAGTTTTAATATTCTCTTCACCTTTAGCTAATCTCGCAGTTATTATGATTAGGAAGAGGAGAAAATCAGGCTGAGGAGATGATCGGCACTGTGCGTGGAGCAGCACTAAGGCAAGGGCTCATGTCCCTGGTCCCCCAGCTTGGCTGCTCCTGTGCTCCCCCACTTTCTGCCACATTTTGGCATACTTGCAGAGGAAGGAGACTGGCAGCCGGTGGTTATGCTCAGTTGGGTCACTTTACCGGAGCCCCATCTATCACTGTGAATGCTAAGAATGCCATTAAAGAAATAGTTCAACCAGAATGTATTGATTTGCTGAAAATGTCTGCACCTCCAGCAACTCCTGCAAGGACGTATTTTAAAATGGAAATGAAACTCGGAGCAAAACCTAATTTGCTTAAGATAACTGTAGAGGTTGAATTGTTTTGTGCTGGAAGAGCAAATAAACAAATGGAAGAAATGGAGTTTGAGTAACGAGTGCAAGCTTCATATGACACTTTTTAATATAGAATTATGGATGGCATCATCACAGGAGTACATCCTATTTATATTGTAAAACATGTCTGCTTGTTTAAACAATTGCATCACAGACCTGAGACCCAGCAGTCTACGTGGGATTATTAATGAGTGTTTCGGCATGGCTTTCTTTTGCAGAATTTCTAATAACTCTTTAATAAATATGTAAATACGCATCCACCCATTTTAGCAGCACGTGCCAATGAAGCCGAATGCTCTGCCGGTGGCGGTTTTGCAGAGGGTGCCTCTGCCAGGAGCCACCCTGGCAGCCTGCCGCACTGCTGCCGGTGGGCATGGGCGCTGCCAGAGGGGCTGTCGTGGCCGGAGCTGGGGCTCAGCAACCCTTGTCCCCTGCTCTTCCCTTGCTCACCTCTGGGACACCCTTTACAAGGAAAAGTTCAGCAGCAGAGATGAGGTGGAGCTGCCCTGGCATTGCTCACAGGGAGCTCCGGCCTCTCCAGCTGCACCGGTGCTGGGGCATCACTGGGTCCAGGCGAGAGGTGACACAATTACAGTTTCACTGAATTGCTTTTTCATGGCCGCAGCTCCAGGCAGTAAGAGGCTGACAATAAAAATAATTTGTCGGAGGACTGTTGATAAAACCCTGCTTATTGCAAGCTGTAAATTCAGCACAGACACTTCCACCTTTATTTCCCACCCAGGGAACAATATCCCCTCGTGCCAAACTGGGAGGAGAGGGAAGGATATACCGCAATCATTCTGCTTCACCAGTCTTACCGAGAAGCTCGTAAAAATTAAGGAATGGTTTTTATGCAGCAAGATAAGGGCTCTATGGTTGCCAAAAATGAAACGCAAAATTGCTCCAGCCTGAGGAGACGATTGTAGCGTAGCGAGCTTTCTTTTTCTATGTCCAAATTACCAAATTCTTGTAAACTACAATTAAAGAAGCAGCAGCAATTCCAGATGTCTCATTAAGCTTTTCCTTAACCCTCAATTTTGTCCAAGGAAGGATAATTCGGCAGGAGCAACACGCTGGCGGCGTGCAGGTCCCACAGGCAGCTCCCATGCCTCCCGCGAGCCACTGGAGGGGCAGAAATGGGGGAAAACCAACAAGCTGAGGTTGTTTTGGTCTTTCTCATTCTCTCTACAAGTCAAACGATGCTCAGGCCTTGCTGAATGGATAGCAGGGCACCAGCACAGCACGGGTTGGCGTTACTGCGCCCAAGAAGGAATACAAAATGTGATTTTGGTGGTGACTCAAGCTGGAAGTTGCCTTTCAGCAAACATGTGGGCGCCTGAGCACTGGTGGAAAGCCGTGAGGAAGCAGCCGTGGGGAAGCGAGCACTGCCTTTGCTTTGAAGGGGTCCTTATGCACATGGTCGTGAGCTCTCAGAGACCTTCTGTCACCCTGGCATCCCTGCCTGGGTGAGTGCACAGCCAGGAGCTGCAGCTGCTGGGCTGCCTCTGGCCCCTGTGAGCCTGCAGGGACTCAGGTGCAGTGATTCGGCACGCAGGGGCTGGGGTGCAGCGATTTGGGGTGCAGCGTTTCAGGGTACAGCAGCTGGGGTACGGTGTTTGGGGAGGCAGTGGTTCAGCAATGTGTGTGCAGCCGTTTGGGAGCAGGGGGGTGCAGGAGCACCTCACAGGTCTGTGCAAGTGCAAGCAGGACAGCAGAGATGCTCCTCTTCCCCCCCAGCTCAGCTGGGTTGGCCAGGAGGGAGAGGGTGCATCAAGGGAGAGACCTCCTTAGTCCCATTACTATTCCCGTGGGATAAACATCTTTTAGTGGGGAGGATGCAGGGAGCAGGGGGAGCACGTTCCTGAGGCAGGGCAGGGCAGAGACCTTCCCCACGAAGCTCTGAGGTGCTCCAGCTTTGCTCTGAGCTGGAGCTGATGCAAGCCCTGAACCGCTGAGATCGCTCGAGGAGCGGAGTTCCCCTTCCCTGCCAAAGGCTGTGGTGCCCGAGGGGTCAGTGACCTGGCTCAGTCTCACAGCCAGCCCACCCCCTCCCAGGGCTGGGGGTCGGGCTGAGCCTTTCGCCTTACGCTTTGCAGTGTTTCCAAATGCCTAATCAATTATTCTTTATTAGGTTTATTTCTTTCATTAGTCATTTCTTCAATGCTTTCAATGTTTCATTAGTCTCCTCTCAAGTTGCAGTGGATTTTGAGCACTGTGTGGAAGAGGATAATTCATTTTATTAGGTCATTTATTTTCTGGGTACATTTTTAAAGGTCAATTAATTCATCTAAATGGAGGAGGAAGTATAGAATGCCATATAGTGCCTCCTTCCACCGCTGCCAGAGAGAGCCCGATATGAGTTTACTTGCCCAGGTAGGGAGAGGTGCATCAGTAGGGGTGAGTGCCATGTATTGGTGTGACATTTGAACTGGGAATTATGCTTTCATAAGCTGCTTTCAGGGTTATATTAACTGGTCCCTTCCCAGGGATGGAAGAGCTCCTTGGCCTGAGGGAGGGCAGCCAGCATCTGCCACTCATTTTCGACCCAAGAGCTGGTCAGCATGCTGGTCCCAGTCCCCCTCACCTCAGAGCATCCCCTGTCACCAGGGATCAGTTTGATTTGCGCTGATGCTAATGAAATCAGGCTGGGGATGTCCACACGGTTGTTTCGGAAGGGGTTATATTCTGTCTGAGACTTCACTGGCTTCTCCTGTCAGTAACGCTGCCATTGATGAGACCAAATATTGTCGTGCAGGGATTCAAAACCATCATTTTATAAATATTTCCACCAAAGCAAGCATTTTATTCCGTTCTAGGGCCATGATCATTATGGAAATTTGGAAGCAGCAAGCTACTCGTCTCGCTCATGTGAATCATCCCATTAATTTCCAAACAAGGGGAGCTGGCAGGGCCACATTGTGGGCAGGGTGTGAGCGATGGTGGGGAGCATGGAGGGACCTGTGCCCGTCCCTGCCGGAGCAAAGTGCTGCCGTGTCAGGCACCATCACCCCCTCGCTGCTCCCCAGCAATAACAGGGAACCCAGGGGTCAGCGCAGGAGCTGTGGAGGGGCTTTGGTAATGAGACTTGGTTGAGAAGCTGGCTGGCCCCCCTCAGACACTTAGTTATTATTCCTTACGGAGTCCTGCCAGTTCAGCCCAGGGAGCAAAAGCCAGAAAATCCATTGAAGCTGCTGCCTTTCCTGTTTGTGTTTACAATTTTATTGATGCTTACAGTGTAAAATACCAATTATTTTAACTGGAAAATCCATCGAGTGGTCTAATAGCGCTTCCCTTAAAAAAGGGATAGAAAAGCATGAACAGCTTGATGCCTCCACTGAAATGTGAAAATGTATTTTACTCGAACTGGGAAACACTGGGAAATCTTTGAAAAATCAAAGCCTTTGCATGCAGGTGCTGGAAAGGAGCCCGTGTCCAGTCTGGCGAAGGGAGGGCGTGGGCTTCCACGCCTCGCTGGGGCACAGTGGCGATGCTGCAGGTGACTTCTCTCACCGCCTCCAGCTTGACCCTGGCGGGAAGGTGCCACTTTACCAAAAAGTCCCGCTCTGGTGTTACTCCAGCAGCTTTGCAAAGTATGGCTCTCTCCATGCAGAGCTTCGGCACTGATGAGCTGCAACCTTTGGCTGGTCTTGGGAAGAGCTGGAGCCCCAGGGCAATAGATAAAAGCAGTGGAAAAGCAGGTGTGTTGCTTTGCAGAGATGCTGTCAGGCTGGGGATGGCAGCCCTCCAGCCAGCTCAGCAAGGAGCCTTTCCCCAGAGCCACCAGCCAGGGAAAATAATAGTTAAAACACCCCGACCTGGTATTATGAGATCCATTCGGAGACCATTTTTTGGTTACATTGGAACAGCCTGGCAGAAGAATAATAATGAGGATGCGTAATTAGTCCCAATTCTTATTAATAGCCTGGCACATTAGTCATAGCTTGGCGGTACCTCCGCACAGGGAGCGGGTGCCACGGTGCAGGATGTGCCCGGCCGCCCTGAGCTCGGACCCTGTGTGTGGCTCAGCCCTTTGCAGTGAGGTGGGGGGGTCGGCAGCTCTGTCCCCCCGGGGCAGACCCTCCCCGGCTGCCAGGAGGATGGAGAAGCACAGAGAAAGGCCTGTGCTTGCCCAGAAAAGTGCTGCTCATATGAGTTGGCCACCAGAAAAGACAGGGGGCTGATTTTTTTTGCTGTTTCAAAGCTGGCTGGTGTGTCAGTTAGCCAGGGGCACAGGCGCACGAGGTCTCCCCCGTGCAGCTTAGTTTCCACTTCTTCCATCCTTGCTTGATCTCATTAAATGTGTTGAAAAACTTTGCTGGGGGCTCCTTAAAAAATCCAAAGCAAACCAACAGACCAATATTTGAAGCATGCACAGCTGAGGGGAATGTGTCTGTAATTGCAAAAAAATGTATTTTTTTTTTCTTCTTATAGTGCAGGAACGATTTGAAAACTCTCGGTGATGCAAGGCAGGTTTCAAACCACTTATTAAATAATGCAGAGCAAGAGTTAAAAATTGATGTTAAACTTTATTTTTTTTGGCCTCCTGAGAGGCCGCTCGGCTTGTTACAGCCCCGCATCTTTGCCATTTATCAAGAGCCATGAGACTTGCAGCTTGTTAATGCTTATCAAAGCTCGCGGTAAATCTCCTTTCTTTCATCTCCTTTCCCATCCCTGACTTTTCCAGTGCAATAAAATGCTTTTTCCAGAGAAGCCCCCATGCTGTGGGGTAGAAGGGGCTTGGTCTGCATTGGGTCAGCATCTTGCTGCCCTGCCTGGGTGCTGGCAACCCTGCTGGGTGCTGCTCCTTCCATGCCCTGGACAAGCACCGTCCCCTGGGGTTTTTATTCGGAATAGATGCCTGAAAATGGAAGGGAATGGATGGTGGAAAGCAGACCTCTGCTGAGAACGGAGCTGCACCAAGGTGATTTATCCTGCCGGCATTGCCACTGCAGAGCTTCTGCTGGCGCGGTGCTGCAAGAAGCCTCCCGATTCCTCCTCAGATTATTTGGCAATTTGATTTCCACTTCTTTCTCTGCCAGCACAGAGCTGGTGCCTTCGTG
Organism: Falco rusticolus; assembly: GCF_015220075.1. Lineage (NCBI taxonomy): Eukaryota > Metazoa > Chordata > Aves > Falconiformes > Falconidae > Falco > Falco rusticolus. The sequence continues at coordinate 105,504,238 of NC_051189.1, read as the reverse complement.
GTTTATAGCCATGCAGGCCTTTGATAGCTACGCCCCTGACATGAGACAGTAAGAAATTCAATCTAAAGAGGCAGCCCAAGCAGCCCTCACCTGGCACAGAGGAGGGAGGATCTGCTGAGAAGAGTGTTGAAGCCTTCAATGCACCAGGAACAGAGACCGAAACCTCCCTCCTGCCGATATTTTCAAAGGACTTGCAAAGCGGAGGTCACAGCGGGATGTCTGTGTGGTCTGGGTGCGCGGCAGGGAACTCCTCCATGGCTGTGATCCCCCTCGTCACAGCCATCGCACTGCCCAAGGAGATGCTGGGGACATACGGGACGAGTGCTTGGGTGCAAGGGAAGCTCCTGTGCAGCACTTAGGCTTCCCCACAAAGGGTATCTGCCAGCTCAGAGGGGAAATCCCTTGCAGAACGCCCCGTCTGGCTCTCTGAGGGTGCCTGGGTGCAGCAGTGGCCACATTGGCAGATAGAATCTTTGTAGATGTATCACAAGTCTCCTGCAACATGCTTAGGTTTTAAACAGGCTAAATAAATATTAATAGACCATAAAGAACATGGGCTCCGTTAGAAAAGTAGAGGATAACAGATGGTCTGTAGTTAACCATAAAATTATTTTCAGCTGAGGAGCTGGGCTGGTATGGACGATGCGAGCAGCGCTCGAGCTCCTCTCAGGGCTCCTCGGACTGTGAGATGTGAACGCTTTGATGAACTCCAGCCCATCTGCTGCTCTCCGCTGCAGGCGGCAGGATAGGCTCTCTGCGGAGGAGCCCTGGACAAAAGGCGCCCTGTACCCCTCTGCTGGGCAAACCCATCGCCGCTGCAGAGCATGGCATGCTGCCACTGCTGCTGCCACTGCCGTCCAGAGCACCCAGCACCCACCGCCACTGCTGTCTGGGGCACGCAGGGCACCCACTGCCACTGCACAGGACATGCAGGGCACCTGCTGCCACTGCCCAGGGCACCCAGCACCCACTGCCACTGCCCAGAGCACTCAGCACTGTCACTGCTGGCCAGGGCATGCAGGGCACCCGCTGCCACTGTCCAAGGCACCCAGCACCTACCGCCACTGCTGCCCAGGGCACCCAGCACCCACTGCCACTGCCCAGGGCACCAGCAGCCTGCCAGCCCACGCCGCCAGCCAGGGACGTTGGGCAGCTGCCCACTGATGAGCAGCTCGGTAACTTGGGGGTCCATCTGTGGGGTGCCAGCTTGGTCCGCCAGTGGCAAAGGGGAAAAGCAAGTCTGCCAGCTAAACGGGGCTGGATCCGCAAGCAGGGTAAGAAGCTGACTGTCTTCTGCCTGCCTACGGGAGGGCAGGAGGTTTTACTCATGGGCACTGCTCAGCCAGGAGTGCAAAAAGCAATTAACAGAGAGGTAAAACACCCTCTGACAACAGAGGGGCCAGGAACCAGCAATAAGCAGAATTATCTTCAAAGAAGCTGTCGAAGTGAATGAGAGAAGCAAAAGCCATTAAGCTTTTTAATAGTTTGTGCCAGGCTTGGAAGAAAACCCAGTGATGTAAAAAGAAGCGTGGTGTAGCGTCCTCTAAATTGTTGGGGGAGCCTGGGGGCTTTGGGGTGGTGGGTCCCAAGACCGGTGGGGCCTTGTCTGCATTTAGTAAAGTGCTTCATGAAGTCTGCTGCTGGGAAAAAGATGGAAAGGGGTGAAATGCATTGAGGGTTTTCCGAATTTGTTTTGTGTTTTCTTTTAGCGGGGCAAATAGCTTAAGAAAAATGGCCTGGCTGCCTCCAGTCATCATCAGAGGGAGTTCAGGTGGCTTACAGGTTCACTGCAAGTGTGTAGGATACGCAGAGGCAAGGATGGTGTTTCTAACTTGTATCTGTTAAATCTAAAGGCGGGGAATGAAACAGGAGATAATTGAGCTAACCACTCATTGCAAGAACAAAATTTCAATTTCAGCAGTCAGCAAGAAAGTTTTCATAAATAGAAATACCAACTGTTCAGGTGGAGAACGTAAAGATCTCTGCAGAAGTGAATGATAAAAGAGTTGCTTGAATACATTCAGAGCCCATTGTTCGGGAAAAGAAAGCAATAAAGAAAAGGAAAATAGGGCTCCTCAAAGTAATGAGTGGAGCAGATGAGGGAGAACAAAGGCCTGGCAGCTCCTGTATCCAGTTAATTTGTTCCTATCTCATCGAGGAGAATGAGAAGCGGGCAAGGCAGCAACGTGGCTGTTTGATACTACAGAAAGGGTACCGTTATTAAAGCGTAGATAAATAACCGAACCGGCCTGAGTTAGGAGCTGATAAAGCAGACCAGGCTCTAGAAATTGACTTCGGTGTGCAAGTGCTTCCAAAGAGGGTTTAACGTCTCCAGTGTCTTTGTAAGGAATGTAACTGCTCCTGTTCCCTCCGGCAGCCCTGGCACGGGGGTCACTCGCTCGCCACGCTGCTCAGGGATGCACCAGCAGAGATGTGCCGGCATCCCAGCACCCACGTCGGGTGGCCGCCGAGCCAACACCCGCTTCCCTGCGTTAAAGCAAGCTGCCCGTAACCTCTCCCACTATGCTGTTTATTGTTCTGGGCTACACTTATTTCCAATTATGATTCGGTTTATCCCAATTAAATGCTACTTATACTTCAATGTAGTTATCCAGTCCAATACTCTTAATTACTTTGTGAAGTATTAGAAGTCAATTGTAATTATTTCCAGTGGGTTTCAGGGAAATCTCAATTAGACGTCTTGTGCTTTTACTCCAAGCAGCAGCTCTTCCTCTGCCTCCCCAAGTGCCGTTTCCTTCCCCAAGTGTCCCCTCGCCCACTGGCAAACCCAGCCGGAGCCACGGGGATCTGGCAGAGCCCCGCCAGAGCTGGGGGATCTGTTGGCCAGCCCAGGAAGGGCAGTGGAGGGTGGGGGGCCACCCAAAGCAAACCCACCGGCGGGGAGGGGCAGGGAGGCCAGGCCACCCACCTCCCGTGTCCAGGCAGCCCCCGCTGTGGCAGGGTCCGACGGGAGCATCCCCGCCGGTGGGTATTGGGGAGGGTGAGCAGCCACCAGGCTCTACCAGCTACCTGGGGAGCCTCCATGCTGATAATTATCTACAGTCATACGGCGCCTTTTTTTGGTAATTGCTTCATTTTGCATGGAATTTAATTACAGGAATCCACAGGGGGAAATGGCTGCATGGTTTGATTTTATGTGGCTTGTTTGCTTGGCGGTGAAGCCGTAGCTGGGGAGGTCGGGTACGGGTGTCCCTCACCTTCGGGCAGCCCTGAATAGCCCCATCTCACTGCTGAGAGGTGGCAACCGGTGGTCCGGAGAGCAGAGCCCGTGGCACGTGGTACAGCTGAGCTGGGCTCATGCATCCGGGCAGCCAGAGAGGACCCTGTCCTGGCACCCCCCTCCCTGGACCCCAAACCCCTTCAGATCTGCTTTTTCTGACTGACTCCATGCAAAGCTGAGCCTGAATTGATTTGCCCCAGCTCCTTCTCAACATGAGCAGCACTAGCTAAAATTAATTTCATGCACAAGATCCCCCTTGGAACCCCCAGCTTGCCAAAGCAAGGTTCACCTGGTCCTTAGCAGAGTAATGCTCCTGAGCATCTTGGGGCAGGAGGTCCTCGTGCCACCCCTGCCCTGCTGCAAGGCTGCTCCGCTTGGGATGCTGCTTCCGCTGTCCAGCCCCACGCGTCTCCCCGGGCACCCTGGTGTGGAGTGGAGTGGCCAGCGCTGGAGCCTCGGGGAGCTTAGTGATGTTGGCAGGACAGTACAGCTGGGGCTTTGAGAGCTCACAGGTCAGTCTGGGCTTGTTTTGCAGCAAGGGATGCTTAAAGGTGGCATCACCCAGGGTCTGGTGCTGCCTGGGGTCCCTGTGCCATGCTGTGCCGTGCCCCAGCCCCCTAGGCACTAAACATGGGAAACTGCCTGGTGGCGCTGCACGTCACCAGGTGCTGAAGAAGCAGTTACAAATGGCAAGGAGGGGAAAAGATGACTCCTTAAAATGATGAAGAATAATCTTCCAAGTGCCCCGTTAAGCGTTATTCAGACGTAGCCTTGCTGCGCAACAGCTCTGTGGATGTTCAGAGTCATTTGGGGAAATGGCACATTAGAAACCTCATAGGCATGGATGCTGATGAGCAGCTGCCTGGCACTCGCGCCTTTTCGTGTGCAGATAAACGCTCCTCACTTGATCTTCGAGGGCTGGGAAAGCTGAGCAGCAGAATCCCCCCTTTAGGTTAACAAAATAACACCAGGAAAAAAAAGATAAAGCAATTCCCATCTCTGACTGAAGATGAATCCTCCTTTCTGCTCATTATAAAATACCTATTATCTCCCTTTATCTCCTAGCCAACAGTGTTATTTCAATTTAACAGTGTATGAGAAATGCAAGGAAATATAATAAAAGAGCCATGGATGCACTATTTAATGTCAGAATGACAGATGCTTCAATTAGGCAGACAGGGCTATTTCTCCCCAAAATAGATAAAGATGAAATTTTTATAAGATTGCACTGTTTGTGTTTACGATACAGTACTGTTACAAGCTTTCATTACAATATAAATTAAAATAAAAGCTTCTCTTTCAGTGGAAACCCAAACGGATTTGCCAATACTTTTGCAAGTCGTCAAACCAGTCATTCCCTCGCCGTGCCACGGTGCCTCGGTACTGCCAGGGCCGCGGGCAGCTGTACTGCCACTGCAGCCACCTCCAGCAATTTGCTGCTCCGGGATGTGTGTGTCTCCCTGCGAGCCCTTGAAATCTCTGAAGGGCTTGCCTTTCTAGTGCTGCTAAATTCCAAGGCATATTTGTACAGTAACTGGGTCAAGGAATAGTCAACAGAAAAGTTATGTCTGTGTTTACCCTGGATTTATATATATAGTTTGAATTATGCATGAATTAAAAAAAAAGTCAACACGAGTGACACAGTAAACACGTTGGCTTTGCCAAGGGTTTGAGGAGGGGGGATCAAGTGGGTGATTGTGCCGGGAGGCTTCCCATGGCACTGGAGTCAGAGGTGGAGTGGTCCTGCAGGGTGCCAGGATGCAGGTGCCGTGCCGTGCCGTGCCGTGCCGTGCCATGCCATGCCATGCTGTGCCACGGGCCCAACAGACTGGTTTTACCAGGGCCAGAACTGAAGCGGGCATGGGGCTGTGGAGCATCCCAGCCCACACGGCAGCTTCGTGCCCGCCTTTGCACACCCGCAGTCGCCCTTGAGCTGTTTATTTATGGCTTGAGCCTGACTTTAATTGTTTCCATCTTGTACGTTTTAGCCATTTAGTGTGTGTCTGATTTGTCACATAACGTTGAGGATGTTTTGGTAACTAAGCACTATAAACATTATTTATTATTGTATTTCAGCCAAAACAAGCATTACTCTAATTTATTTATTAATCACTTTTCAAATTCAAAGGAAACATCTGTGCAGATTTGCAATTAAGTGGGTTTATGGCTCGAGTGAGATTTCCCTAGAATTTCTATAAATAGATCCAGTGTTTATTCCTCATTGTCTTAATATTTCTGAACAATAATAATCATCGTGATAATCTTTCCAGCCTGCTGTAACCCCTTCGCAGCCCTGCGACCTGGTTGCATCCTGCTGGGAGGATGCGGTGATGCAAAAGTGCTTCTGCCCCTCTCCAAGCGCATCCCCGCCGGAGCTGGTCTCATGGGCAGACTGCTGGCGGGCTGGAAGCCTTCTCCTTCCAACTTGGGTGGATAAAATAGCCCCGTCCCTGCAGCTGCTCACCCCAGGGATCCCAGGAGCATCGCTGCTGCTGCCCAGCTGCCACTGCTCCCCAGGAAAAGCCTTCTGCTGCCCTGCAAATCCTGAATGAGTGCTGCAGCCCAGAGCCCCCTGTGCCACCAACACATCAGGCATGACCGTGGGAAACTGTTCTTACTCCTACCTGCCTCCTAATTAAGCCCCAGCATGTCACTAATCCATCACAGCTTGAAGCCTCCTCTTCCCTGCTGAAGCACTAAGCTTTGCTAACCAGCAGCCCCGCTTTCCCGCAGCCTTCGGGGCGCTCCGAGCTCCCCCTGCTCCTCCCCACCTTTGTGGTGTTCCTGGCAGAGCCCAGACCGGGCTCCCCGAAGTGCCATGTGCCACTCCCTGTTTGGCACAGGCTGTGTATTTATAATCTGACAGCAACCTCAGGGACAAAAATTATAAATGAGGTGTCGCAACTCAGCAGTTTCATCCAGTTCTCAAACTTAATAGATTCGTTAATGATAAATATATTAATGCCATTAGCATTTCAGAGAATGAGAGGATGATGGAGCGCAGGAGAGATCTCAGGACATCTAGGTGGCTTAATTGCAAGGCAATGACTTTTGATAGGTGGCAACACACCGCCTGCACGGTAACAGCAAGTAAACACCTTGACCTGAATGATGTTGCTGCCAGGACAAGAGTTTCTGTTCTTGCCCCTGCTCCAGCACGTGGGGAGCATCTCATCTCACCATCTCCTCATCTCATCTCACCATCTCCTCATCTCATCTCACCATCTCCTCATCTCACCTCCCTGAGCAGGTGGCTGCTGCCATCCCACCCCGCCGGCAGCTGCAGCCCTGGCCATGCTGGCGATGAGCAGCCCTGGCAGCCCCAGCTGAATTTTCAATACTTTCAGGTCTGGGAGCTGAACTGCATCTAAAGACATTGGGGAAAAGGCTCCATCTTTCAATAATTTCTTCCATTTCACTTTCAGGTCTATGAATCACCATCTTTTAGCAGGAATTTCCATATTCTGGCTGTGCTCTGCTCTGCCACTCATCCCCTCCAAGCTCGGCTCTAACCTGGTTTGCTACCTGCAGACACAAGTAACACATTTAACCTTTTTTTATGAGGCATATTTATTGCTTTTGGGGTCTCCCCTTTCCAAATCTCCTCCAAAGAGACATTTGTCTTTTTGAGGTTTCCAGTGTTTCCAGTGCAAAGCCTGAGAATCAATACAGCTCGCATCGTTTCAGCTTTCCCAGCCGCCAGATCCAGATTGGATTTAAGCCGGGCTCTGTCCCCCGTTTACGCTTTAAGCATCCCAAGACAGCGTGCGCTCGCACAGCTTTATTGACTGTGGTGGGGAAAGCGTGATTTATCCTCACTGATCATCAGTTCAATTTGCCCAAAGGAACCACTCCTAGGGATAGTTGTAAGTGGGACTATAAACGTATTTCATACTCTTCTCCTGCAGTGGAAGAGGTAAAATACAGAGTAGACAGCTCTATTATATCAGCTTCTGGTTATTCTCTCTGATATTTATTTCAGAAGTCCTGTGCAAAAACCACTTTGTGCAGGGAGGAGATAAACCTGCTTTTGAACTAATTGCAAATCACTTTTATTGGCAGAGAAGCCGTGCAAGGGAGACTTTACCAAAACAATGGTGCGGCTAAGTTAGTGTCTGCAGAGTGCGCTGGGAAACCCGGCAAGGAGGGAGACCGAGATCCGGACGCCCTCCCTCACCCTGCACAGGACAGGCTCCTCTCCCCTGGCTTTTACCTCCCTGGCTGGCTTGGAACGGGTTTTATGCCATCTTTTAGAAGCAAAGCCGAGAAAGTCCGTGGGAGCTTCCATTCCTCATCCGGAGACATCAGCAGCTGCTGCCCCAGGTGCCAGTGCCTCCCGCGGCACAGCTCCCGCACCGTCCCAGTGGGTGACGTGACAGAAGCCATATGCCTGGCACAGGGCTATCAGAGCTGATGCCAGCTTGCCGAGCTTTGCCGTCGGGAAGCCTGGGGCAGAGCGCTTTACTGGGACGTGTCATGCAGCTGCTGAGACATTTCAAAAGCCTGAGGTTGAAAGGATCGGTACCCGTGCTGGAATTGCAGAAAAGCTGGTAAAAAAGAGGAGGGATGTGGTGCCCAGGTGGTCCAGCAGCTGCAGCCTGGCACCCTGCTCTCTGTGCAGCCCAGTGCGATTCCTCTGGGTGGTCTCTGGCCTGTGTGCAACCGCAGCATGCAACCTGAGGGCAACCACAGCATGCAACCTGAGGGCAACCACAGCATGCAGCCTGAGGGCAACCACATCATGCAGCTTGTGGGCAACCACAGCATGCAGCCTGAGGGCAACCTCACTGTGCAGCCTGAGGGCAACCACAGCATGCAGCTTGTGGGCAACCACATCATGCAGCTTGTGGGCAACCACAGCATGCAGCCTGAGGGCAACCACAGCATGCAGCCTGAGGGCAACCTCACTGTGCAGCCTGAGGGCAACCACAGCATGCAGCTTGTGGGCAACCACATCATGCAGCTTGTGGGCAACCACAGCATGCAGCCTGAGGGCAGCCACAGCATGCAGCCTGAGGGCAACCTCACTGTGCAGCCTGAGGGCAACCACACCATGCAGCCTGCAGGCAACCACAATGTGCAGCTTGTGGCAACCGCAGCGTGCAGCTTGTGTGCAGGGACAGCATGAGCAGAGCACCCATACGGGTCCAGAGCTTCACGAGCAGCTGGGGCTGCTCAGGTCCTGCTCCTGCTAGGATGCATGTTATTGCTGCTCCATAGTTGGCAGCACACACAGGGTAGAAATCAGCCCTTCCAGGGCCCTATGTGCCAGCCACGGCTGTCCGACCAAACGGGGAAGGGCACCCCATTTCATTAGGAGCTGGGCTATTTGTGGCACTTACTGTCATTATTTGCTGGCAGATGCAATTTCTTCACGAAGTTCTGTTTCCTCCCAGGAGAGGGCAATAACACACGCACGCAGCGGCCACCCTACTGGAAAGGCTCCTGCCGATGGGCTCCAGCGGTGCCTGTTGGAACAGAGCAGAGTGGGACCGGACCCCCCACTCCCACGGCTCCTGCTGCACATCCACAGCCTGTACTGGCACTCCCACCGTAGGCAAACCCATTTAAAATACAAACCTCCACTTGTCTCCACTGAAGATGCCTAGGAAATCCCAGAATGTATGTGCTTTATCAAATCAGTAGAAATTAAAACAGCTTATTCTCAGGAAATCATCCATTTCCCATATAGTCAGGAATGACGATTGCTGGCATCCACCCAGCTCGCAGTTAACAAGCAATCCTTGAATGTGTGGCAGAGAGATCCGATGCAAATTATTTGTGCAAAGCCAGATTATTTCATTTCAGATGAGCTGCCAAAGTGGGAAGTTTTAATAAGTGAAATCCTCCAACATAATTAACCAGTGAAGAGATTGGCCCTGGAAGGTTTAAGCGCCATGGGCTTCTTGGCACTGCAGACTGAGGGCTGAGAACGGGAGCCGGGACCACGGCCGGTGCCTCGCCGGGAGGAGCTGGAGCCGGGATTAACACGCTCGCCTGATGCTGTCTGCAGGGCAGGGCAGGCTCCCCGCGTGCACGAAGCACCACAAACAAGCGGAGTAATTGAATTATCTGTACCAGAAGCGGGGCAGAGGCTTGACCCACAGCAAAACTCATTTCCCGCCTCACACCCTCCTCCTAATTCCAGGGCCAGGGAGGCAGCCGCCCTGCCTGCTCTCTTTCAGGCATTTTCCTTTCAGATCTCTCCCGAAGCAGCACGGGCAGGGCGATGAGCCTTGGCAACCCTCCCCCAGGTCTGGCGTTCCCCCTGACAATTCTGGTCAGCACAAAGCCCTGAGCAAAGTGATGCTGAACCAGCCCTTCCAGAGCCGGTGTGACCCGGCACAGCGTGGGGGGCGATGGGCAGGAGCCCTGCAAAGCGCATCCCTGATTCAGGATGAGACAGCGTTTGGCTGCAGGTCCCGCCGGGCGGGAGAGCCAGCGCAGTTCATCAGCATCCCTGACTGTCAGCTCCGCGCAATTCCCCAGCACGTGGAGTTTCTTAAAGACCCGTATTAAAGCAATCATGTTGTCTTCTCTCCTCTGCTTTGGTGACAGTTTCCCCCTGACAGTGCTGCGATATTCCTGTCACGTCAGGAGTACGGATCAGCTCTCTGGAGAGTCCTTCTTTACTGGGAAGTGGCATCTCTGTCGTGTAGTCCGGAGAGAAATCAATGAGAAAACTAGTCAAGGATCAGCAGATGAGGCTGATATCTCTTTCCAGTTACACCAGCGTGCCTCATTTTGGTTTGTTGAAGGGGAGAAATGGCAGGGGTGCAGAAGAGAAAGAAGGTGGAGATGGGGAACCAGGCGCTGGGGCTTCCCTGCTGTAGTCATCTGCTTTTTCCCATCCCACCTTCTACCACTTTCCTGCATTTCCCAGGCAGTAGCTTGCACCAGGACTGCAATGTCTCAGTCTGGAGGTCAGGTGTGCTTGGGGTGAATTTCTTCACACTCAGCAAGTCTTTTTTGCAACAACCAGCAAGCAGGGAAATAGAAGAAAAATGATCAGATTTTCTTCTTCATTGAAACAGTTGAATATTAGCTTCTGATATATGAGACAAAGTGGGGATAAAGGGTCACATTTCCATTAGATCTTCTTAATTGTCCTTTTTCCTGAAAGCACAAAATCAATATTTTCATCTACAGGTAACCAATAAGCTATTTAGGTCTCCTTTAATAATGCAAACCTGGCCTTTGTGCATGCAGACCGATGGGGTACGGGCAGCTGCCTGCTGCAGGCAGGATGCTCGCAGGGTCCTGCTGGAGGCCAAGAGGAGGAGATGCCGTGAGACCACCGAGCAGCACCGCTGCCACAGGCAGCCCTGCAGCCCCACAGGCAGGTACTGCCCCATGGCACACTGGAGACATGTCACCTGCAAGGGGACGGGGCTGTGCCGGCTCGGGGTAGCCTGGCCAAGCGCCAGTGGTGTGCGAGCGATCAAAGAATTCGGTGCCGGAGAAAAAAAGCTAATTCTGAGCCCAGCATCCTCAGTCAATATCTGCCAATTCATAAGAAATTGGCCACCTTGAAGTAACCGAAGTGACGAAATAGAACCGATTAGAAAAATTAAACTCAGAGCAAGCTGCATAAAAGGCCATTCAGCTCACTGAAAACATTATCAGCTCTAATTGGAAGCTTTGTTTAATTTGGCTTTGAAATTGAATTCCTTTTCCTTCCCGGAGAACTATTATTACCTTAATTCTCTGCTTTGAATAAGATCATTTATACGGTCAAATACGGCTCGTTTGCAGCACGGCAAACTCCAACTGGCTGAGTGAAGCAGCGATTGCCCTCCTCCGTGCCAGCCAGCGTCAGGCAAGCCACGTTTGTCTATCCCCTGCATTAGTTCCTCATACTGATGCATTTTCACCTTTTTTGTTTTGCCTCTGCTTGGCAATTATATTATTCATGAAAAGAGTGAAAGATCAGTTTTAACTTCATACTCCTTCTGAGGCAGACACGAGCACTGGTCACGCTCCCCACGTGCGTTCAGAGCAGCAAAAGGGCAGCGAGCTGAGGGACGGGGACATACGCAGCCTGGGACGCCTTCGAGCAGGAGGCTGCAGCCCGGTCCCTCCACAGCCACTGCTCCAGCCGGGGCTGGCCAACACCAGCTTCCCCAGGGAAAAGCAGCCCATCCCAGTGCGCCTGTGGCTGCTGCTGGTTTGGGGTCTGAATGGCAAAGCAGGTTTTCCCAACTCCGTACTAGCTCGTTTCATCAATTTTAGGCAGCTCGCTGTCATGTAGATTATTTGCAGAACAGCAATAGAGGGAAGACAACAGCGTAATGAAAGCATTGCATCCCAATTTCCAAGTGTGGCCAACAAGATCAATCAGGCACTTTGGAAAAATCAAGAACTTTATCTCCAATCAGCCAGCTTTTATCTGCTTAGGAATAAACAAGGCTGAGGAAGCTAGCGGTAGCAACAGCTGCATCGTAAATAAGCCTGAAGCCAGACCCTTCTGCTGGAAGTAAATAATTGATCTCAGAAAAATTCTGCTTAGGCAAAGCCATTTCAATTACCTGGTAGATGACAATGAGTGCTGGGAAAGGTTAATGGCTCTAAAATATTTAAAGAGAAGATGTTTGCTTGGGCGCACTGTAGTTTGTCTTTCATTTACCCAATAGAGGGAGATTATTTGAGAAACGAAGCGGCAGGTAGGCGTGAGAGTCCTGGCCCTCTCCGGTGGGATTTCTCGGGGTGACCCATGCACCAGGAGGGCAGCGAGGGGCACCGGTTTGGGGGTGAAAGGCAGAGACGGCTCTCGCCCGGCTGCGTTCCGACTGGTCACACCAGCCTTAACTGCGACTTCTGGCTCCTGGAGAGTGTCATGGGCTGCAAGCTTTTCTTGGGGACTTATCTCTAACGCAGCAGAAGCCAGGAGCTTTGTGGAGCCAGCGAGATGAGATGGAAAAGGGAGTTACTGTAAGTGAGGAGCCACCGTGCAGTATTCCCAGGGCCACGGATAACCTGGATGTTTAGTTTAGTGCTGTGATAATTCTTCCTTGGCAGAGAGGGCAGCCTCCTGATCCGCTGCTGGAGCCAGGGAGCAGTGGAGCCACTTGCTGCTGGGGGGGCGGTCAAGCCTGGATGTGCCTGGCATGGCTGGAAGCAGGCCTTCTGTTGGGGTGGGGGAGGGAGCCCTCATCTCATTTCCCTTGAATTTCAAAAACAATACTTTGTCGCAGGATGCATTAAATAAAGTATTAGTGAAACAATGGCTCTTGTTGAGCGCTGTGTGCCTGACTGGCCTCCAAGTCCCCTCCCCAGAGGTGAGGTGTGTCCCCAGATGGCTACGCATGGGAGGGGAGCACCCCAAGCCCGGACACCCATGGGATGGGGATGCCCCATGCCCAGGCCCACCTGCCTGCACCGTGCTGCTCGCAGCAGCTATCAAAGCCTCGGCGCTGATCGCCGCAGCAGGTTGCTCAGCGATCGGCTTTGGTTTTGCAAGAGCTTTGATCATGATACCTCAGCTGTGGGAAATGTGTGGTTCCCTTTGTTTCGGTTAACTTTCCTTTCTTCACTTTCATCCTCATAAATAATTTATTCTTGTTTGTTCTATTCACTTTCATATTTTTGTTTTCTTCCCCATTAAAATTCTGCTTCAGCTGCTTGCAGAGAAACTTTGAAGCTCTCCCTCCCTGCCCTCAACATTTTTGAGGGAACAAATTTCTTCCCAGTATGGTCACCAGGAGGGAGACACTTAACTACCTCGCTCCTGGCTGCTCTTTGCAAAGCCCCTGCCTGGCGTAAGCCCCTGTCCCTGCACACCTCAGGGGTGAAGAGCATCCCTGGGCATGCAAGCAGCAAGCACCCCCCGGGGAGAGCTGGTGCGCCAGGGACTGGACAGAAACACAATTCTTTCAAGGAGCTGGCTATGAAGATGAAACTATTTCTGGTATTACAACGTATTCTGCTTTGGATACACTGGGTCAATAAAAGGCTTCTCTAAGGAGGAGCTGCTTCTTTGATGTTAAAAAGATTTAAAATTTTCAGAGCAGAGCACAGATTTGGTGGACAAAAGTGCCCTCGTGCACAGCTGCTGAGAAGGTATTTCAAAACCGCAGCATTGCTTGTTCCCTGTTGTGGTCTTTAGCTGGCTTTTCCTTTCCCTTTCCATACAGCAGTTTCTTTAGCTGCTCTATTTTTTATCTTTCATCAGTATTTTTTCCCCATGGGTTTTATTGTATTCTCCCTTAAATGAGCCCTCCAAACCCAAACAAGGCACACCTGCCATTTCCTACCGTATCCCTTACGGCCACGTGGCTCTTTCTAGGTTTAGTAACTCCACCTGTGTTTGCATCTGAGTAGGTGGGTGTGAGACACACCCCAGGATGGCAGCAGGTTTTTCCACTTTTGTGATTAACACACAGGCTTTAAACCCCCCCAGGGCTGCAGCTGTAGTCAATGGGTCCTCTCTCTGGGAGCTCTCCAGTTTTCCTCCTGGGATGGATACTGCCTGTGCTCCGCGGGTGCGCTTGGGGAGCTGGCTGCGCGGGGAGGAGAAGCTGGGCTGTGTGTCCTCTTGGATAAACAGGTCATCTGCAGCCTTTTACAAGAATCCGAAAGGTAATTACTTGGAGGCGAAGTGAAATGCTTTTGCGTTAGCAGGTATGTTTGTTCTCGGGTAGGGAATTGTGCTGTTGTTGCTGTTCTTGCTCTGACAGCAGCACCCAGGGCCGTTCTGAGGAGCAAGTGCCGCTCCTTGCCTTGCTGAGCGCGGCGTCTCTTGTCTCCTCTAGTTACCATCAATATTTATAAATGTGTTGTGGAGAATAGGGTGCACTTTCTAGCTCAGCGTGTGTGCCACCTTGAGCTACCCAGTGCAATAAAGGTACAATTAACAATTATTATCAAATGTGTCAATGACATGGCTTGCCCCAGAGGGTTGCTCTCTAAGCAACTGTCCCTAATCCTGCAGTCAGTGAAAGGACCCATGAAAACTGACTGAGAGTGAGTCTTGCTCCTTGTATGCCATCCAAACGTGCCTGCAAGGCTGCCTCTGGGGACATCTTGCCCTGATTATAGCTCCTGTCTGAAGTATCTGGGTCAGGATTATTGATTGGGATCATTAATTGGCCTGGCTTTGCGAGGGGTGGGGACATGGGGCTTTGTGCCACCGAGGCACCTTCATAGGTGCTTCTCTTCCACAGCCTGCCAAAGCTTTCATTCTGCTTTACAGGTCTCCTGGAGGGTGCTGCTGCTTTTTCATCATGGCCTTTTCTCTGTCCCTCTTCCACTGCTTATGAATACTGGGGTGAGCCTCCTTTTCTCACCTCTGCTTATCCCAGCCCCTGTGTGGCTGTACCCAGCTCCCCAACTCATGTCTCTGCTGTCAGCGACCAGTGTCCTGCTGGGTCCCTGGGGACACGGAGAGCTTGAGCATGAACTGCTTGGACTGATGTGCGTATGGCAGGAGGTCTCAATCTGTGATCCTGAATAAAGCCCATCCAGTTTTCCCTTCTCCCACAGGAGAGATAAGATGCAAACCCCACTTGTGAAAAGGCATGCTCATTTGTAGGGAAACTTCACATCTAGGACTCTCGTGGCAAATATATTTCAAGCTGAAGGGCTTATGGCAATAATAACCCTCAGATATGTGTCTCTTTCTTTACCACTGTGGGATTTATAACATCCGGAAAACAGTCAAGCCCAGGATAGCACCTTAACAAACACGTATTATGCCAGTTCACACCATGTTACCCTCCCTGCATATTTTTCGTAGTAATCGGATTTGACTACTTCCCTGCAAATTGACAGAGCTCGCAGGTTGGCACACAGGCATACACAACTCTTTGAATTAAAAATAGTTCTCCATGTCAGGGCTCATATGGGCAAACGACACCACCAGGCAGCTTTGAACTTGGGCCCATGTGAGCCATGATGGCTTTCAGCTCGGTGTGGCTCTGGCATCGCCCAGGTGCATGTGCCCAACACGAGCAGGGATTTGTATGTGTGCACAGGGGTGGGCGGGCTGCTAAACCCACCCAAGGGATGTGTGGTGAGTCCCTGTCCCTCTACAGTGTGTTGAGAGCTCCTGTTGATGTGAAGGCTGAGACTTCTGGAGTCATGCAAGGGACCTGAACTTCCAGATGCCTTTAAAATGGGTAGGCTTACCTAAAATGAGCCATCCACATCCTGGAGAACTGGCAGCAGGAGACTGAAGTGATGGGAAGGGGGTGATGGCAGGGCTTGGTTGCCCGTGGAGGGCAGGAGCAGCCCAGCATGCTGCCGGTGCTGCATTGTGTGTTGCTTTGGCTGCAAGGGCAGCCCTGGCTCTGGGGACACGTGTGTGCAGATTATGGTGCATCAGGTTAACTTGCAGCATGCAGCTTTCTAGATGCTGCTGTAATTCTGCTGCTCAACATGACAAGAGCTTCAGCTACCTGGAAAGTGGGGAAGGGTCTCCTGAAACAGCCCTCCTTGGCTGCCTGTGGGAAGAGGCTGTTTTGGGGAGGAGCAGGGTATTTCTCGCATCCTGTGCTCCAGTCCTGTTTGGTTCTGACAAGCAAAGAAAAGGCACTTCCAAGAACCAAACTCACAATGGTGCGTTTTTCAGAAGCAGCGGCTGGTTTGAAGGAAATTGGAATTTCTTAGCCCGGAGGAGGGAGGAAAGACAATAGATACAGTTCAGTTAAACAGTAATCACAGGCTGAGGAAAAGAGCTGAGAAATTTAAAGCTAATTAAAAGTATCTGAGGTTTTTCTAAAACCACTTCTAAAGCAGAAAAATGGAAATAACCCACCAGGTGATGATGATGAGCTCTGAATTTTGTTAGGAATTGCAGAAGAATAAATTTAGCACATCACCAGGAAAGGCTAATGCAACACTGGAGCTAAGGCACACAGCCAGTACTGGTAATTCTACAAATTCCTGACAATTATCCATTTCAGGAGGCATTTCCACTTATCTTATCTCACCTTAAAACCTTCCTATCGAACTCTGGCTATGATTCATCCCCATCCGTGCCTACCTTTCTCTGTTCTTTATTATTGCTTTCCTCCGTTTCTCAGTGTGGTGACATCCAGCCTCACCTAGCTATCCTTTTTCCTGCTACTGCTCCATTTAAGAAGGATTAAGCTCTTAATTGCAGGAAGTTTTTAGCCTGCTGTTGCTGCAGCACCACAGAGCTGCCTGGCAGCTTTCTGAGGCTTCTGGGGCTGCCCAAAGGCTTTCCGGAAAGCTGTGGCAGGCTGGTGTCTTCTGGCATTCCTCGATGGGCAGGATGCTCCTGGCAGCAGATCCCTTCCAGGAGGGCAGAGGTTGGTGTTGACCTGAACCAGGCACACAGAGGATAGCAAATTCTGGCTCTGGGAGCGAACATGTGAATACCGATTTTTTTTTTTTTTTTTTTCTTCCAAAGGAATATGGAAGTGGGAATTTTCCAGAAACTGTGGGTTTTTATTAAAGAAGGACAAATGGAAGACAAAACCCATAGTGGGTGAGGACGCCAGCCTCAAGTTGTCCCAGCATCCCTGGCCGCAGCACGCAGGAGATGGGCAAGCTGGGGAGTGGAGAGGGAAAAATATAGGATGGCATGCTAAGGAAGAGGAGATAATAAAAAAGGAAAACGAAATACACACAAGAAAAAAAAACAAGCTGCATCTCAATAGACTATAGGGTTCAATGAGTAGCTGGGACAAAAAAAAGCAAACATCATGGTTCCTGAATAATAGAGAGATGGCAGTACAGGTGATAAGAAGGTGACGGAAGGAAGGAGGGGGGGGGGGCGGGAATAGAAGGGAGAAATTACTGGAGGGAGAAACCTGCAGGTGATGTGCTATTTTGCTATGCTAATAAAGAGATGAAAGCAAATGGAACAGGAGCAGAGACTGGCAAAAGTCTTACTTTTGTTGGAAAGAATAAGAGGATAAATGTTTTTAACATTTATGAAGTAGCAAAATAAAGCAAAGAAAGGCTCAGAACATCAAGCTCATAGATGAGGAAATTAAACTACATAAAATATTTATTCATTTGTGCTTAGTGGCTGTCAGCCATGCATGCATCGGAGAAATGGTATGTTTCTAGGCACAGTTTTATTCTTGCTCCTATTTTTTCCTCTTCTCCCAGAGATGAACAGGAACAGTTTAGTAAATAGTAGCTGAACGCTCAGCTCGTTTTCTACATTCCATTAATGTTTCATTTCTTAATATTCTCAAAACAAACCAGAGAAGTTGGTATAAAATGTGTCCTCCTTTCAAATCATGGTTAAAAGGAGTGTGGTTTCAGGCCAATCATCAAGGTTATAAACTGGCATCTGTATTAGAATGGGAGCGTAGCGCTGAGGGTGCATGCCAGGCTGGAAGAGGCTCTTTAACGAGCCGCGGGAAGGGAGATGTAACACAGGTTTTTCATGTCACCAGCTGTCTCTGGCCTGGCCCGAGAGGACCATTTCTGGAGAATGTTCTTGGCCGCTTGTCCTCTGAATATTTAATCTGATGTCCTCACTGACACCGGGAGCAGATTCAGGTGACTTGCTGGTTACTGTCCTGGAAATAAAAGCGGCTTCCTAATTATGGATGGGGGCCTCGATGTGTTGAAATGGCAACAGAGTGCAGCATGTTCCCGAGACCTTTGTTAGCTGCCTCTCGTGATGGTGCTGCAGGAGCAGTGCCACCAGCGCTGGGTGCTGCACTCCTGAACCCTGGCACTGGGGACAGGCAGGGGCTGGCTTTGGGGGCTCCCCCTCCCTCCCTTCCCAGCCTTTCTAGAAGAAATCCAGCTATGTGCGTGGGCAAAAGCAAGGTAGAGATTGCTGCTCGGAGTGGGTGTCTTGTCCTTTGGAGCACTGTGCCTTCATGCTCAGGCTGGGAGAGGGGTGGGCAGGGGATGTGTCTGCAGGGGACCCATTTGCAGCAGCAAGTTCCTGCCGCTGCCATCGGGATGAGCGGCACAGTGCTGTCCGCACCAGGAGAGGGGTGCGGAGATGGCTCGCTCGCCCTCATCATCTGCACAACAGCTCTGGCCTCAGGCAGCGGGCATGTCAGCCTCTGGCCTATTGCTAATTTTAATTTGTTTGATGGGGAATCCCGGGTGCTCCAGTGACTTGGCTGGCATTGCCTGCTGCCTGTCAGATGCATTTATTCTCCAGCATCATCATCTAGAATTTACCAGCCCTGAGCGAACTTGCTGCTACTCTTGTTCAGCAAATATTTCTTTTCAATCGTCAAGCTGCTGTTACTCATTTTCTTGCTTATTTGTTTAGTCTTTGGGAGCTGAGCTGGGATCCTGGATCAGGTGGCTGGAGCATCCCAGGAGATGGATGGGCTGCAGCACAGGAGGCAGGGAGGTGTCCAGGAGAGGACAGGAGGATGCGGAGGGGATGAGCCTGGGTGTGGAGCTGCACAGGCAGAGCAGGGTTCTGTTTCCTTCTTGTTGCTGGCCTGGTAGGATGTCATGGGTGGCCAGAGCATGAGGACCTGTGGCTGGAGGAGGAGGCTGGGTCCAGAGAAGGACCTTTGTGAGCAGCACCATATGGGGGAAGCTGCTTTGTCCTTTCAGTGAAGGTTGGGTCGATATCTGGTTTTCATAATTACAGGTGCTGATGTTACGTTACCTGTTTCCCTGGGTCTCTTGGGATGAATGGAAAAGCTGCTGGTGAGCCCAAGGGGCTCTTCTAAATCCTTTCCTTCCAGGAATGATATCACGGGAGAGCTGTGAGCAGGTCTTGGACAGGATGGGAAGCACCAGCAAGCCTGTGCCACCTTCTTGCACATCCTTTGCAGCCTTCTGTAAAGCTTGGACATGTCAATGTTAATTCTGTTATGAAGCTTAAAAAAGCCCTTGATCTTGGCTTTATCAGAAATGATAAATTCCTGGAGAATTTCTTAGTGTATTATGGTTTCCAGTGAGATACTTGCATAATGTAAGCTAAAATCAATTCATTGACTTTACTTGGGATCCGCCAACTTATAAAAGCTGAAAAGATAGGGGTTTTTTTGTCTTCTGGTGACAACTTTATTTAAGTAAAGTGGCCCCAGCCTGAAGGAAATGAGGAGAAGCTGATAACCACAACAAGCAGTTTACTGCATACCCAGATGATGCAACTTTCATCTCTGATGCAGGATCAGAGTTTTGTCAAAGAGAGAGGAGAAACAGAAGCAACAATTTCTCAGGATCACCACTGAGAAATCACTTTAACAGCTTATAATGACACTTTGCGGAAGGCGCACACGAACTCCCACATCACGGCGATTACAGTATTTCTGAACCGCGGGCGCGGTGGCGTGCATCCGAACCGTGCACGACTGGAAGCCAGGCACTGTGGAGAGCTGGCGAGCGGTGTGTGTCCCCCTCCCCTCCAAGTCCTCCTGGGTCCTTGCCAGCCGTGGAAATCAAAGAAAACCCACCTACAGGGCTGGAGCTTGGAAATGTGAGGGAGGTGGAATCCAACCGTGGATAGATTTAACTATAAGGGAAAAATGGGCTGTTTTGGAAGAAGTCTTCTGTATGATTTCCTCCAGATTCCCTCGTGCCCCTGTGGTGGTGGTTGACAGCAGTTAGCTGTGGTTCGTATGCTTGGCGGGCTGGTGCGAGGTGCTGCAGGGGTGGTCCTGTGCCTGCATAGCAGTGGCGGGGGGGGATTTGTGCTTTGCCTCCTGACTACGCTAATTCTGCCTGTCTCACTCTCCCCTGAAGTGCATCCTACTCTCCTTTGTGGTGCATGTCTCTTTGCTGGGTTCCAAAGCCCTTTGCATTTCCGCCGTGGCCTTTGTTGTCAATGTTCTGCATATAGACTCTCTCACAAGCCCTTGCACTTGATTCAGTTGCTGCTTAATTTAATCCTCTAATTTAATCAATACTTCATAGACCAGGTCTTGGTTTTTAAAAAAACAACAAACAAACAGAAAACCTTCTAGTCTCTTTTTGATTGCTTTATGCAGGTATTATTAGGTTAATGCAATCAGCAGTGATAAAGCTGCCCTCATTTAATGAGGGAGCAGTCTCGTTCTGCATGCTGTGTAAAGGAGGGGAGTCCTGGGGAAGAAAGCCACATGCTGCTGAAGTTGGGTACTCAAGATGTTACCACTGGCATCATCAGATTCAGAGGTGACCCTTTCTGTTGTAGAAATGATGGGAGGCACCAGCAAGGACTCCACCTCCTCTCCAGGTGCTCCATGGGATGAGAATAAGAGGCAGGGCAAGCTGCAGTCTCAAGAGCAAGGAAGAATGGAGAAAGGTAGGAGGATGGAGAGAGGGGTGCTGTGAGGAACGCAGGTGGAGGCAGATTAAATGGTTTGCCCAAGGTCCTGTGGCTCTTGAGGTGGGGAGTGTGGTCTCTGGTACAGCGTGAAGCTGCTTTTCCTTGTTGGAGCTCCAGTCACGCCGAGGCACTGGCCCACGGCTCTCCAGCGTGGGCTCTGCCCTCCTCGTGTCTGCCGGTAGCGCTGATGGCGCACATGCTTGATGCTGGCTCTCAGCTTGATGAGATGATGCGCCTGGTCTTGATAAGCTTGAGTCCTTCAGCAGTTGTTCCATTTGTAATCAAATTTGTAGAGCCTTGGGCCATTCATGGGGGGGGGGCGGAAATTGGTTTCCATCTGTAATATGAGGAAAGTTTAGCTGTCAAGGGGTGCGAATCCTGATAATGAAGTTATCCTTTCTTGTTGCATTATACCATAAGTTTCTTAAGGACACTCTCAACAAAGTAATGATAAATATTTTTTTTCAAGCTGTATGAGAGGGCTGGTAAATAGCAGCAGTAGCTTCCACTTCCAGGGCTTAGTGATGCCTTAGCATGTCTCTAGCTTTCCAAATAGTGATGTGCAAAGCAGGCAGGGAAGCCTGCTCATACAAAACCACAGTATGGATGGGCTTTGTTTAAAGAGATAATGGCGCAGCAGGGAAGGAGGGACCTGGCAGAGGGTGAAATGGGGGAGCAACGTTGCCAGTTTCTTGGAAGGAGCTGCTTTGCCACTCCATGGCCACAGGGAGTTGTGGGCTGCCAGCTCTGGGGATGCTGCGGGTGTCCCCGTGCAGCTGGGACTTGGAGATGCACTCGATGTTGCGGGTCCTAACCCTGGTGTGGTGTGGGGCTGAGATCGTGAGCTCTGTGCAAGACGTGGAATGAGAGCTGTGATCTGGCAGCTGCTTGCTGGGTTTTTTTGGTCCTTGATTCTATGTTTATAGATGGTGCTTGTGATCTGTCTTCACCTGTTTGGGAAAATGTTATTTTGCCTACAAGTTTTAGCACTTTGGTTGTGCTGCATTTGTACTGAAGAAAACCAACCATAGTAAAGCTAGGGAGGAAATAACCCCCGAAGACACTACAATAAGCACCAGGAGGGTGATAAAAAGCAACAGAAACATCTTTACCTTCTTGTTTTTTCGAGAAAGGTCAATTGACTCCCTGCCACCTTGGAGCCCATAGCAAAATCGATGATACTTCATCTTTAATTTGATTTTTCCATTCAATAAGGGTGGTAAGCATTAGTGTCACTCTAATTTTACAGAGTGCCATTAGATAACAGGAGAATATTAAACGTGAAGATTATGTGCTGTATCAGTGGCAAAATATTATACTCAGCAATGATTTAGAAGAACATTTATGTCTCAGGCATGCTATAAGACATGTCATGAATTGGACAATAAAATGTCTCATTTTTCAAATAATTACTCACGAGCTGATGTCTGGTGGGTTGGGAGGCAGGTTGGTGCCTGTGGAACTGAATATCCCATCCGCAGCCGGTGACCTGCCAGCATCTCTCCCAAGGCAGGTACCTGCACTCTCCTGGCGCTAATCCTGCGTGGCAGCGAGGAGGGCGGGTGACGTGGCCAGAGGAGTGATGGATGCTGCACATTTTAAGCAGGTCGATAGCAGGATTGGTGTAGACCATGGTTATTTTTGTGTTTAATTCACTGAATAAAATGAAACAGGTAAATCACTCGGAGGAGATGTGAGCTGATGTTAATAGGCACATTTGCAGCACTATCTAAAAATGAGTTCTGCAATTACTGACTCATGCCATCATTCGTGCTCCGCAGCATGAAGCCTCTGTGGCACTGCTGGGAGGCAGCCCTCCCTACCAGCACCCCAGGGAGCAGCCCCTGAGCTCTGGCAGCAAGAGCTGGGGGGCTGCAGCTGGGGGAGAGGGCCAGGGCAATGCCAGGGCTTTGCTGGGACAATGTCCAGACCCTGGCTATGTGTGGTGGGCATGTGCTCTGCTCTTCTGTGGCCTCGCAGCAATGGGGCTGAGCCAGCAGAAAGCAGTGGGGCTGGGCAGCTCTTCCAGGCTGCGTTTAGCTACGAAGAGGAGATGGCCCAGTCTTCTTGCCTGAGGGCAGGAAAGCGAGCTGTTAGCCTGCCGGTGGCAGGGAGTCAGCGATCTATTCAGCTGTCTCTGCTCCTCTGGCTTCCCCCCCAAAGGTCTGCACTGTGCATGGTCCAGGGAGCTCAGCTAATTTGGTGCTGCTGCTGCTGAAGAGCCCATTCACCCAGGGCTGACTAATAACAGCAGGTACCCAAAAAGCACAGCAGCTAACGGCAGCTGCGGTGGAGGACGAAAGACTCCAGCAGAAGCGTGAAATTGCATCAGCACTGCTGTTTACCAGCGAGTGACTCCCACAAGAAGCCACAGTGCGCCCAGCTCCCTGCCGAGGAGGTTCAGCTTGCTCCCAGGGAGGGGGCTGTGTATCTTGAACTGCCCTGGATGAGCCTTGTTAGAGCATCTAGCATCCATCCGGGATGGGAGAAGAGATGAGGGAGATCATGAAATGATTATGGCCACATTTCATTGCTGTTGCCATCACCTCCGGCAGCAAGCGAGCCTGCCTGCAGTGCGCTGGCTTCTGCTGGGCTCGTTGCCTGCCCGCTTTGCCTGTGGGCTGAACGTGCATGGCAGGGGCTGCGGCGAAGTGGCTGAGCTGAAGGGGTTGCAGGCCAAATGCCAAAGGATAGGGGAAGAGTTCTGCATCCTTTCTACTGAGTAAACTGCCTTGCAGCACCCCAAGGTGCCTGGCAGTGGGGTGCCGGGGGCGGGGGGGACGGGACAGCGGGGGTGCCGACAGCCGCTGCCTCTTGCTTGCAGTGGGACTGGAAATATCCCCGGTGGTACAAGGCAGCCCAAACGTGCGTAAGGGTGCAGAAGAGGCGTAGGCACCCACACACCTACACTACTACATTTCAGCATCTGTGCCAATTCTGTACAGCAACCAGATCAGAGGCAGGGTTTTTTCTGTGACTAATCTTTATCCTGCTGCACTGCTGGCTGCTGCGATGGAGGCGTTGCCGAGCTCTTCGGCTAGCTTCGCCATAGAGGACACGGCGCCTTTCTCCAGATGAAATGTAAGAGCTTGGCTGCGGAGTGTGGTTTTTAATCTCTCTCCATGGCTGGGGTGGGATGCGGGATGTCCTGAGCATCCTCAGCCCTGGTGCTTGCAGGCCTCTGTGAGGAACAGTGGTATAGGGGTGGACCAGGCATCCAGACGGGCACTGCGGAGAGCTCGGCCAGCTTCCCAGAATAGCATCCAGTGTGAGGCCGGATGGGTCCCTGCAGAGCCTTGGCGCTGGAGCAGCCCTGCTGGGAAGCGTTCCCCCCAGCACACAGCATTCCCACCTCTGCGGAAGTGGTGAAGGATCAGGGACCTGGATGACACAGCCATCAACCCATTTAACGTGAGGGAGCAGAATTAATCGCTCGGATCAGCAGAGTCATTGTGGCTCACTGAAAACAAAACAAAGCCAATTATTATTCGACACTTGTCGGGGGGGGGGGGGGGGGGGGGGGGGGGGGGGGGGGGCTGTGGCTAATCTCATTACGCACAGAGCAGCAAGGCACTGGGGAAATCTTATGGTGCCGATAAAGTGCTCGGCAGCTGCACAAAGCAATTACAGTGAAACCTCTGGGCTGGTCACGGGGATGTGCTGGGGGCTCAGCCCCTCCTTTGGGCCAGGAAGGGACTCCTGGCAGGGCTGCCCCCAGCTGAGCATCTCCTGCCTGCCTCTGCAGGGAGCCCCTTCTTGCTCACAGCGGCGCTGGCAAGCAGGAGCAAGGTGGTTGCTCTTCGAGTCCATCCTAGTGCCTTCCTCCATAGAAACATGTTTGATGCCTGGTCAACGTGCAGCTCTGCAAAAAACCCTCTGCTCAAAGCAAAGGGGTTTGCTAGGGGCTGCGGGGCCAGCCCCTCCATTGGTGCCCTGTGTAGGCAACATCATCCTCCTGGTCCTGTGGCAGGGATGGTCATCCAGAAGACATCAGGCACATAACCCTCCTAGTGATGCCAAACAAAGATGTCTTGTCCCAGAAGGTGGTAAAAGATACTTACGGTTATGCAGGCCATAGCTGAATGGCCTTACAGTGGTGCTATTTTTTTATAAATCTTAAATCATTCCCCAGCTCTCGCTATTGCTTTAAATTGGAACTTGGCTTTTTAAAAGTTTATCGTGCACTAATTCATTCAGCCTGTTCATTTACATTCTGCTGACAGGGTACAAAATTGCTTCTTTTTTTCATCCCAGAGAACTCTAACTTTGGCAATTTATGGTGCCTTTTTGATTTAATCAGGATATTTTCTAAACTTCCATGGCGATAATAAGACATTTTTCAAGAAGCACCTGAGAGGTGGTCGGGTGTTATTTACGTTGCTGGTACACGCAGTATTTCTGAAAGGGCTTCCCATGAGTCGCTGGTGGTTGTGCATGGGCTGGAAGCCACCAGTCAGGACAGGGTTCCCTCCAGCGTTGCCTGATCGTGCTCCCCAGGGAGGAGCTGGAGACCCCATTTCTTGCATATTTTTTGACGTTGTCAAAAATGCTCATGTGTTGTTCTCCTCCCCTTCCCATGCTGCAGGAGCCTGGAGCCCTGCGGAGAGCTGGGCACCCAGGCTACCCGCCACTACCGGCACGTCGCTTGTGTACTGTGGATGGAAGCCCTTTGATGCAGCTCTGCAGAGCCAGTATCATACCGTCATGTACTGAAACACTGTTATTTCACTCTTCCAACACTGTCAGAGCAAGTCACAGGAGGGATTATTTTTGGCTCTGTTCAGCGTAGTTACCTAGCAATTTGCAGGAGGCTTGGTATTACTGGGAAGATACTCAAGCCGTGTGAGCTGCTTTGCAGCGAGCAATTCATTTGTTGCTTTTTGGTTCCTTTTACTGCTCACAAATAGTCCAGACACCAGCTTGGGGTCTTAACAAATTTGTTCTCTGTTGGAAAGATTTCAGCCCTGTTGGTTGTTTGTGAAATATTTCCTCTGATCGTTGCTTTTGAGTGCTCACCACCTGTAATTCCCAAATCGTGCCTGGGCTCAGTCCACTGGCATGACGCAGTGCTTTTACTCTGCCCTGTGAAAGGAAGGGAAAAGAGAGATGTATGCCCATATAAATATTCTGTAGGACATTGCCTGGAAACGTCTTTGGATTTTTTTTTTTTTTTTTTTTTTTGCTTTCACATTTCTCAGGTTGAAAAGAAACAATGTGCAAACACTTTCCTTTTCCGGCTTCTCGCTGTGCAGGTTCCCATGCACACACAGCATCACTGCCTTAATGAGCCATAAATACTGTTTACATTTGGCTTATTATCTTCAAGGTAATTTATCCTTTTTTGCTCATCCAGGGTGTTTACAGACCTTCTGTTCCCTCCAGAACTTGAAGCATTGTAATAAAGAATTGTTATTATTCAGCTAATAAGCAATATCGCTTGCTAAAAAGCAAACAAAGTCACCGCCTTCCGTCCTCCCAGTGTCAAACTGGAGGGGAAAAGCCCCAGGGAAAATCCCAAGTGGTATAGAAAAGGGAAAATAACATCCAGGTGGCAAAGAGCCACAATGCTATGGTAAATTTTCAAGAATCTTAATTAGGAACAAATTAAAGATGGTTCAATTCCATGCATAGCATTACCCACGCTATTAAATTATAGCTAAAAAGAGAGAGAGAAAACCTGCTCTAGACTTCTTTCTCTTAGGGGCATCGCTGACATCCATCCCCAGCGCTGCGGAGGCTCCCAGGTACCAGGTCTGCAGCCGTTTGTGCCTGTCCTTGTGGGTGCCGGTGCTGGCCAGCAGCTCTGGCCACATTTTGGCCCAGCCAGGCTGGAGGATGAAGTGATGCTTCTCCACACCGTGGGACCTGTACATGCTGCCAGCAGCTCCAGGTGCTCCAGCAGCAAACGACGGCCATTCCTGTCTTTTAGTCAACACTTCCAGCAGCAAACCGGCCCTGCGTCAGCATGGCATCAGGCAGCGCCTGCCTGCAGCCAGCACCTGACAGCAGAGCTCTGGTGTGTGAAATGCATTTGCATACATTGCAGCACAGATGTGTGCTCAGGGTTTTGCAGGCAGCAGTTTCTTATCCCGATGAAGCGTTTGGTGTGGGCAATAATTCAGAGCTAGACTTGGCTGAGTTTGAGCAAGGCACCACCTTGATGGGTGCCTACACCTCCAGCCAGCCTTGGTGTGCTACCGCCTGTGGTTTGGGCTTGCAGATGCAAAAGTGAGGGTTTATTGCCTGCTTGGCCAGAGGTTCCTTGCAGCTCTGCGCTCATCAGAGCACCTGCATGATGCTGGGCTCATCGTGGGGCAGCAGCGGCAAGTGGGAGCATTCCGGTCTCCTGGCAGAAGCCTGGCAGCTCGAACAACCTAATGAAGTCATTACTGTAGCTGAAGGACACTCATTTAATCTCATCAACGTGGTGGCTGTGGTTGTTCTGCAGCGGGCAGCTTCTGCGGGTGATAACGTTACTCAGCACGGCTGATGCTCTGCAGGGGAAATGTGTTTATGAAACTTTGCTCCCGTGGCACATAAATGTTCATTAGATCTATTATCCCACCTATTTTGTTCTCCAAAGTGTTGCAGAGAAGACAAAATGAGAGCGATGGTTCTTTCAGAGCTCCAGCACGCGCTGGATGTTTGCTTTAAATAGAATTAACCATGCAAATTGAATCACGTGAGCCTAAATTAGTGCTCATTTCACTGGTGCTCTCGGTATCACTTAACCTACCATTTACCCCAAGACATCTGCTAAGTGCCGTTCTTTCAAGTACTTAAACAGCACCTTTTGCTACCACCGAAGCCTCAGCCCCACGGAATGGAGCTGCCGGGAAGCCTGTAATTATCGTTAAAGGGCTATTGTGCTTCTGGCAAGGATGAAGCCCGGGTGAGGCTTTCCAGGCTGGCTCCCCTGCCTGCCAAGGGGAGGTGGAGCAGAGCTGGGGCTGAAGCCCAGCTGCTCCAGCAGCCAGGAAGGCCCCCCTCACGACTCCACTGGTTTTCCCAAACCCCACTGGGCTGCAGGCAGGACCCAGCGCTGGCAAAGCTCTGCAGTGAGAGGTACCACGCAGTGGTTAACGGGGGGCAACCCAGCACAACGCCCCCGGCCAGGAGCTACAGTTGTGCTGGGCTTCGGTGCAAAGAATTGGAAACGTGCTGCTGGTGGAAGGCTGGACTGGGGCTGGGCTCCCCAGCACGGTGTGAGCCTCGGCGAGGAGACTGCCAGGGTTTTTCAGCCTCTGCCATCTCTTGCCGGCATCGCTTCTTCTACAGCCGATAAGGAGGGAGAGGGCCCGGGGCTGCGGTGAGCATGGTGTCACTCCTCCAAGCCTTCTGCAACCTGATCTATTATTTACACGGTTATTTAAGCCCTTGTTGTCATAGCTGGGAGAATTAATGCATCAGCCTCGCAGAGAAGATGGAGTGCCGGCAGGCTGGAAGCACCCTGCGCTCTGCCCTTCAGCGTGGTTTTGCTTCGGCACATCAGCTCGCAGCTGCAAGTGTGACGGGTGGGGAAGGAAGGTGGAGGGGGATGGGTTGGCATCACAGCTCGAAGGGGTCCCATGGATGCTTCGTCCGCTCCTCGGCCGGGCCCCTCGTGGGAAACGGGGCTGTGATGTTCATTGGCTTCTTGCATGATTCCTGCCTCCTTCCTGCAGTGTGAGAGAATTCATTGTGGCTGGTATGAATAGAGTTGGACACAATTCCTCCACAGTGGTTATGCAAATTCCCAGCCATAATGACACATTGTCTTGTGTGATCCTGCGAACAGATGGCCTAAAGACAGGCTCAAGATCTGATTTAGTCCTGGGCTCCTGCAATGTAGCTGGGAGCATATGGTCCTCATAGATTCGTGGTTTAGCCTTAATAGCGAAGTGAACTGCTTCAGACGAATAAAAGAGAAAGACGATGAGAAAAAAACAATGTTGTGATGATTCAGTAGACTTGGGCTCTTCTGAAAAGCTGGAACTCTCCCTCCTCAGAGTGGTGCATCCTTCCAGCAACAGACGAAGCTTTGCTGTTGATGATCCTTAAAGGATGCGTGTGAGCAGCTCTTCTCCTCTGCAGAAACACAGATCGCTCGGGCAGGTGCCTGTTTGGGGCACATCCTGGGACGGCAGATGTCACACCGATGTGGAGGAAAGCCTCCATCAATAGCAGATGGCTAAGTTGGCTGTCAAGCTCACATTGCCTAAAAGCCTGGCTGTAGCGAACCTGTCCTGTGTGGCATGTTGGTGGTATTTGTGGTTCATGTGGACATTCCAGAGCTGGACTCTTACAGAGGTCTTGCCCCTGGGCATCATGGACCACATGTGTGGTGGGCAAAGGCCAAAGGACCCTGATTTCATCCTTGCTGTGAAAAGCAAGCTGCCACTATCTCCAGCACTGATTCCCATGCAAGGTGGAGGAAGCGGGATGCACTCCTGCCTGCATCCCTGCCTGCAGTCCCACTTGCAGCAGCATTGCCTTTTGGCCAGGGTGGCTCCTTTGGCTCCTGCGGCACCACTGCCATCAGCTGTCTGCATGGACCGAGCTCAGAGCCCGCTTCAGACCTGCTATTTATGCTACAGCTTCCCAGCCAGCTCTGAAAGTACCAGCAGTGGTTTATCATTCCATTTGGCACTTTGTTTTATCGTGGGGCTTTAGGAATTGCTTTGATAGATAGCCTTTTTTCTCCTGTTTGTCACATCTGTGCTGCATGTTTTATCGGTTGCTGGTTTCCAACTTGGAGCCATCAAGAGGGGCACCTCTTTTGGAAAATGGGGCATCATAAGCTCATTTCTTATATTTTTGTAAATCCATGAAGGGAGAAAGGTTTCTTCTCCCTTTTCCACCTAAAGACATTTGATGGTTTTAAGGCAACTCATTGCTGCTGCTTGGGGTTTCTCCAAGGACCAAATAGGAGGCTAATACATATGGTGAAAGCGCTGCGCAACAATGATTTTGTCAGTTAAATACCATACAAGTATTAAACAGTGGATGCTGCTGTAACTGCCTCCCCTCTGACATCAGAACAACTGTAGGCTCCCTATCAGCAGATGAGCTGTCACTTCAAGTCCAAAATGCAGCATCTGGATGAAAAGGAACCTTTTTTTTTAAAAAAAAAGCTATTTCTAATCAGCTTGGTGTCTGGGTCCTAATGTTTGCCTGGAGCAAGTTCTTTCAGTATATTGAGTAAGTGGTCCCCAAGGCTCGTAACCGTGAAAGTGCACAGAAGGGATTTTGGTGCCTGTGCTGCTGCTATGTGGTTTTACGGTGCTGCAAACATGGCTATGCCAGGACCGGACTCTGCTGGCTGCCCCGCTGGGAGCAGAGAAGCTGTGCCGGGGCTGCCTGGCTGCTCCTGTGCTTTTTTACAGTGCCCCCCCTCTACAAAAATAACAAGTAGTGACAGATGTTCCAGCTGATTTGTTTTTCCTTTTCCATGTCTTGCATTAGTGTAAAGCAGCTCGGCAGGTCTGCTGGGATTTCCCTGCTATGAGGGCATGCTTGCTGTGCGCGGAGGAGAAACCCAAAATTCAGAGTCTCCGTGAAAATCAGCAGCTCCAGACGCTTGGGGACCCCTGGGAGGCTTCAGGCAGCCGCGCAGCAAAGGCACCGTGCCTTTCAGACTGGAAATGAAATACAGTGCTGTGCAGCGTGTCCATCAGTCCTTGCTGCAGCTGTGTTTTTGTAACATCACCTTTCTGTCTCATGTGAGCAAATGGAGAGCTTGTTGTTGGCCCTGGATTAGTCGTTAGGATGCACTTGGAGGAAGTGCAGAGCATTGCAGGGAATGTTAGTGACCTTTAATTTCCTTTTAATTACAAAGCGGATTTGAAAGTAATTGATCCTGATATTTTCTTGAAGAATGATGAAGAGGACAATGCACTTGCAAATCAGGACAGATGAAATAGGCGGGGTGATGATATTTAATGGGGCAGCACTGTGAGCTGCTTCACCAGGCTTCAGGGGACCTCTCGTCCCTGTGCTGGGGGAGACTGGTGACCAGGGAACACCATGGGGTTTCTTTGTCCCGTTTGCCTGTGTCCTGTGAACATCTGGTAGAAAGGGGTTTTCTGACGCCCTCAGCCTCAAAGAGAGCTGGTCCAGAGCTCACTTGTGCCATCCCCTGCCCTCTGTGCTGACTGCCAGCTTGGCAGCACTGCCAGCATCTTTGGTTTCCATGGTGACCATGAGATGCTGTGCAGTGGAGTTGGGTACCAATGCATACCACGGCACTGGCAGCTTCTTCTGGCTCCTTTGGGAAGGTGGTGGCATGAGCTGCTTCACAGCTGGAGGAGCCCACAGGTGCAGTGCATGGTGCATGGACAGAGCCAGCTGTGGGGGATTTATTTCATGGTAGAAAAAGAGCAGAACCTCTGTGCTGCAAGGGAATGTTTGCAACGCTGTAGAGAAGCACAGTATATATCTATGTATATATATATATTTATTTATTTTTTTTTAGAATTGCAGCAAGACAAATGAGCCCAGCTCTTTGGACCATTCATCTAACTTGTGTGCTCTGGACCCCACAACCTCTTCCAAGTGAATCAAGTCCCACACCTGGCACTGTTTGCTCTACCAAGCTGCTGTGCTCAGAGGCACAGCAGCCTGCAGTGGGTTGTCAGCAGCCTGGGGTGAGACCCAGCTCTGTGCAGGGTGCTTGGCAGGCAGGGCATGATGCAAAGTGACCGGGCTGCGCGCCGTGCAAAGAGGAATTTCGGCTGCATGTTCTTCTGCTGCCAGACGCTACTACCTTGGGGAGACGGTGGCTTGCAGGTAGAGGAACTGCCGGAGCATCTCCACTTGTGCTGCTGGGGAGGGCGTTGTTGAGCGTGGGATGATGACTGTTTTGGTTTGCTGTTAGAAAATGACCTGTCTCTTAGTTCTGCTTGCACAGGGCAGATATACGCCACGATTGCTGGGAAAACAGCTTTCTCTGATTCTGTCCTTGGAGTGAGAATTTAAGATTATATCCCCTGCCCTAACCAAAGAAACCTTGGCTGGATGCTCGGTGTAAACCGTGGCCTTGCAGTGACCATGGCTGCCCCACGGTGCTGCCCGTAGCCCCCGAGCAATGCCAGCAGCACTGCGACTCCCACACCTGCCCAAGATGCTGGAGGCAGAGCGAGTGCGTGGCGGGACACAAACTGTTAAAATACAATCCTGGTTTTGTTCTAAGAGCAGTCTCCTGCTGTATGAGACTCCCTGCTGCCTTCCAATCACTCTTTGCTGACATGCAGCAGAAAAACCTGAGCAGACAGGCTGCCGGCTGAGGCTCCGAACATGCTCCCTGTGCCCGTGGCAGATGGTGCTGCCACCTCCCATTCCTGGGCAGTACCTGGCTGTGCTGGTGGGAATTAATAATGCTCAGAGCCAAAGGGCAGGGAGAGGCAGGTTACACCTTCTCCACCAGTCTTGGGAATCTGCAGATGACTGATGCTCATCTGTTGGTTTAATTTTCATGATTCTTGCACCCAGGGTGAGGATGGGCAGGGCCAGCATGACACCGAGTACCCCGCGCTGCTGCAGCTTGCGTGGCCAGGGCTCCCTGCGCTTCTGCTCCCTTTGATATATGCACTTTTCTCTTTCTGTAGATTGTATCTTTTATGTGTATTGTAACTCATCCCGCTTCTTGCTGATGGTGGTGAGGAATTAATCTCTTCTCTGCCTGACTCTGGTCACGGTGGGCTATGGGGGGGGGAGAGCTGTTTTTTTAAGGCACATGGACAGCAGCAGGTGGGCTCCCTTGCTCCATACTGCTCCTCTGCGCCTGCTTGCTGAGCCAGAAATGGGAGTTCAGCCCTCCTCCCCCACCAACTCTGTTACGGCTGGAGGGAAGAGGCGGTTGTTGGCATCCACCCCGAGCAGGACCATGCAGCTCTGCCGCTCGCAGCCCGCTGGAGGGTTTTAAATAGAGAGCTTCAGTGCTCTGCTTATGTAAAGCAGTCGTTCCCTGCTTCGGCATTATGTCTGAGCAACGTTGCCTAAAACAAACTCTTCTCAAAGCCAAGATTTTCTATTTCTATAGCGACAGTCATGCCAGCAGTGGAGTAGCAGGAGGTCTGCAGGACGGTCATGCCTCAGGGCTGGCTGGCTAGATAGCCGCAATGTCAAGGTCCAAGACCATCTTGTTCAAGTGAGGTCTGGAGGTTTGCCTAACCAGCACGTTGTCACTTTGAGAGCCTCAGCTCTGCAGGTAGATGCGCAATATTTCTTTGCCCGCTTTAACAGGCTAGACTGCCTTGAAACCATCCACAGCTCAGCTTTGAATACCAAATAGAAATAGCTGCTAAACAGAAAGTTACTTTCAGGAGTCTGGTGAAGCTCCTTGGCTGACCATGGTGTCTGGGGCCACCTCAGAAGGAAGCAGAAACTGCCTTGTGTTTGTGTCAGTCTCGTGGTCCTGCTTTCCTGGACTGTGGAAAGTACTAAGAAAAGTCCCAGGCTGCTCCCATCGGGATCTGGGGAGGACCGACCCTGTGCCGTAACTATCCATACCAGCCCTCGCTGGAGGCCGCAGCAGACCTGTGCGTTCCCGCTGTGCTTTACATCCCCAGCACCTACTGCCGCTCTGGTATGAACCAACCCTCCGGGGCCTGGGGCTGAGGAATGACCATGGCAACTACAAGAGAAGCCAGTGACTTATTACTCAAATTAAAATTTCTGCTGCTTATATGAGTGTTCTGCTAAACCAAGTGGAAAGGTGGGATTAATCCACTGTGCATCATACTCCGTCACCATTGCAGCCCCCGTTGACAGGGCATCGCTTCCCTGCCTGTCCCCTCTGCCTGGGAGGACTTTCCCCCCTTGCTCCTGGTGTTGGAGGCTGGATGCTTGCAGCAGGTCTCTGTGGCCTCACCACCTCCCCTCCCAGCTACAGCCAGGCACCGGCACCTCACAGATTTCCCGTGCATATGATCGATGCACCTTGTTCCCTTATAACAACCCCACAGCCAATAAAAGGGAATAAAATGTAAAACACCACACAAACAGCATCCCCAAAGACCAGTAAAGCGCTAAACGGCTGCTCCTTGTGACAATCAGATGAGATTTTTGTCTTTAAAAAAACAACCCTAGTTAACAAAGACAAATATTCAAATTCTGTAACGGTGCATGGGAGGAGTAGAGGTGGCTCCTTGCAGGCAGTGGGGCGTATCCTGCCCTCAGCAGCATCTGTGTACCTAGGCAGCCAGAATGCGCAACAGTAGGGAGGAGCAGGATGTGGCCCCCTGGCCCTGTCCATCTGCTGCTGGAAACAGCTTTAATTTCTCCTAGTGCCTCGTGTGAAGCAGCCAAGCACCCAGACCTTGCACCCAGCAGGTCTGGGTGCTGCCTGGCAGTGCTGGTGCTGCTCTTGGCCATGCACACCCACGTTTGCATAGCAGGGGAAGCCACACAGCAGCATTTTGCTGGGATTTCAAAATGCTTTATAAATCTTATATGAAGGTGAAGTGCCTGTGCTGCACCCCAGGGACCTTCCCACCCTGGCAGGTGGAAAAGTGCAGGAAAGGAGCCCTCCAGTGCAGTGCAGCAAAGAGAACAGGGAAGGCACGCAAAGCACAGAGGTAATTTGGGACCATCCTGGCCTAAATGAAGTTGCGTGATGGAGATGCCTGGTGCAGCGCAATGGAGAGCTCGGTCTCCCTGGCAGTGGTTGCCATGCGATAGCTGCTGTGGCACTGCATCTGCCTGACTTCACTCAAACACGTCTTTCTTCCCAAGGGAACGTGCTTGTGTCAGAGTCCCCAGGGGAGGCACAGGCACCGAGGAGCCCTGCGATGTGATGACTTGGTGCTGTGGGACCGATGGGACCCTGCTGAAGGGGAGAGGTGGAGATGCCCCCTGGTCTGCAGCGAAGGCGTGAAGCCAATGATGTGGTGGGATCAAACAGCATGTTCACCAAACCATGCCCATATCCAGCCTTTCCAGGGTCCTTTCCAGGTCCAGAATCCTGTCCTGCCATGGAAAATGACTGTCAGCTTTACAGCGGATGCAGTTTCCCAAGCATAACATGGCCTGGAAGTTATTTATAACCCATTTTTTGGTGGTTATTCAACCCATTCAGGTCAATGTCCAAGCTGCAGGTTGTCATTGCAGTCTCACAGTCTCTTCTGTGCTCCGCAAGTTGATGGACTCACAACTTTATAGTACTGCTTTCCATCCCCCAGAGAACAGTTAGAGCTGCTCTGTAAGATAACTCTGCTATTTTGAAAAATGTCCTCTATAGGAATGTAAGTTTCTTAGTTTCAATCCAAATGTAAAAAAAAAAAAAATTTAAATCGCATTAATGCAAGATTGTAGAAAAACAGTGGGAAGAGGCAACGCCCCCAAATGAACAAGTGCTTTGTCTTTTGGCATCCCATGACTAGCTCAGCTCGGAGATGTACCCCAGTTCACACTGTACCACCACACAAAGCTGCGAACATCATGAAGAGCAATGCCTGAAGAGCAGAGGGTTGCCAAGACATCCGTCAGCACGGGTTTTAATAGGCATTATGTACAGAGGGGTTCTGGCTTGGAAAAGCATCTGATCATGCATTGAAAATAATCCAGTCGACGTGTGGAGAACTATGCACTGGTTGTATAGAGTCGGCACCCGTCACTGCATAGAGCTGGGGCCTGAAGAACTGCCTGTACTGGGGCTGTTGGCTTTACCCACGATCAGCAGTGATGAGAGAGTTGTCCCAACAGCAATCGCCTGGTGTTTCATAAATTACTTGCATCTGATTTTTGTATCCACTTTTCCACATGAGCAGTAACGTTGAACCAAATGCCAGTCATCAGACAGACATAATTGGATTTGGAAAGTGTTATATTGTGAATTAAGTTGACTGATGGGGAAGTGTCATTTTTATTAACAATCTTCCCTCAGATGATAATTTTGTATCTATGAGGATGAATTACAAGAGTACTCGAAGGCAGTGGTTCGAAACAATGAAGTCATTTCAATAAAGGCTGACTTTCTCTTTCATATACTTGTTTTTAAATATTTTATCTCCTTGTGGGAAACTGTACCCAACTAGGAGCCAAAGCCAGTGTAAAAAATGCCTTGTAGTCAAGCAATGAGTTTGCATCCGGACTCGGGGCATGTGGAGCTGCCAAGCAGCAAGCCCTGCCCAGGGGCAACTTTGGTTTCCATTTTTCTGGGGTGAGCTGGCCTCTGGAGGCGATTGCTGTGTGTCTGCTTATTAATGAGAGCAAAGTGAGTTTTCCTCTTCACACACGGAAATACCTTCACCCTCCAGAAAGCTCCCTGAGAGCTGCAGTCTTGCAATGAAGGCAGAGGCACTGGCCCTGGGGAGATGGATTCAAGTTTTGTCCTCTGATGCTGCAGGGTCTGAAAATGTTTTACTGAAGTTTTCCCCTTTGCCATGGCTGTGGGGAAAAGCAAACAGGCTGAATTCTCCGGGCCAGAAGAGCTGGACGTGTTCTGCTTCCAAAAAAAGTCTTTGAGAGTCACTGTGATACAGCGCTTTAATAAATCCAAGGATTATACCAGTGTGAAAAAGCTAGAGTTCTGCAATCAAAACCTGTTTCTGTTGTGCATTATGATAAACAGCCACGTCACGTGCAGATAGGAGCAAGCAGTGCCTCAAGACACAGATTTGGGATGTTGTTAACATTTGAACTAGCCAGCACAAGCCAGGATCAGGCGACAGGCACTGGCACCCCGTTGCACCCTCTCCTGGTGCCTGTAGCAGGGTGCTGGCTCCTCGCTGCGTGCCTCCGGGAGTCTGTAACATCGCCCCACCAGCGAGATGTGGGAGGGAGTGGCTCTGGGTACCAAGCACATTGCCACCGCCTTGGGTAGCCACCTCTCTGTCAGCTCATCCCTGGCCTTTGCCTCCTGCTCCCGGTATCCCGGTTCTGGCTGGGTGGGGAGGATGACAAGCCTGATGCTATCAAGGAGCAATGGGGCCATGGGAGCCTGGTGTTCGGCCAGAGGGGATGGTCCCTGGGCACAGCACCTGCACCAGGACAGGCTGTCCTGTCCCTCCGATTTCTCCATTGCGTCAACGCCTGCTGATCCCTGTTCTTGGGGCTTCAATGCAAACCTGAACATTGAAGAAATCTGCTTCCTTTCATTGCAATTTTCCAGAAGAAAGAAGTGGGAATGGCAGCAAGAAAAGGAGTAAGGCGGACAAAACTAAAGACTTGGAAACATCCCCAATTCCCTTCCACTGAAGGAAACTTACTGTTGGCTTTGTTCCGTACCTTTCACAGCAGGGAGATGGTTTTCCTCTTGTCGTTTCCAGTTGCGGTACTGCTGAAATCAAAAGGGATTTGGGTTTATACATCAGTGCTAGTGGGGTGGCTCAGAGCCCTCTTCTAAAGATGCAGGTCACCGTTT
The DNA here is from genome assembly GCF_015220075.1 of Falco rusticolus. NCBI lineage: Eukaryota > Metazoa > Chordata > Aves > Falconiformes > Falconidae > Falco > Falco rusticolus. Next base: position 105,467,443 of record NC_051189.1, on the reverse strand, counting down.
CATTTCCCTTTTCAACTTAAGCTCATTCTAATTAAAAGCACCTTAATAAATATTTGATGTGCATTTCAGTTGAAATGGAGGTTGTGAGCCATGCCTGTTACAAGCACTGGTCAATGCAGTCTGCAATCCACGAGTCACCTTTGATCACTCATTTATCACTGGACAATGTCCACTTCATTACATCTCTATTGATCAGTTAAATAATTTGTGCTTTATTTATCTCATGGACAGGAAAGAGTATTGCAGGAACAAAGAACAATCAGGTTAGACTAAAATCTAAGGAAGAAAAATGAGCTGATAAAAGCTGTGCTACACCTGGCTTCTCTTTTGGAAGGGGCTTTGCAGACTGTGGAGTGGGGGTTTTTTTCCTGGCTGCAAACCTGCGAATCAGTGTAAAAACTCTTTGGCCAAAGTTTTAATGTTCCACACGTGTGCAAATGATTCTGCAATGTCCCAGGCAAAGGAGAAGGTCTGTGCTTCCCAGGGGAGCCTGAGGCACAGTGGGGCTTCAGGGAGCTCAGGGCTTTTGTCTCCAGCTCCTCTGCCTTGGTGGCACATGGTTTGCCTGCTGCGGGCAGCCTCGCTGTGCACGGAGGCTTTGAGGGCTGCGGGAGATGCTGGGAGCCTCCTGGCCCGGAGGATGGGCTGATCCAGCAGTGAGCACGAGCTGATTGCCAGAGATGCCTCTGCCTGGTGCTGTGGCTGGGAGAAGAGCGAAACCCACTCTTCTGAATTGCTGTTCTAAAGTGGGTCATTGGAAAACAACAGGCATTGAGCACAATCCTCCCTGACAGCGTTTTTCCTGGCCATTTGTTTCCCTTCCCCTTGTGGTCCTTCTCCCACAGAGAGGTAGCGAGATGCTCACACCCAGGACCCCGGGATGGACTGATGGCCAGGGCAGGCCAGCTGGCTCCCAGCCCCGGGTCGAGGTGGCCACAGCCAGGGCCGGGCAGCACAGGCACCACTGCCTGCCTCTGCAGTGAGCAGACTGTTGGTGCTGCCCCGGTGAGCCCGTTCACTGGCACAAACCCCCGCTCCCAGCATCACAGCCCCTCTGAGCAGATGGGATGGGTGACCCATTTGTTTATATTTTCCTTGAGAGATGAATGAAGAGAGCCAACCACTGGGTTGGCAAGTAATGAGATTAAACGCACCTGCATAACACCTTGGGAGCCCCAGCGCTGTGCAGAAGGGCTAGGGGTGCTGCTCTTGCTGTCCGGACTACTACTATTGCCAGGATATAAACCCTGCGTTTGGGGAGACCTGTCCTGACCGTTCGAGGTAGAAAAGTGCTAAGTCAGAAGGTGCGATCAGATATACCTGCTGCTTCCCCCCCCTCACAAAAGGAATCTCAGGTTTCAAAGTAAAATTAGAATTCCGGTTGTTCTCTGGTGAAGATCTGAATCTCTGTCTTCCGCCGAAATGGTTTTGTGCTGAAATGGTTTGAAGTCAGATGCTTTAGCGGCACAGAGAGCGTGAGGCCGGATTTGCATGTGAAATGAATCATGCCCGATGTGATTAAAAATGCCATAAAGGATGAATTTAAGACTTTTTTGTTACTTACTATTAAAGTTTTTCAGTAATTTTCCACCCCCTCAGATGAGCGTCATTCAGATGAAGTGAAGAGAAACTTTCCCTGCAATTCATTACTGAGGGGTCTGAGGGGAATTCTTCGTTTTTCAGCAAAGCTAAAAATAAAGGTTTTTCCATCAGATAAGTGTTTTTGTAGGAGCTGAGATTCTGGGAAATGCAAGGGCAGTGTTTTAGCTCGTGGTAACTAGGAAAAGGAGAAGGAGCAGGCAGGGTGCAGTGTGTGATGGGCACAGAGTGCCGTGCCGCTGCTGCCGCCAGCATCCTTCGGCGTGTACAACACGCGGTGAGCCACAGCTGGAAGGCATGTTTGGCACTGGCAACAACACCGATATAATTTGATCTGGAAAACACCGTGCAGATCAATGGAGAAGGGGCAACATCCCTGGCACGGGATGGTTCCCGGCACAACTCAGCGGCTGACCGACAGCGCTGGGTTTACATGGCTCCGTGTCAATATTTCAGCATTTGAGTGCTGCCAGGGTGACTGTTTGGGAAAGCATCCACTGGGCTCAGCCACGGGGATGAAGAGCTGATGGGTGAGTTCCCAGCCATCTCTGGCACTGTGAGCACAAGGCTGTTGCCAGCCCTGGAGCTAAATGCAAACACCCAAAGTTTGCACAGCGCCTGCCCAGCCCTGCACAACTGGCTGCACAGCTGTGCCTCGAGGCCCGGGAGCAGCTGCTGCCCACATCGCCATCCCACCTGCGTTTCCATCCCACCACATCCCTGTGCCCACGGACACACCAGTTAGTCCCTGAGGAAAGATTATTTGCATGATTTAAAAAAAGGAGAAGGAACATCACAGGCAGCAAATCACGTTCCTTAACCTTGCTCTTATGAAACAGATGCACGTCAGCGTATGTCTTAATATGAGTGTCTATACCAATGAAAGCAGAATCAGTCAGTGGCTGGAAGAAAAAAGGAGATATCTCTCCATCTACGTAGATGTGGGGCTGAAATCGTATTTGTATGTAAATGTGGTTTTTCTAAATGCACGCTAACTTACCAGTTGCTACAGGAGACATTGCATATTCATAGCAGGAGAGCTTTTTACCAGAACAGGAGCTTTCGAGAGTACTTTGCATGATTTTTTCCTTTTTCTCTGAGTGTCGGAATTTGAGTAACACATTGAAAATTAAAAAATAATTGAAACAGATCATATGCAACTCAGCAGGGGCATTATTTTCCGGTGAGTGGCAAGGGAACGGTGAAGCGGTAATGTGAGGCTTTTGTAGCCTTGTCACTTTTATGAATTCTTTAGTACCATCAGAGGCAGCGCGGGGAGGCTCGGGCTTTACACTGTCTCTCCTGTCAGGGAGATGCCAGCTGGAGCAGCAGCGCCGGCTGGACTCGGGGAGCTGCATTCCGGAGAAGAGCGGCTGTTTTCTGCTGAGCAGCGATGTACTTTTTCCTTGTAAAGGCAAATTGGACATGGGGAAATGTCGTTAGGAGGAGCACTGGTTCATGCCTGCACTTCTCCCCAGGAGCAGAGGAAAGGGCTGGTAAAGGCTCTCCCCAAAGCTGGCTCATCCCACTCAGCAAGCCGCGCAACGTCAACGGCTTTGTGTAAAAAAGCCCCCAAAAGCAGCCGAGTGCGGGGATCTGAGCAGGGCGGTCAGTGCGAGCGAAGCTTTACCTCCTAGTTGTCCACAAGTGCTATTCCCCCAACCTGTGCCTTTGAACACAATCGAGCTGGCCGCCCTGGGCTGCCCCCGGTCAAGTTCACCATAGGCGTTGCGGTACTTGGCATCAGTTGTGAAGTTTTGCTTGGGGTGAGTGCATCTCTGGTGGGCACCAGCTCCTCGCGCTGTGTGGGTTGATCCTGTAACTCTGCGTGGGCAGCCGTGAACCGTGGCTCTTGGCAGACCTCACCAATATGTCTGGCAGTGCCGTTTTCTGCCAGCAGATTCTGCAAAACCAAAGCCCAATCCCCTGAAGGTGCCGAGTGAACAGACATGGGGGTATGGGGCTGAGGTGGTCCCAGGGCCCCCAGCAGGCTCCTGGCTCTGCTGGGGAGGGTCAGCTGGGGATGGCTTCCCAGCAAAAATAAAAACAAGTTGTGGCTTGGAATCATATCTGCCTGTAAACATTTCCATGCCACATCTGCTGCTTTGAATTAGGACCTGAATATTCATCTCCAAAATGTATAATTTATACTTACAGCAGACAATTCATAATTTAAGTGTTATTGCTCTAAATTAAGTATAACATTTAAGCTGGCTACAGACCAGATAACTAAACCCAAGATACCATGAAGGAGGAAACCGGTTCTCTTGGTGGCTCATGCAGCAGGGTACCAGCAGGATGGTGATGCCGGAGTGCGTCTGGAGTGGCTGGTGGGACGATGCCCTGTCCGGAGCAGAGCAGGACCCGGTGGCATGCTGTGCCCCAGCCAGCACCTCACTCTCCTCCAACAGCAGTTGTTCAAGAAAGAAAAAAAAAAAAGAGAGAGAAATGAAAAAGGAAAATTAAACATGAAAATTTAATTAAATCACCCTTTGATCACTCTCTGTGGAATGGACTTCGTTCAGAAGATTATTTGTTGGAGAGCAATAATAGCTTCTAATTAGGATAGGATTCAATGTGAAATGAGGTCTTTATTTCTTTTTTTAAATCAACCCCTTTTTCCCCTACACAAATCAACAAGACTCTGTGCACATTACCAGCTAAATATTATTAAAATTTTATTTTATAGACCAGCTACTTGCCATTGTTTATCCATCTGAAATTTCTGGTTTAAAGTTGATACAGGAATCTAATCAAAGCAGTCGACAGAGAAGCATTTTGTGCTTTATTTGCAAAAAGTGGGTGCAGGTTGCAGCTGTGTGACTCCAGCAGAAAGCTGGGTTGAAGCAGAGTGTTTTTCCCCACGAAGCCATCCAACCTCTCCGTGGGCACCGCTGTGCTGGGGTGGCCGGAGCGGTGCGTGTGGCCCCAGCCCCAGCCGCTGTCCCTGGGAAGCAGCTCGCCCAGCCGGGATGAGGGGCTGGGAAGCTAGAGAAGCCAGAGAAGCCAGGGCTGGCAAACCACGCAGTGGTGGGACAGCGCAATGCTTCCCGGTCTGGTGGAGAGTGGGGACTTGGGGCGGCAGTCATCCTCATCAGCCCGACTTTGGCTCCCGTACACTAAACCCCCTGAAAGAATGGCTGCGGCTGCCTCGGCTTTGTGAATGAGGCCCTTAAAGATTTGCATATATCATAATAAATGTGAGTCATAACCAGCCAGCATTTAAAATGCTCACCGAAAGAAAGAACCAAATATCCCCATTAGAGCTTTTATCCCCTGCTATTTCATATCACAATAAAATGTCAAAAGGAAAAGAGAAGCAGATTTCTGATATTATTACTTTGAACTTTTCTTGGCTATACTCCCCTGAAGCATGACATTTACTGAGGAGAGGAAAAAAAGAAGAAGCTGGAATATCTCCTTAATCATCTTTATTTCAGCGCTGTGGCATCAAGCAGCTGGACCCTGTCCCTGCCTGTATGGGAGCGGTGAGTTGGGGGGGGCCTGTGGCCCCGGGACCCTGCCTTCCCCTGCGACCCTCCGCGCTGCTCTGCTTGGCCACAGCCGGAGGGAAGCAATGGGCGGCATTTATACTATCATCATCATCATCATCATCATCATTATCATCACCACCATTATCAGTATCAACAGTCATATTAATATAATAACACACGGTATATCATCGTACAGCGTGGTAATACAACAATAACAACATTTAGTGCTTTTCAAGGCACCAGCCGGCCAATGCTCCTGGGAAGAGCAGCACGAAGAGCCTGTCCCTGGGCACGCTGGCACAGCCGTCCTGATGGATCTGTCCCAGCCCTGCCCCTGAGGTCTGGCTTTGCCATGAGATTTACACTGCCCGTAAAGGTGCCTCCAGGGGATTACAAATGAATTGGTTTGTAAAAAAAATTCCAAGTCATTAAAAGTTCGTAGTGAGAGGAAAAGTGTGAATAGATGTCATAAAAATTAGAAGAATAAAGTGTTTCTTCTGTCAAAAGCTTTTACGAGTCCATTTAAGAAATCCATTTTAACTATATTTTAATTTCATTTATGGCCCTAATAAAGTCAAATAGTGTCAGGGAGATTCACAAAGGTGGGGCACTAACACCATGTGTGACTTGTGTTTCTGAAAAAATCCCACCACTTTTTGCCCTGGACTGAGCTTCCAGGGCTTTGCTGGGGGGAAGCAGGGCAGCCAGCACTGCCTTGGGGAGAGAGGTGCTGGGGATGCCAGCTGGCATCTACCATTTTTGGTGGCCTGATGGGCAGCTGAGGAAAAATTGGATAGCAAAGTTGGAAAGTTAAGCCGGTGGACCAGGGTGTGAGGAGCTTCTCATGGGCTTGAAGGGATTCTGCAACAACTCCGAAGATGAAATCCCAACCCCTGCATTGGGATGCTCAGAGCTCTGGCATTCCCACAGGGTGCCAGTGGCTTTGCTCGTGGGGAGTTCAAAGCAGCTCCTCCTGAGCACTCCACAGAGCAGCTCTCAGGCTGAACGCTTCTTTCCCGTCCGTTCACCAGGGATATTCAAATCCAGGCTGTGCTGCCAGGTAGCATAAATCACCGGAGCTTGTCTCTCTTCCCTGCACCCTGGCTCGTGGAGGCGACCAGCCAAAGTCTCAATTTCATGTCATGTTTTCATTCCAGATTTGCTGGGGTGCTGGTTAATTCTGCAAATCCAAAGGTCCTCCTGCCAAGCATTCAGGTGTGTGAGCTGCTTCTGCTTTTCCACCTTTGCAACGGCCAAACCACGGCAAAGTTTTCCCAAAGTGAAGTAAGATGGTGAGGGGCCAGATAAAATGAGGTTATTAAATAAATAAATCAATCTTGTGTGGTGAGAAAGAATGAGGATTAACACACACGGGCATTACTTGGCAGCGTTTGCCTTCTTCCTCTGGCAAGCAGCTTCTCTCCTCCTTGCAGCCGAGGGGTTGGTGCTGCCTGGAGGAGGGGGCTTCCAGGCTGTACCACTGATTTGGATGGGTCTGGCTGTGCCGTGTACCCTCACACCCCACTTGAGGCAGGGAAAGAATGTGGGGATCCGTGGGCTGTTTCTGGTCCCTTGGGAGCATGTGGTGGTATAAATAATTTTCATTTTATTTTTGCAAAACTCCTTGAACGGTGGGCGGCATCCGGCTGTTGGCTCTGGACGGCTGTTTGCACTGCCGGGTCTGCATTCCCCTTCCCAGAGTCTGCACTCCATCCCGCGTGCTGCTGCTTTGCCTGCGAGCCCAGTGCCGGTGCTGCCAGGGCGATGTTGATCTCTGGAAGTGAATCCAATTTATCAGCTTCATCTCTTGTCTTTAGATTTCCTGTCAATGCAGCAGGGTTATATCCTGGCACAGCAAAGGGTCCAGAGGCGGGATGGGGGATCTGAGGTACCTGGAGAAGGAAGTTCTCAGAGCAATGCTTTCCCTCTGGGCTTTAGGCAGCTTTCAGGGTGATTAAAAAAAAAAAAAAAAAAAATCATTAAAGCTCCCGGCACTGAAAAATCTCGTGCAATCAGGTTTCAGCTCTAAGCGAGGACCTGGCAGATGGGCATTGACCTGCTCCTTCGAAAGACAGAAGCAGCAGGAGCGCTGCCGAGGAGATGCTGCACGTGGGGCTCCAGCTTTCCATGAGCGATGCCAGAGGCGGCTGAAATCCTCCAAAACTCAGACCCAGAGCTGAACCGTTGAAGGGCCATGTTGAGCCATGGCAGCCCTGGAGCCATGGCAGTGCCAGGGGGTCTTGCCCCCATCGGGGTCCTGCCCACACCGGGGCCAGTGAGGTTTGCTGGCTGCAGTGGGGGAATGGCAGCAAGGGGAGCAGCGGCTGCGCTTGGCGCTTGGCGGTGCGGGAGGAAAAGTGTTGTTATGGTAACAAATGACTTGTATTCTCCAAAGGAAGCACGATTTCGGTTTAATAGGGGGAAAACACAGGGAAGAAGAAAAGGATAATATTTCAAAAAAAATTTAATGAGACATGAATTGTACATGCTCATTCTCTGGAGTGCGTAATGGTGCAAGAGGGAGGATGAGCGGCGCTTACAACCAGTCTCACGTGGCGAGTGGGGCTGCCGTGCTGCTGCCAGCACTGCGCCTGCAGAGAAGCCAAACTTTGAGGCACCTGCTCAGCTTCTCCCATGCCAATGAGCTGCCTCAGCTGGGAGACCCTGAGAGATTTTGTTGACTTTCAAGCCTCAGCATCTCCCAAGAGGTGCTGCTCGTCTGACAGCACCCTGGGGAAGCCAGGGCCACAGGACCCTACGCAGGAAAGTCTGGTGAAGGGGAGGACCCCAACAATGCCGTGGAACGGCTTCCCCCAGACGGACAATGTTCTGCAGGCAGGGGGGTGAAGGCAGAGCTGCCCTCACTCTGCCTGAGCTCTCGCCATGACCCTCTGGTCCAGGAGCATCCCTCCAGTGTGGCACTGCCAGCACCACCCTGGGCTTCCCCCGTGGAGCACTGCACCGACTCCTGCCTTCGTCTCCTCCACCCGACAGTGCTGATCTTCCAAGTAAAGGCAGTGGTTTGATAAGGAACACAATAATTAGGAATGTGCCAGAAACCAGGTATTAATAGAAGCGCTATTAGAGAATTTATGGATGATTTAAGATGCAGCCCATTCTGCTAGTGAATGCCTTGTCTGTTTAAGAGCAGTAATTGCCTATTATCTAGCAGCTTCTAATGTGCTTGGCTCGTGCTGGCATGACATGCGAAGATGCAGCACATATTTAAAGCACTAACGCCAATTCAAAGGACCTGCTTGTAATTTTAAACACAAGAATCCAATAAAATGCAAATGGCAGCTGGGAGGTGAAAAAGCAAACAGCACATGCCAGGCACCAAATCAATAACCAGGTAAGTGCCCCGTAGCAGGGAGGTGGGCGCAGCTCTCGGTAGCTGCTTAAGCTGCAAAAGACAGCTCTGCTTATCTTCAACGCGGGTACGTTTTACCCCTCCCTTAGTATATGCCACTTCTCTGTGCCCTGCAGCAAAGACAGTTTCATTGATCAACCAGAAGCCAGATAATGGCTAAAGGAATGTGAAAAATAAGGTAACACCGAGCAAGCCTGTGAGCATCCCGCTTGTTTATCTGCACATATGTCTTTTGAAACACACCAAGCTGATTTTTTTTCACAGTATTGCAGAACCTTTTTGCTCTTTGAAGTGCGCTCATCTACCAGAGAAGCCCTAATTTCTGGGTCAGGGGGGAAACATGCCCGCTCATCTGCCAGCTGCTTTGTGCCCCGTGTCTGAGCAGGAGTGTGATGCTGGGTGGTGGGCTGCCCCAGGGACGTGATACTTGGGGCAACATCACCCTGCTCAGTCTTGCTCCAAGGCTCCATAGCTGAGCTGACCTGTGAATGCCCATTTCTTGCACCGAGGATGGAGAGAAAGCATCTGGTGACCATGCAGGAAGGAGAACCAGACCCATGCTCACCCCACCCCAGGCAGCCCTGGACCTTGTGCCCGCAGACACAAACCCTCCTCCACCGTGCCCTGCCACCACCGAGCCCAATGCTGCTGCTTCCAAGCCACCCCCATGCCTGCAACTGATCCCCCCAGTGCCTGCCTGCTGCCACCCCAGTGCACCGACCGCCGTGGCAGAGGTTTTGCGTATCTGTTGAAAGGAATCTTTTGGTGGCAAAAAGCTTTCTTGGCGGCAGAGGGAAAGTTCCTGCTGTTCAGCTTGCAGGGCTCTAGCTCGCTCTGTGAAGAATAAACGCCTTTTGAATACCAGACGCAGCTGCCGGAGAGCGTTTGACTGTCTTCTCGGAGGCTTTTAATTTATAGCGCCTGCACTTTGACGTGTTGGTCTTCGTGATTGCACAAGGAATTGAGTTTGATTCAGATTTATTTGTTCTAATTTGTGCCTCCTGTTACTTATCGCTGCATCATCGCAGGCTGTGGACAGGTTCTGTTCAGCCATCCCAATTAAAGCCTGCGAAGTGCAAAAATACACACAAGAGCAGCTGGAAACACAATGAGCAAAGAGCAAACAGGCAAACAAGCCGAACCCCACAGTGACTGCAAAGCCTGAGCCATTTCGGTGCGAGTTTCACCAAAGGGAATTTTGGCAGTAGAATTGTCTCTGCTCATTTTCCAGGAGCCTCTCCTCCTGCCCCTCTGCTGATTGGGAATCGCCTTCCCACAGCTTAGCCAGCAGCCATGCTTGGTTCGGTGTTGAGCAGAAAATTATTGTATGTGGTCTAACCCTGGCAAAGGCTTCGGCCGCCTGGGGTGCACAGCGGGGACCCCACCGGGAAGGCGCAGCAGGGGGCTGGGGCCCCCGAGGCTGCACTGCGACCCACCTCTGCCTTGCTCATGAGAAGACGATGCTAACGGGAACACTCACAGTGCTCGCGTCCATGAAATATTGCAAGATGTTTCTCCTGAGCTGCAGTGTCCGTTCTGCTGCCCTGGACATCCTCCCGCTCAGGTTATTATATCCTGCCTCCCTCCTGTCCCCTGCCATCTCGGTTATTTAGAGCCTCATTTTCGGAGGGTTGAGCACTGGCAATTCCAGCTGACTTCAATCTGCTTGTCTGCAAAAAAGGGGACAATGAGAGCGACCTCCTTTATGGAGTACTTGGAGATCTGCTGATCGACAGCTGCATCCAGGAGGTCAGGATTAGTAATAATGATTTGGAGTTAAAGATAAAAGGGCTTTGCACTTTTCAGTAGCAGTTCCTTTCCGGCTAGCATGGAATTTTTTCCCCTCTGAGCAGCACCCACAGCCACCAGGTCCCGGGTTAGCGCCTTCCCTGCTCCCTGACTCTGGTGCCAAGCTGGCACACGAGTGTGTCCATCCTTGGCTGCTCCCTTGGGAGAGCAGAAAGCATCCTCCTCAGTCTGGGAAGACCAAGAGTCCACAATTTCTTTCTGTATTGTTAAGTACCCATGGTGCTACCAGCAAAAAAAGCCTTCCATTTTAATTGGAGTGTGTTTAGCTTTAATTCCCATCCTTTGGTTCTCACAGCACTCCTCTGTACCTGGAAGCCCTGCAGTGCTGTCCCTCCCATGCAGGTCCCCGTGCAAAGGGGCCAAGTCATTCCCCAGGCTTCTCCTAATAAGCTCAGTAGACTGAGCTCTTTCATTTCCTTTGGGGGAGAGATTTTTCCAGCTCGCAACTAATTTTTGCCTGCCTTTCCTCAGTGAAGAAGCCTGCCGCCTTTTGTGGAGCAATTGCTCTGTTTCTGTTACCATCAGGCGGGATTTTCTTTTCTGCTTTTTAAAAACCCCTCTGCTCTCCTCACAGGTGGCACTATAGAAATCCATAAATAAATAACAATACCATTAAATGGCTCTGGTGGGTCACACCATCATACCTGGTGCTCCAGAGTTCAGAAGCATCTGAGGTCTGCTCCCCGGCACGGCAGGCTCTGAGCATCGAGCAAAGCATCGCGGGCTCTGCCTGACCTGGGCACACCTGCCTGTCCTGGGGAAACTGCGGCTCCCCGCCGGTGCTGGTTGCTGCCGGCAATGTAATCTTGCTCCCTCCGGCCTCCTGTTGTGCCCAGAAGTGACAATGACATGGCAATCAATGGCAATGATCTCCCAAGTAGCCCGGCTGATAAACACGCTCTCAAGGCTGCTGCGAGCATGTCTGAGCTGCTCGCTCTGAATAAATTGGGTTTGATGTATACAATGCGAGGTCTATATACATTTAAATTTCTTCCCTCAACTCCCATTGCTTCTGAAGCCCTGCTGCTGTGGGGGTAGATGGGGGTGCTGAACAACTCCCTAAGGAGTTGCCAGGGCATGGCTAGTGCCTGGCAGCTCCAGGTGCCACAGGGAGGAGGGGGACCCAGCTGCAGGACCCAAGCACCCACCTTCACAGCCACACATCGCCACGGCTGCCAGGGTTGTGCTGCCGCTGCCCGAGGCTTGGGACTGAAGGACTGGTACCCCTGCGTGCTCAGCAAATTTGCCACGAGGATACCCCTGCCCCCCATGGGGAGGGAGCCTGTGTAAAAGCAGCAGCCAGCCATTGCAGGTGAAACGCTTACATTCACTTCCAGCAAAAGGGCTGAGCAAAAATTGGGCTTTAATGACTCCACTAATGCCAAAGGACAAAGCAGCAGCAGTGCTGCTGTTAGCTGGGGTGCTGTGCCGGTGACTCGGATGGCAAACCTCTGAAAGCCGGCGATCCATGGGCTGGGGCGGCTGCTGCAGGTGGGCAGTGAGGGCTTTGGAGTCGGAGCTGGGCTGCTTCCCAGCAGGTGATGGCTAGGGCCAGGCATCGCACTGAGGTAGCACCACCACCACCAGCCTCAGTTGGCTGTTTTGTTTGTGTTTGCTTTCTTTGTCGGGTGTGTATGAAAATTTAATATAAAGGCGGTAATTGTATTTGGTCCTGAACATGGATCTGCCACAGGTATGAACTGAATAGCAAGCAGAGGGGAAGATTTTACTAGAAAACAGGTTTTCATCTCAGCCAGGGGGCTGTAACTAAAGCTCGGGCCCCAAAACCTCCGTGGGCTTTGTGGTCCTTAGCCTGGCCAGAGCGAAGCAGGTGTGTGCGCAGGGACGGGGCTGGGGCGTGCAGGCTGTGAGTGCCCCGTGCCCCACCAGTGCTCCTGCTCCCCCAGGCTGCATGCTGGGGTGCACTCCTGGCAGGGGCACACTGCTGCAGCCTTCAGCACCGCCTGGTCCTGTACCCTTGTCCTGTGCTTGACCTGCTGCTTGCAGCTCTGTGTGAAAACCTGGTGTTTGCACAAGGCGGGTGAGAAACCCCGGCTCCCTGCCCCCCCCCCATCCCCCAGGTCCTTCTGTGCAGGTATCCATCATCTCCTTTGTTTGGTTGCCTTAATTGAGCTTGCTATTTATAGCTTATTATTGGAACCAGGTCAAACCCATCTTGGTGTGATTTCCATAAGGAGACAGGCAGTGAGTTGCTCCAAGTGCCTTCCGCCTGTCCCTGGCGTTGTCCCCAGGCTCAGTGGCAGCACGCAGGGCTGTGCACACCTGGGGGGATGCGTGCACACCGGGCCCCACTATTCCACACTTTAGCACTGTTACTGCCTTGCATCCACCCAGCAAGAATGCCTCTTCAACCTGAGGTTAGCCTTTGATTTACAGTTTTGTTCTGCAGAAAATATACATTAGCCTTTTGATCCCCAAAGTGAGCTTTTGAGAAGGATTGCAGTAAAGTCTTCAGGATGCGAGTACTGAGCTGCGTAATTATGCTCCTGGTAACATAATGAATGGCTGCAGCCAGCGGTTCTTTGCTGGGTCTCCACGTACTTCAGCTGCCGTTTAACACAATCATTTTCTTTTCCTGGCTATAAATATATTTGAATTCTCTGACCTCGGGAGCCAGCATTATTCTCGGAGGCAGAATTATTTCTTACTCTGTGGCTCGTAGGTTAGCTTTGGCCTTGAAGCTCCCCAGCCCCTGACAAGTGCACGAAGCCCAATTTACAAAGCAAACGAGACACCAGCAGCAGACCTTGGAGGGAGGCAGGGCAGCTGAGCAGAGAATCCCTCTGCCTCCAGCCCTCACCAGCACCTTGGTTGTTGGGTGACAATTAGCAAATGCTTGAGCCCACGGATGTCGCTGCTGCGACTGCAATGCACGTGTGGGTGGTCGCAGTCCCAAGAGCTGGGTAAAGCCCACCCTCCCACGTGCGGGACCCCGATGCTATGCTGACATCTGCAAACACATTGCTGCGCCGCTGCTCATGCGTCCCTGCCAAGGCCTGAGCATCCCTTCCCGCGGGCACGGCTCAGCCGGGACAGGGAGCAACCCTACCTCGTGCACCCTGCCTGCTCCTGCCTACACCCAGTCCTGTGCTCTCCCTTCAGCAGCAGCAATTTGCTTGCATAAATAATTAAGCCTATGGTCTCCTATGACTTGCTCCTCATATTCGCTGTTAATCCCAGCGTTTTGTTGGAAACCTGTTTCTTATTAATCACTTCTGTTTTACAGTAGCTCTTAGCTGTACAGTCACTTATTAGCAAAGCTATGCCTGTCGCGATGTTCTGCTGATGGTGACCTTGTCCCTAAACCCCTCTCTACTGCTCTTCCCTACGAAATCACTGTGCCGTAACAGTGCTAGAGTGGAAAGAATTTACTGCTTAAATAATTTATCTAGATCCAGTACAGAGAGTCTTTTTAAGAGATTCATCAGCTAATAAAGAAAATTGATTCTGGAAGCCAAAGTCAATACAGGGTTAGAGAAATGCTGCCACCCACCATGGGCTCCCTTCCAGAAGCCTCTGCTTCCACATCTGGCTGGCACTGCCACATCTGGCTGGCACTGCCACCTGCCACATGAGCATCGCTGCCTTTCCCAGATCAGATCGTATCTGCCTCCCAACCTGCCAACCCTTGGGCCCCTTCTTTTGGAAATACTGTATTTCTGGCGAGATCTGTGGCTCGGCACGGTGTCGCTCAGCCTGCTCTGGGAATGGAGCACAAGAGGGTGATTCCTGTGGCAAAGTACAATGCCACAGGGTGATGAAACCTCAGCACAAAGGTGATGCACCCCTCCTCTCTCTGCACGCTGCACTGCTCGGGGTAGCTGTTCCATCTCTGATTTTGGAAGACAGTCCAGCACAAGCAAGATCCTTCTGAGCTCAGCGATGGGCCCCTGCTCATGCAAAGCTGCTTCCTGATTTGTCTTTGTCAGGTCTGACAGACTGTCCTTCCCTTGGCTGGTCCTCACAGCCATTTATCCAAACCACCTTGATCACTGTAAGAAATTAAAGCCACCTTTGCCCCGACATGGCTTTTGCCCTCCCTGAGCTCTCCTAGCAAGCTGTGAAGCATGAGGTGTGCAGAACTGCAAGCACTCGGTGGGCTTAGACAGTTAATTTACTGCAAGCCAGATGATGTTTGCTGGGAAAGGAACTGCTTTCGCTGCCTTCATTGCCTCTGCTGGAACCCATGTACCAATCAATAATTCAGGTGCCCTTACAGCTACCACCAGCAGATCCCTCCCTGCTTGCTTAATGGGAAACCCAGCTTGGGCAGCAATCAGCAGCCAAGGAGCTGGTGGCCGAGTGGCCACTGTGACCCGAGGAGCTTCCCAGCATCACTGCCCCGGCACACCGAGCCTGTGTCGTTCTGCCCTCCACCGGGCAGGGAACCGCTGCTGAGCAGGGAGCCAGGGGCTGCTGGGCGCAGGGGGCTCGGGGGGCTGCTGCCCTCTGATTCCAGAGAGATCAGACCTGAAGGTGAAGTGTACAGCTGGGAACACGGAGGGGAAAAAAAATCCCAAGTCATTGCAATCTTTACAACTGAACAAATACCTCCATGTGCCAAGCCTGCTCGCTGAGCCTGATTTAAGCTGAAAATTCAGAACCATTTCCTGGTACAAATCATTCGAGCGGCATGAAACAATCAATGGGAGATATCATCTGCGACCCGTCTGCAGCCAAAACCATCTCATCTGTGAACACAAACTCATTAGGAGCGTGATTAATGGGGTCTGAAGGCAGGAGTCGGGGTAGCGAAGCTATCTGTGAGCTCTGCCCTCTGATTAACCTGCTCAAACAGTGCGCCGTGCCGAGTGGCAGCAGCCCCGCTCCCCCAAAGCCCGGGCATCCAAGCTCACTTGTGGAGGCAGCAGAGGGATGAGGAGCTCTGCTCCACGTTAGCTGCCTCAAAAGTGATGCAATGCTTCAGTTTCCCAACAGCTTTTTCTTCCCTTGCTGGAGGGAAGAAATTTTGTGCTCACTAAAGCCAAGGGGAACAGCCAGGCCACTGCATCGGCAGGATAAGCAAAGCCCAGGCTGTCAAAGATAGGAACAACAGCCCAAAATGGTCTCAGAAGAGCAGGACCAACTGTGGAAAGACACAAAAGAGAACTGTGATAGCAATTACTAGATGGCAGATGCAGGGGGCTCTGCCCGGGGCTGGCGTCCCTGCAGTGCTGGGGCAGGGACACAGAAGTTTCCCCGTACCGTGATGTCCCTGCAGCACAGTCCATTTTCAGCATCGGTGAAATTTGTATTCAGGAGGGACCTGATTTAGTTTCTCTCCTAAACTGCTTGCTTGATTAGATGTATCAAAAGTGCACTTTGAGGAACAGAGCTCCTCTTGCCACTGCAACCTGACACTGGTGTAAGAGGTGACCCAGAGCCTCTCAGTTTGCTTGCCCAGCACTGATCCTTGCTCAGCAGCAGCCTGAGCTGCCTCCTGGCATGACTCAACCTCCACTTTGCTGCCCTTCGCCACTGCGGAGCCTCACCCAGCAATGCCAGCACGCTTCCTTTCCCCCTGCTCTGACCGGCATGCTCCCCTTTTCCCTTCCCAGCTGCCACAGGAGATCCCTGGTACACCCCTCCGGGATGCAGGAGGGGAAAGCACAGCCTCTGCTGCCTGCCCCGCTGCCTGCCCTGCTGCCTGCAGACCCCCAGGTCCATCCTCTGCCCGCTGCCCACAGGCTTGGTGGGACATGGCAGTGCTGAGCGGCAGGGGCAGGCAGCAGCGTGAGGATGGGCAAGGTCAAGCAGGCTTAGAGAAGGGAAAAGGGAGGAAGATTTTAGGAATATGGTTCAAATAGTGAAGGAATTAATTCTGGAGATGCCACGGAAATGATGGCCCATAAAGTTAATGAGATATTGCTGAAGAAAGGGTAAACAATTAGGACTATTAGCTGGAAAGATAAACCAAGACCTATTGCCCCCAGAAATACTGAAACTAATTAAATTGAAAATTACAACATCAGAGTACAAAAACAAAAGCAAATAAATTGAGAGAAAGAATTAACTGGCTTAATATCGTGATGATAATATTATTAGCAATAGGAAGTGGGGACTGTATGATTAAAGCTGTTTATTCTCATGCCTTTTTGCTGAAAGCCGGTGGCAAGGGACTCGGGACAGGCAGGAGGGAACCCGCAGCACCGGGGGGTCTACCTGGGGGTCTGGCTCCTCACGGGGGTGGTTGTATCATCCTGGTGCCCCCTTCACTGCCAGGACTGGTGCTGTCCTTCCTTGCCGGGTGGGAGGTCAGGCTCATCTGCCTGCAAACCTTCCAGTGCCCTCGCCAGCTGTGGCCTGGGAGGGACCTCCAGAAGAGTCACTAGCACTCCAATAATTGGTTCCATTTAAAGGGATTACAGCCAAATTAACTTTGTGGTTTGCCACCCAGAAGTAATCCTATTTTAAGTGGACAGATTCTTCTGTAGCGTCCAAGGAGACTATGAATGGGCGATGTAGTGCTTGAGTGAATTCTCAACAGCGAAGGGGGCTCATGGTCCTTCCTTGAGGGGACCTCTGGCATGAACAAAACTCATCTAATTGGGGTGATGAGGTGGGGGGCTGACACATTAGCAACGGATTTAGCTGGCATCCCAGCGTGGGTGACAAATTGAGGAAGAAAACCCAGGCGGAGAACAATAAAAACATGCTTCAGGCAGGAATTTGTGTGCCATGGAGGGAAAGGAGACAAAATCAATCTGGCCATTTGCAGCGCACTCGCTCCCAAAGCCAACTGGCCCTGCCTGGCTGTGCCCTGGGTGTGTGGAGGCTCGGGCTGGGACTTCCAGAAGCACTGACCACCCCCCTCCCTGGCAACAGCGAGGGGCTTAACTCACTCAACGGAAGATTGCAGAGCAGATTTCTGTGTATCCGAGATGCTCTTTGAGAACATCAGTAAAGTGGGTGCAAAGGCAGCAAGAGCTGTGGGTCAGGTTGGCATTGCTCACAGACCCTGGCTGGGAGAGGGCGCTGGCATGAGCCCTGGGCTAAACCCCAGGGGCTGCTCACATCAGTGCAAGGCTCCAGCTGATAAAACCGGCTTCTTACTTCTGTGCCATTTACCCATTCTGGTAAAGTTATCTTCCCTGGTGCATTGCAAACCCTGTCTTCAGGTATGTGCGACTTCTCCAGAAAACAATGTTTCCTCCCTTTCCAGGTTGGAGAGACTTAGTGCTGGGTTTAAAGCCATGCGCAGTGTTTCCAAGACCCTCACATTTTTCAAGAGCAGAAATAAAGCCAAGCAAAAGGCAGCAAATATACAGGAAATTAAACAAAAGGTGAGAAGCTTGGGAAAGCCAAAAGGGTCTGCAAATCTGAGTCGAGTTTATCACTTGGTTCCATCCAAACACTTCTGTGGGTGAAGGTCAGCACGCGTGGGCAGCCCAGGCCCGGGAGCCTGCAGTGTTACCAGAAGCAGATCTGCTGGAGGGGGAGGCAGCACGGCAGAGCTGCTGCTGCTGCGCAGCGCTGGACGAGCCGCTCCTGCCCTGGTGGGCTTGGTGCCCCCACCTGCAAACTGCGCTGTTTGTGGTCTGGGGATGGAGACAGAGCAAAGTCTCTTGTTAGAGTCATTTTGTGATGATGCTTAATTTCTTCTGCAGAAGCAATTATGTTCTATGGGTGGAAAGCGATATCAGAGATGTGTGAGTGTTATTGCCATCCCATCAGCTCCTTGGCTGCCGCTGCCTGTGCTCCCACTGCTGCAGGAATAGCAATTGGGGTGCAGGAGGCAGCGGCTTGGGCTGTGCCCACCTGTGCCAGGACAGATAAGAGACTTTGCAAACAGCAAGATAACCCCATCCACTGGCCAAATATTTACCTGAGAGCGGGTGTGTATCGCATCCAAAGGACAGCTTTACAAGGGCTGATCAAACACTTGGGGACCTCTGTGAACAAGCAAAATTGATAATGTGCCCCTGGGCTGGGCTCCTTTGTCGTCTGTTTTCATTGCCAAGTTCTCTAATTATTCAGGAAGCACAGCAGCAACCTGTGTAGTTTGGGCTTTGCTTCTTATTTCTTCCACCATCTTCACCTAACAAAAGGAATTAACGCAAACACCGTAATGTTCTATTTCTTATAGGCTAAAAAAAAAGTTATGTCTTCATTCGGTTAAATGAATCTGGTAGAAATACAATATTTTTTTCTCACCAGTGGCCCAGTCTGCACAGGTATTGAAGGGGTCTAATTACAGAACGTCTGAAGCAATTAGGCACCTTGCAGCCATCAAACAGTCGGCTGTTGTGAAGATTAGCCTACTTAACATTACTTCCCCCATAATTAAAAGTTGCTTATCAAGGGTTATATTGCTGAGAAAGAAACTGTGAAGGCAAAGGATAGAATTGCCTGAGATTTTGCATGGGCTCTGTGTCATACCACCATGTGAAGGAGCTCGAAAGGCACTGACTATGTCCAGGACTGTCCAGCATTCCTGGGGGAACACGTGCTGCAGTGTAGCCCCAGCGAGGGCCATTGCTCCTGGCTCCAGCACGAGATGTCTTGGCGTGAGGCAGCAGAGAAAGCGGGGACCGCTCTCTGGGTGCCATCCTTCAGGGATCGTCCTGGCTTTGGTTTTCGAGGGTTGAAGGAAATCAGCTGGGGTGATTGCAGGAGCTGGGTTGGATGGTGACGGTATGACCGGGTGCTGCGCGGGGCAGGACAGGGATGCTCGTGCCGGCCAGCGCTGCCCGAACAGGCAGCAGGGCAGCCTCGAAGTTGCTGCATCACAGCAGCCTGTTAAAAGTGCCATGACATTTGGGGAGCCAAATGGTGCCAGGAGCTGCGGACAGGGATCTCCCAGTACAGATGGCGTGATCTATGCTGTCCATCAAGAGGCACTGAGGTGCAGGCAGGGCTCCGCTTGCCATCCAGTTGTCTGCTTTTAATGGATATAAATGGTTACCTTTAGTGGCGAAAAAGCTGAATGGGTACAAATATTACCAATACCTTAAGGGTGCATTGGGCCTCATTATCCTTGGGTAATCGAGGTTATGTGGAGCTCTTCTCCTTTATCTGTCACTGTCTCTCTCAGCAATGTGCTGAAGCAGAGAAACCTCGAGGATGAATTGCAGGAAGCTGGAGAAGGGCTGGGACCCTGGAACCTCACCGGGTGGAAGGAGCACCTGCCTCCTGCCCTGCTGCAGGCACGGCTGGAGGGATAGAGGGAGCCCCCCCTGCAGCTCGTGCATGATTGCTTTCAATGAAATCTCTGCAAGTCGTTACTTATTTGGTATGTTTTCTCTCGGTCTTTAGAAAAAGCCAGTGACATTCTCAAATGGATCCACAGTTATTTCTGAATTTCTCTGGGAAACATTGCAATTTGTAGTGTGTGCACCGCGTTGGTATCACACAGGAGAGCTGCTTTTCCTTCCCCGGGTAAACATCTACCTACGTGCTACCCAGTGCTGCGTGCAAATGCTATTCTGGAGAGCTACAGAAATATCCCGTCGGTAAACAAACCCAATACTACCGAGACTACCCCCGGCGGTGAGTTTCAGGGGGTTTATCGGTCTGGTGAAGCCAGCTGCGTTGGGGAATCCCACAAGCCACATGCGGCTCTTCCCGCTTTGTGGTGGGAGTTATCTCGCAGTGCAAGTTGTGTATTTTACAACTGAATCTATAAGGCAACATTTGCAAGCACCAAATGCACGAGCATTCATGCTGAGAATGTGCTTTCTGCAGGTATTCTTCCTAATGACACTGAGGCCGTGAAATATTCCTGGAAAGTGCTTGCAAAAGGCTTTCAGATATGTCAAATAAAGTTTTTCATGTTATCTTGAATTTGTTTTCCGTTTCTAAGGAATATTCAGACTTTCAACTCCTCCCCTCTTCCCCCCCCCCCAGCTTGCTGCGTAGGAGTTGGGGTTTGTAAGGAGGAGCAAGGCAGTGTGCTGCGTGTATAATCACGTACCAGCGCATCCACAGATCTTCTGAAGAAAATCTCGCTGAAAATACTGAGCTGCATTTTTGCACCACAACATTCAAACAGATTCAAAAACTCCAACTCTATTTACTCCTTCATTCAAAGAAGGGAGTAAAGCCGAGTTTCACATAGTTGTCCTTCCGTTGTCTCCTTGGCAGAGCAGATAACTTGGTCACAGAAGCCAAATCCCCGTCCCAGGGCGACGTGTGGTGGCTGCCAGGCAGGAGTCAGGACACGGCTGGAGTGTCCATCCAGGATCACAGCTGCCTCTGCACCGCTCGCTTGCAGTTTGTGGCAACATTCATCGAAAACCACGTCTCAGCAGAAAAGCAGTGCCATTGCGGAGTCGGTCCAAGTCAGACCGCTTTTTTACTATATGCAGGAAAACCATTAATATGATGAAAATGACCTCGAATTGCTATTGCTGGGTTAGTTAATCTGGCCAGGCTCCTTTCGGCTCTCAGCCACCATAAAAGAAGACAAATTGCCTGTCTGGTGTTTAAAGGTTTTGGAATATAGGACAGCATTGATTTTGTGTATCTGAAAAGGTGACGCTCCCTGGGCTTGCCAGGGAGTGGGGGGTTTCGATGACCAAGCATTCTTTGATGCTGATTCCCCCCACTGATACCGCACCTGTCGCCTCTGCTCGGGAGCGGGTGTTGTGGACAACCCAGGGGATGGGGAGTGGGGGAAGAGGTGGGGTGAGATGACAGGGTGGAAAGCGTCACTTCCCTGGGCTCTCTGCTGTTGCCCACCCTCACTGCCCACCCTGCCCAGCTCTGACCTGGGCTGGCTGGGGCTCGGCTTGGCTCCATGGTGCCCCTCCATGCCCACTGCTCCTCCAGGCAGCCGAGCAGATGGAGCGCTTTGCCTCTTGCTGGGAAGCATTATTTCCAGTCCTTGACTCAAAGGGGATAAGCGTTCCTAATTTCAGGCATTTATGCAGCCCAGAGGGCAGCCTGGTCCCCGTGGTGCTGGGCTCACACAGCAGCTGCCTCCTGCTCTCCCAGCACTGGGGCACTTCTCACCCCAACTCCACCACCACTGAAATGGGTGGGAAAGTCTCCATCACCCCCATCGATGAGCTGCTGGGGCCGCCAACCTGGAGGAGAGCCCAACCTGCCCTCCGGGACTGCTTGCCCCTCCAAGAGCTGCCGGGCAGGGGGATGTGGGGCTGTGTAGCCCAGGGGCCTGCTGCTCGCCCCGTGGCATGCCAGTGGGGTTCTTGACTTTTGTCTGCCCAGCCCCGCTCTGTGTCCATAACCAGGGCAATCACACCCCAGATCTAGTTTACACGCAAAATAAAACTAATTCCTTGTTTGCGTTTCCTTCCACAAATCCCCAGAAATAGCCCACAAAGGGAAAGCTATGAAGGAAAAAGTGATTAATTCTCCGTGGCACATTTAAACACCGTTTTTATTACAATTCAGCCTTTTCACGCACTTTGCCCTTTTCTGATTCATCCTTGCTCTTTTGAGGTGGAACAAGGCTGATGTTTTGCAGCTCCCATTTCCCAAGAGGAGCTTTTAACTCTTGATTTGCTGCTGTAGCTGTGTCAGTGAAGGAGAGCGGTTCCCACTGCGCCCACAGAAATGGGGATGCCTGGGAATGTTCCCTGGGAGCAGCAGCATGCCCAGCTCTCCCAGCACAGCCTGTGGGATCTAGCCCAGGCATGATGGGTGCAGTGGGGTGCAATGGGGTGCAGTGGGGTGCAGCTGGGCCAGGGACATCCCCAGCTGAGCCGCCGGCACCCTGGCTCTGCTGCACAGTGCCCGTGCAGCAGCGTTTTACAACACAGAGCAACAAAACCTGAAATGTACTGGAAATAATTCTACTACCAAATGCATTCAGCTCTGTTTGTTTGCTTTTAAATTAACATTGGGGATGAAATGATTCACTGAACTACAAAGAGATCCCTCGACTTGACAAGAATCGCAGGCAGGATTTCTTCCACTTGCAGTTATCACAGGAAAAAACATTTCAACATCTTGTCTGCTCAGTGCAAGAAAAATAGTTCTGTACTCTATGCTTGGGAAACAAGGAGCTTATCAAAAAAATCTCAGGCATCAGGGGGATGAGACGGCAGAGACACCAATGAGGCACCTTCTCTCTCTGCTGTGCCTAACCTGGGAGCTGCTATGGGGAAGGACAGCTCTCTGAAGCAGCACCACAGGGCTGCTTTTATTAACTGCTGGTGTCTGTGATTAAGGGGATGGGTCTGCAAGAGACAGAGTAGAAGGAGCGGCCACCAGCACCGCAACCCCAAGCCACACAAATGGGGGACAAGGGAATGTTTCTCACTCATTTTCCTGCAGACAAAAGGGGGGAAAGGCCCGGAGATGCAGGGAGAGGAGCGGGCAGTGGGGTCTGTGCCCAGCCAGGCTGCCTGTGCCCCCATCCCCCCAGGCCCTGCATGCAGATCCCTTCAAGGTCGCTCACCCCTCCTTGCCACGCAGCATCCTCTCAGCCTGAGCAGGAAAAGCTTCTCAGCCTGAGCAAGAAAAGCTTCTCCCTGCTCCCTGCCCCCTGCCCCCTGCCCTCCTGCCAGCAGCCTGCAGCGGGGCTATTCCAGGTGCCTCCGTTATGCAGACACACATGGGCACGCACACGGGGACAGCGGTAAAGATTAGGAGCTGCTCGAGGTAATGATTAGGAGCTGCGGCAAAGCAAGCACGGGTGGGTAAGCTGAACTAGTCAAAGAGCACATAAGCCTAGAGTCATAATTAGACGTGGGGAGAGAAGCCATGACCTTGACAGTATTAGGGAAGAGGACTTCTAATTAGGAGGCAAAAGGGCCAGGTGCTGTTTAACCTGTTTCTAAAAGTCGTTAAACTGCCCTGAATGACTTTATTGCCAAGAAGATTTGGAGGACAAGCTGACAAGCATTAGCAAAGCTGACCGAGCGAGAAGAGAGGCCGGGCTGGGAATGAGGGCACATTCCTCTGCGTCCAGCCCCAGGTCCTCAGGGCTGCCCTTGCCACCAGCCGGGGATGGGGACGAGGTTAATGGTGGATCAGAAACAACTCCTGAGTACCCACCGGCAGCCTGCAGAGAAGCGGGAGTCTCCAACAGCTCCATTTGCAGGACAGGTTACTGCACAGTAAATATTTCTAGGTGGTTTAGGGCTGGGGAAAAACATTTAACTCAGGGAAAAGACTGGTGAGGTTCTGCCTCTGGGAAAACCGGACAGAAAGATGGATGTCAAGAAAAGGCTCCAGGAGAACGTCAGGCCACAAGTCATAAATTTTCAAACCGTTTTAGTGTGCAAATCCCTTTAATCTTGGCACCTTGGGACCAAACATGAAACCAAGCTGGTTAAATTAAATAAGCCAGAGGAACTAAAAATTTCCCTCAGTTGGTTGCCCTTTAGGTAGGAAGCTCCAGCTGCTGGTTCTCCAGCCATGCACAGGGCTTCCAGGAGTGCCCCAGCCTGTGAAGGCGTTTCTCACAGGATGCTGAGAGCCCACTCTGTGGGTGGGCTTTGATGGAAAGCCAACGTTCTAAGAGTTGCTGAGACAGGCAAGAAGCTGAGGAATGTGGAAGTTTAAGCTTAGGCTGCTTTTAATGTCTTTTTAATTGAGCTGGTTTGCTAATTCTGGTTTCAAAGCTTGTGACTTTTCCAGAGTCAACAAGGTTACTTGATGATCAAGCTCTCTGTTTCCATCAGGTCTCTTCCACCCACTTAATGAAAACAAATGCCACCCGAGACAAGGGCCATCCTTCTTATTTGTCTTCTGGGGCCCTGAGAATGGGCTTGCTTTAGGCTTCTTTTTATATACGTTATTTTAACAAATGAACCAAATTATATTCTGGCTGCTCCCAGATACATCTAATTCCCAAACTGTAATGGAGCTGTTTCTGGTTTCTGGTCATTAATCCCATTAGTGTCAGCCGTTGCATGTGGTCCTGGCCGCGTGAAATTCTAGTTGCTCCCGGAGAGTGCAGAGTAAAAGCTCTTGGAAGCGGTTCCCTGCAGCAGGGCTCCAAAGGGCAGGAGCAGGGCTTAGTGGCCAATTAATGGCAGCTAATTCCCTCTCACCTGCCCTTTGCCCACAGATGTCCCATTTGAAGGAGGGTGCGGATGCTGCTGGTGGTGGAGCAGCCGGAGCGGGGCAGCCGGGGAGGGTTATTCCCCTTTTATGAAGTTTGCCATCCCAGCTATTGTAATAAAATATTTCGACCAGTGAGATGCAATCGCCTTTGAAAAGCAGAGAATTAAAGCTTCCTAGATGGCTTATGGCAGACCCTGAACAGGAGAAAAGCACGGAAAAGCCAGGCAGCGGGAAAGGATATTTGTGCAATAAGCCAGTCCTAAGGCCATGCAGGCAAGCAAGTAAGAGTTGATGAGAATCAATTGGTTTGCAGCAGGACCTTGACTGCAGCAGCTCGTATTTCCAGCAGCATCAAACTTCCTTCACTCCTAAGAACCTCCAAACTTTAAGACCATTTTTCCCCCTCAGTATTCAAGTGCTGCCACAGTCTCTGGCTCACCAGCCCCACGGGTACTGGGGGGATGAATGAGTGCGGCATGAAACAAATTGGAAACAACAGCTTACTTTTACTGTGAGATAAAAAAAAAAGAGAGAGAGAGGCAAGGGGAGAGTGGAGAAGTGCTTAAATAAAACCGTGCAGCTCAGGCTGAAAGAAGTAGGTTGCTTATCCATCAGTCCGTCAGCAGCCTCGTGCGCTCGATCCGTGCCGGAGCCCCCAACCCTGCTGGCCCTACAGCTCAGCTGCGTCTTGCTGCCTTGTGGCTGCTGGCCTGGAAAATGACAGCAGGCACAGAAAAAAAGAAAAAGGAAAAAAAAGTATTTAGTGCTTTGGTTAGGGCAGAGATCAAGTATTTAGGTGTTTCTCCCAAAGTTGTTACATTTGGCATTCTTCTGAGGGTGTTTACTTCCTCCTGGTGCCGAAAGCAGCGATATATATCAAGCAGCAGGAGCACAGAGAGGCTGCGGATGTATTACGGGGCTGGCATGAGAACACAGTGTTTTTTCTGGCTGTTTCAGAGACCACAAGCCAGGCTGCGAGGAGACCTGTGGAGGACGGGATGCGGGCTGTCCCCTCCCCATCCATGCTACCCAGCTGGATGCTGGTGGGCATGGGGGGAAAAGGGCAGCAGGAGCCTTGCAGGGTGGTACGGGACACCCCCTGCCCGATGCCTCACTGTGCTCAGGACGGAGCAGCCGGTGGTTGGGATCTGGGGAGAAAGGCACGTCCTTTTGCCAGAGGATGGTACCAGCGAGAGCAGCGGTGTGCCAGGGCTGCTGCCCCTGCCGCTGGAGCAGCACAGCGAGCTGCTCAGGGGCTGCTGGCGAGAGGGTTTTACCCTTGAGCACTTGTTTTGCTTTTGTTCTCTGGAGCAAGACACCTGCTTTTCCCACAAACAAAGCCATAAATTGTCGTGCAAGCAGGTTTCAAGGGGAAGAAAAAGTGGAGCTGGGATGACAGCGACAGGGAGTTGTGTGAGGAGGTGAATTACTTGAAATATTGCTGAAAACTTCCACGCCATAAATATATTTCTGACCACAGCTAATCAATCATCATAATTATTCTATAAATAAGGGAAAGGCTGGCTGTATGGTACCTGACTTCTTTCTGCAGGCCTCTGGAGCAAATTTGTTAGCATCTTAAAATAAACTATTTGCTCCAGATAGTTTGTTTGTACTCTCCAGGCTGAATTGTCTTCTCATTCATTTTTCAATGCCTTTGGTTTGGTCGTTGGGAATCTTTGTGCTTTTTTCGCTGTCTGGTTCTGACAAAGACATATGGGGAGGGGAGGGGAAGCGTGTTTAAAAACCAACGAGAAAGCACTTGCTTTTCTTCTGTGCCGTGAGGGGTCTTGACAGCAGAGATCAAAGTTCTGCTTCCACATCCCCCTGGACTGGTTAACATCCGTGTTTGCCTCTCAGCTGGGGAAGGGACATGCTGGATCATGGTTATTCCGTGGTACGGAGCTGCATGCTCGAGCATCCCAGCCTGCCGGTGCCCAAACCAGACACCTGCCTGTCAGCCACCCCCTTTGTGGTGACAAAAACCACACGATATAAGCCACAACCAGAGAAGGGACAAAGCATAAAGGGTAATGCTGCTTTCCTCCGGGCAGCTGCAGGGAATGGTGTCTGGCTGCTGGGTGAGAGGGGACTCAGCTGGGCCACAAAACCCTCAACAGGTAAACAACAGATTTCATGGCCAGGTTGCCTCAACTGCTGGAATAAGCCTCTCTGGGAATTAGGGAGTGCGAAGTGCCCCGTGGTGCTGATGCCAGGCAAGGAGCGGGTCCTGAGCCATGTGTCAAACACACAGAAAACTGCAGAAGGAACGAGGTTTCCATCTCCCGTTTGCTCCGTGTGTTACTGGTGAAGACCTGCACCAGACTGGGGAGAGCTGCACCCGTGCTGCGCAGTGATGGGGAACAGCAGGAGAGCATCGCTGCCTCAGATGGCACATCCCATTTATTTCATTTCAGGTTTCTACAGTGGGAAAATTATCAATCAGCTCCGCTTATATTTAAAGTGGCTGTGGCAGGGAAAGCTTGTACACATGTGGAAACTCATTCCTGGAGCCCCCCTGGTTGCAGGGAAGGAGCTGTAGGGTTTATGAGTTTAATTTTGAGCCCTACAACCTCACGTCAGCCACCACCTGCTCATGGACCTATTTCTGCAAGAGTTTTATAAGTGATAAAGTCAATATTGGTCTGTGATGTGACAAAGTGTCTTGCACCAGTTTTTATCCCAGGCAGAGGTAAAGGATGCTGAATGCCCTTGCAGCCAGGGGCGAGCCCAGCTCCTGGCAGGTCTGCCACAGTCAGGCCAGTCTCCAGCCCCCTGGTCTCCTTGCAGCCCTCCAGGCTAAGGAGGCCTCAGTTTAATGTCTTTTCCACAGGGCTATAAACTCTCAACACACCATTTTTTCCTTTTTATAGATCAGCATTACTAATTTATTGGCAGTTTACTATTTGGAAATGTTCTCATATAAATTAATGGGAAGGTAATATTAAAGCTCAGTCCCTGGGGGAGGAGAAAGCCAAACAAAACCCACATTCCTGGTGCTCAAGAAAAAGCAGCCCTTTAAATCACTCCCTTTGCTCTGCAGAGGCCATCACTCCAAGGGCAGAAGCTGGGTGGAGCAGCCCCAGAGCTTGGGCTCCGGCTCTGCCAGGGCTTCCCGAGGGTCCTGGACCAGGAAGCCAGCCGGCTCCAGTGCCCGGGGCACACAGCTCACATTTATCGCTCTCCACAAGATTTGTTCCACTCCAGCTCCCAGGTCCCTGTGATCTTTCTAACTTCCATGGGGAAATACGCACCCTGACTGTACTTTCCTTAGAGCTTTTCAGGCGTGCAGACATCTCAAGACACTTCAGCAGGCATTTAATTATAAGCCAGAGGAAGAAGCGCCCTACTCAGACAGCTTCAGCTGCTGCTGCCAACCAGCAGCGTCCTGCAGGCCACGGCGCACAGCACAAATACATGCATTTGTGTCAATTAAATGGCATAATAAGTCTGCGCATTCCTCTGCTAAACACAGAGGAATGTGTGCTGAGGGGGTGAGGAGCCGCTCTGTGTGTATGAAGGAGGAGAAGTGGTTTTTTCAGAGGCATGAGCCGTTACTGAAGGCTGCTCCTTCGTCTCACGTACTTCAGGAGAAAAAATGAAGCTATCTGCCCCAAAACAAGGCCCCCGCAGCATCTCCCACTTGGTGGAAGGTTGCCCAGTGTCGGGGGTGCAGCCCCATGTGCGAGCCCAGCGCTGGAGGGGGCTCACTGCTGGGGGTCCCTTGGCATCCCCCGCAGCTGGGCAGGGCTCAGAGTGACAGAGCTGATGGGGAGTGCTGTGCTAATTTACATGCGCCTCCTTTCATTTTATAAAACTATTGCCATTTATGAGGAAAGCTTATTGAGTTAAATCACTTCTCCCGCAGTAATATAAAAATGCTGCGGCTCAGGAATACTGACATGCATGAGAGTCGGGCTCACTTTTCTTGCTGAGCAGATGAGGAACAGGAATGATTATTTCGTATCACTTTACGAAAGAGACCTTACTGTAATATACCTGCTGTGCATTGATAAATAGCACCAGCAGATAATAAGGGCCTTAGGCAAAGAGCAAGGAAGAAAAAAGGCTTTCCAGCATGTGAACACAAATGCTTTAAATGTGAACTAAATTGGCCTGATCATTCCTCAGATTTGCAAAATTAAACCGTGCCCAATTGTCAGCATCACTGAGATTTACGAGACAAATATAGCCAAAGCAAAGGGAATCTATAAAAGCCCTGCTAGAGATGCTTATAGTGTTTAAAAGGCATGTATTGCTTATGAAACCAAGTGCTATAACTTGGTTATCCTCCATACCACCTCCCAGCAATGGAGAGCTGGAAAAGTTCATCAGCCAGGAATGCGCGAGAGATGTACGCCGGCACCAGAGCTGGAAATAAACCAGCCTTAGCACCGAGCCTCCGCTCTTCAGAAAACCTTTTTACACAAAGAACTGTAGGGCTGGACCTATGCATTCTATGCACCACCATTGAGGTGAAAACCTGTAATTCAGTATGAATAAGCATCCTAGGAAGCCGCCTGCTGCAGACATGCTTGGGAGCTGTGGAAAAGCCCATGCGAGATGACAGCTGGTAGCCCGCTCTTTCAAGCTTTGCCAGGCGCTGGGTTTGCTAACGCTCTCTCTCTGCTAGGGGCTGTAGTCTTAAATCAGCAGCTGCTCTGCATGGTGCAGTTACCGCGTGGTCACTGGGAACTACGAGTCAATGAAATCAAAGTCATCTTTGCTATTGCCCTGGCTGCACCTCATTCACCCAGAGCCCTCAGACTCCTGCCATAGCTCGAACCCCCACCCCCGTAGACGTCCAGAAAGAACACCCATCTTGCTGCATTTCTCTCGTCATGTTTGTCTACCTTGTCCCATTTAGCAAACCAGGACTGGATTAGGTTTTCTTTCCCCATGAGGAGCAGTGTGAAACATTGACCCCGTAACGGTGCTGCTCCTTTCCCAGGCAGAGAAGACCTTTGCTTTAGCTTCACGTCTCCAGGTTGTTAATGTCTCCCAGCCGACAGCCACCGCATGAAGGAGAGCCACCTTGCTTCACCTTGCAGCAGCTAGATGTAAAACCTGGGGAAACCATGGCAATGCTGGAGTCAGTGTCACCTGTCTAACGATGCCAAGGACTTTCTGCAGAGTTAACGGAGGCAGGTTACCTCTTGAGCTGTTAAAAGCACCATTTCCAGCCTCCTGCAAGGGCTGTTTCTTGGGCATCTGCTTTTGACCCCAGCTGGCGCACCAGGCTCCATGGCCCCTGCCTGCCCTGTAGCAGAGGTGCCGGCAGCCGCAGGGCAGAGGGGGCAAGGGCTCGGTGTGCCGGGGATGAAACCAGCCAGGAGCTGGCTGTGTCTCCATCAAAACAAACGGTACCTGAGCACAAAGCGTGGGGTGAGCAGGTGGATTCTTGATGCCTGTGCTGAAGACAATTAAGCTGCTCAGACGTTTCATCTGTCCTCAGGGTCCTGCTTCAGGGTCAGGATTTGCTGCCCGGCCAGGAGGCGGGGGGATGCAAACTAAGAAGCCAGTTAGAAAAAGATGATTGATCTGAGCTCGTTCCTATCAGCCGTGCTGGAACAGAGGCAGAGCCAGAGGCGCTCCATCTACACAGTACGGCTGCTGCATTCGGGATACTTGTGCCTGGAGGTATCTTGCATGAGGAGCTTGTCCCCATCCTACCCCGTTTAGAGGCACGCTGAGAAACACGACATCCTCCCCTACGCTAAGTTCAACCAGGGCCCCAGAAATTTCTTAAGCAAGCATTTGAAATAAGAAATGTAAGAGTGCCTCAGAGCTGGTGCTAAATATCAAGAAGAGAAAGCACCGAGCTTCTTGCTTAGCTCCAAGACCAAAGTGCTCCCCAGCTCTTTCCCCTGCCCAGTCCTAAGCCAAACGGCTGGCAGGCACCCTATGGGTGGCTTATAAGAGACCTGCAGGCAACAACAGTGAGCACCGGCACCTGAGCAAATTCAGTGTCTGTCTGGGACTGAGGCTAGTGGGGCTTTGGCATGCTCCGGGGCTGTGTTAAGGGTATGGACAACGTAGGCATTTTTTGCTTCTTTCATTAATCTCTGAGGCTTTAGCTTAGTTATGCTACTGGGCTGCTAAGTCAGGGCTTCATGCTTTCTGATTTTTTCTTTTGTCTTGCATGCACACATGAGACAGATTTTGCTTCCACAAGGGATATTTATAGGACATATGTTGGAGCTTGAAGAAGCTGATTAGCAATGTTTAGCTTAAAAAAGAAGAAACTGCATGAGAGCAGCACGGCAAGACAAATACTGTTTGAGATGTTAGCTTCTGGGTAGCAGCTCCCCTGCCTTCCTTGCTGGGTCTCAAGTCCTGGGCAAATGCAGCCGGGGGAACACGGAGCCAGACACGTGAGGCAGGCTCTGCAGCAGGGCTGGCGTTAGTCAGCGAAGGCAGGGTGCTCTGCCTCCTCTGCCTGGGGAAGGACTTTGGGGACAGGGGTGGCTGAATAACACACTTCCCTGGCAACGTGGGCTGAGGCTGGAAAGCTGGGTGATGTCCCCTGGGCAGACAGCCCACGCTGCAGGGAGGCTCCGTGGGGCTGTGGGAGCTTGCGGTGACTCTTTCAGGCTTGGAGAGTGGGAGAAAGGCAGATGTGCCCCATGGAACTGTTTCTGGCTTTTTCACACCTTCTCACCCTCCCCTCCAGCTCCCCGGCCTTGCAACACTTTCCTTCCAGGGGTCTGGTGTGCTGGAGCTGTGTCTTGCTTCTGCCAAGACCATTAGAGGAGTTTGAGACGTTGGGGGATGTTTTCTTATGTGAATACAAGTCTTGGAGTCCCCTAAGAGCTGCTCAGAGGATAAAAACTACTAGATGCTTTCCAGAATTCTATTCCCTGTCAGCACTGGTCTGACAAACCAAAGTACGATGTTACAAGGAGGCAGCAATTGCATTATACTCCTCTCTTCTTCACAAGCTCTAAGTAACACTTCTTTTTCCGTATGAAAGGAAAATGGGTAATGGCAACCTATTTCTATTGAAGAGACAATTTTCACTCCTCCTTGGCAAGTGTAGCCAGGGCAGCATCTTTCTTTCCACTCAGAGGCAAATTAACAGATTTTGCCTCAAGAACATGATGAGTGAAGTGCACTGCAGCTGTCATGGGTGGCAGCACCCTTGGGGTGCCCACGCTTATTAAAGCTTGCTGGAGCAGAGGGTCGTGGGTGATAATGCAGGTGCTGTTACGGAAAACCTGGGAAGTGCAGTTTCGGATCATAGGGAAACCTGCTCATTTCTTCCAGAACACAGGTCTGCACAAACATCTGTGACCCACAGTGCAGCAGCCAGTTCCTGTCAGTGCTTACAGCTTTGCACCAGCATCAGGAACTTCACTCTCTTTGGAGAGATGACTCTGAGAAGGACAAGCTAGACAAACGAATTCACTAATGACTTCCTTCCCTCCTACTTAAATGGTGGAATAATTCACAGTTCCTGCTCCCGCAGCGGGCTGCTCCATCGCCTGCCACCCGCTCCCTGCTAGGCAACCCCGGCAGCACTGCTGAGTACACGAGCCAGACAAAAGGGGCCAAGATTGCTGATGGGCATGGATCTGCTTTTCAAAACGCCGGGAAAACGGGTGTGCTGGCTGTTTTCAGAAGGCGCAGAAGTGAGGGGCTCATGTGTTGCCTGGCCCGGCGGCAGGCAGGCAGCAGGCAGGGCTCTCTGGAGGGTCAGATGCCCAGGCCCTGGCCACCTCCCCCGCTCCCGGTGAGGTTTACACTCCAAGCATCTCAAACCGGCCCCGAACCCAAGTAATGGCCTATACATAAAAGCTTTGTGTGCACGCTTGCTTTGCTCCTGTTGAAAGCCTCAACTCTCCTTTGATCTCTTGGGTTTTTTTCTGGTTCAAAAGTACTCTGGGAGCTTCTGGCTGGTGATGTTTCAATGCAGGGCAGAGGACAGAAGCTCTCGAAGAGGCTCAGGGCCAGAGGAAAGCTGATGGCAAGAGCACAGGGCTATACATTACCAGGGCTCGCTTGCTTTACTTATGTATGTAGAGGTATCACAGCTGTTTACAGCCAAATAAATATGCTCAGAATTTCCTGCTGGCTTCCAGACCCCTTTCTCAAGCTCGACCTGGGCTGCCAGGCCCCAGAGCTGCCTGGCCGCGGTCCTGCCCCCCACCCCAGGGTGGTGCCCCAGCGTGCAATCCCCATGCTGGTTCCATGCAGACAGCACAAATGGGGAAATAATATTTTTTGAAGTGGGGATGAGTTAAGAGGATTTGTTTCAGATACAAGATAGCTCTCATTAATGTTTGCTCGTTTGGGTTTATGTAAGCCGTAATTGATTGTCTTCTACTTAACTGCGTTCCAGTATCTCTCAGGCTCCAGAACAGACTCTTACGAGACTGACAATTGCAAGCTCTTCCCTTCTTCTCTCTAAAGATCTTTCATGTTAGTTAGCCGGGTTTAATGGAGGATAAAGTCACTGGGCTCGCAGTAAAGCTGAGCTTCCTCTTTCAAGTCACCGCACACACCGCCCCCAGAAAGGCTGCGTCCAGGTGGTTCTTGTGCTTTGTTACCTGTTTTTGCTGAAGCTGTTGTAATTTGCAGCTACGGACATCGTGCGTACAGTTGTGGCTTTGCACGTAAGGAACGTCCCTGGGTCTTACGGCTCCCTCCCCCCAGGCTGCGGAGGGACAAGAGCTCTGCCTGAGCAGAGCCGTGGTCCTGGTTGTCACTGGCCTTGGGGACAGCTGCTCTTCAGGCCAACCCCCGAGACTTCATCCTTCCCAAAGCAGGTTCCTTCTGACCAGGAATCCAACTCCAAGTAACATGGGGATTTGGATGCTGAACTACAGCACTTCTAGCGGCAGTCGGAGCCGATCCAGCGGGAGCACAATACGGAGCGGGGACTTGCGAGGTGTCACAGGGACAATGCTGACCTTTCAGCAGGCTGCCTGGCTGAAAGGAGGCTCCTTCTTTTTCTAGAACAAGTTTATAGAGAGGCAGAAAAGAAACCCAGTGACTCAGAAAGGCAGCGGAGAGACTTGTTCCTACTTAGGTCTTGCTCTCTGGGGTGGCTGTTTTGAACCGAGCGAGCTGTGGGTGTGCAGTGCCCCTTCCCTGCTGGCCCCCTGCGGAGCCAGAGGACGAGGGGACCGCCAGGCAGTCCGGGCTCTGCAAACCGCAGTCCGGCTCCTCGCAGGTAGCCAGGAGCAGCTGAGGAGAGTCTGTCCCCAGATTAATGCAAAAACTTCGCGTCTTGCGGCAACTGAACGGAAAGCATCCAAAGGCTCCTTGTTTCAAGAGAGACACTTTTCTTTCGACACAACTAGCTGCAGGAATAATTTAGCTTCTTACTGGCAGCCCCCCTGGAAGGAGCGAACGCGTATCGGGCTGTGATGAAACACCTCTTAAAATAACCAAAGCCTTTCCCCACGCGTGCACTTGTCCTCCTTGCGCTCGGTTGTCTTTAAGCGAGCGCAGAGCAAAAAAAAAAGGCACCAACTTTCAGCCGAAGGAGGCTCGGTGGCGGCGGTGGCTGCGAATCTCCGCGGTTCGGGGGCCGGAGGAGGAGGCGGCTGCCGGGGAGAGGCCAGTCGCCAGCGCTCCCGCTTTGCCGGCCGCTCCGTCCCGCAGAAGAGCCGTGCGGGAGCAGCCGCGGGATGCGCTGGCGGTGCCGCCCGGCTCCCCCCGGCAGCCTGCGCCTGCTCGTACGGCCGGCTGGTGGAGCACGCTGCGGCCGCCGCCGGGCCCGCTGCTCCGGCCAGCGGGGCCGGGGGGCGAGGCAACCCCCCCGCCTTCCCCAGCACGCCTCCCCGGGGCTTCGCGGGGCCGTGCCGTGCCGGAGACCCCGGCGGCTCGGGGGACCCCTCGGTGCCGAGCGCGGAGCTGCTCCGGGCGCAGGACTGCGCGGGCGCTGGGGCTAGAGCAGGTGCGTGCGGCCGGCCAGGGCGAGCAGCCGCCCCCCGGGGAGCCACGGGCGAGCTCCGGGGGCCACGGGCGAGCTCCGAGGGGCAGGCGGCGTCCGGGGGCGCGGGCTCGGGGAAGGCTGGTCCCCCGCGGGACCCTGCCCGCCGCCGGAGCCGCGCGGAGCCGCGCACAGCCCCCCGCCCCAAGCCCCGCCGCGGAGGGGCCGCGCTCCGCCCCCGCCTCCTCCCCGCGCAACTTCCCCGTGCCGCGGCGCCCCCCACCCCCGCCCCCCGCCCCGCGGGTGCGCGCACAGACGCGGGCGCGCCGCGCTGAGCCCAGCCGCGCCGCGCCGAGCCCAGCCGCGCCTCCCCCGCCGCGCATGGGGCGCGCAGCCTCCGCGGGCGCGCAGCTGCCCCGCCGCCGTTGCTGAGGGGCCAGGGCAGCCGGCGCAGCCCGACCTCCGCCGGCCCCCGGGCATGCCCGCCCCGCTGGCCGCCGCCTGCCCCGCTGAGCGCTGCCGCGGGCGCGGGGCGGCGCGCCCGGATGGAGAGCTGAGGCGGTGAGCCCCGCCGGGCCGGGCCGGGAGACGTGACGATGTGGATGCGACGGCTCTCGGGAAGCAGGTAGGGCCGGGGAGCGGCGGCCCCGCTCCTCGCCGCCACCCGGCCGGCCGCACTCGCGGAGTGCGGCGATGAACTTGGCGGAGCGGGGCGCGGGATGGTGAGCGGGGCGGGGGGCTGCCGGCGCTCGGGGGGACGCGGCCGGTCCCCGCTCCGGGATGGCCTCCGGCCGGCTCCCCCCGCCCCGCTCGGCCGCCTAGCCCCGGGGCAGCCGTGCGCCGCGGTCCCGCCGCCGGGCAGGCCCCCCCCTGCCGCCCCGGCGGGGTCCGGAGCCGGGGCCGGGAGAAGTGAGTGTGTGTGTGGGGGGGGGGGGGCTGTGGTGGGGAGATTAAACGGGAATTACAAAGCAAAGGGGGGACGGAGGCAAAGTGTTACGTAACACATTTCCATTACCGCTGCGAAGTCATCCGAGCCGAAATCTTGTTATTTCCCCGGTACCGTGCTTGGAGCACGCTCACCCCCACCAGCCCCTGCCCGCCCCCCCCCCCCCCCCCCCCGCAACCGCAGCCGTACCCGCTTTTCTGGGCTTTGAGCCCATCTGGGTGCAATACGTTTGAAGCAGCAGCGTGTTAAACAAGTGAGATCGGAAGGAAAACTACGCTGCTGTAAGATTTGTGATCCCTTCCCCCCCCCCCCCCCGCCACCCCTTCCTCAGCCAGATTTTCTATCTAAAAAGCCCTAGTTTGGTTCGTGTGGGGCAGGGGTCAGAGCCTGCCCCTGCCCCGAGCATCCCCTCCGCGCAGCGGGACAGTGGCTCGGGCGCGTTGCCGTGTTGTCCGGCAGCCTGGAGGGTCTTGCTGCTGCAGAGGGGTCCCAAGGCAAGGGGTCCTGCTCCCGCGGCTGGCACCGGCCCCTGCTGCCGCTCCCCGGGGAGCGGGACTGGGCACCATGCATGGCTGCGGGGTGAGTGGATGGATGTGGTCCCCGCCGCCCGCCCTCCCCCACGCAGCAACTAGGGGAGCCCATCAGCCCACTCCGCTCCCCGCACCCCTGCGCTCCGGCAGAACATGGCTGCTGCTTTGGGGGTGCGGGAGGGGAGGTGGGCAGAGCCCCCCAAACGCTGCGGGTGATGGGAGAGGCCTTTGTCTGTCGCCCTTTGGAGCCGCGGCAGGCATTGTCCCTCTGCCTGAGCTTTGGACGGAGTCCTGGAGGGTGAAACTTGCAACTGAGGTTTTTGTCTGTGCCGAGGAGCTGGGGGAGACTCTTGGCTTTTGATTTACACTCGCCCGTGCCAGGCAGCATATTCCAGAGGCACGTGGCAAGCGAGCTCCTGATGCCCCCCGGCCTCGTCCCATGCCCTGGCCGAGGTACCCCGACGGCCCGGTCACGCAAGCATCTTCACGCTGCCACCAGAGATGTCCATCCATCTGTCCGTCTGTCCTCTGAGGATGTGCTGCTGCATGGTGGGAAGGGCAGAGTCTCCAGGGAGTCTGTGGTGATGTAGTGGCCTTAGGAATTACTCCTAGGGAAAGCACCTGAGATGTTTTTCAGGGTGCCTTGCATTTGGATTTAATGTGTGGCAGGTGAACAGCCCAGTGGAGCTGGAGGGCTGCTTCCTGAGGCTGGAGCCAGCAGAAGACCGTTATCTTGGAAACAGAGGACGCCCTCTGCTTTTTTATTTTTGTGAAGAGTTTAGCAATGAAAACAGGAGCCTTCCGGTCTCTTCTCTCCTCGGTTTGCCTTGCAAATTCCTGTGCTGTGTATCCTGGATCCCCAGCGTCAGGCTGTCCTCTTTGCCACCTCGTCAGCCTTCAGTCCCTCCGTGTTTTATTTTTAATAAGAGATAACTTTACTGCTAACCTTGCCTGCTGCTCTCACTTCTCTCTAACTCTAATTGCTTCTGGCTTTATTTCTGACATTTCCCATGTCATTTCCCCTCATTTTCTTGAAGACTGCTGGAAAAATAGCTCCAAGAGAAGCAGTAGACCTTTCCAGTGCCCATTTCACCCCGCACAGTCTCTGCCTGGAGCTGCTGGCTGCCGTGGGGAGATGGTACCTTATTGCTCCTTTCAAGTCGGATTCCTTTCACCCCAGGGCAGCAGCAGCCGCCTGACCTTGCAGGCGAGCCTTGCTTTTCAGCTGAGGAGGGCAAGACCTGCAAACTCGCATCACTCGGAATTATTCTGCCCTTGCTTTCGTGAAGGGGAGCCTGCCGCTCCCCGGTTCTGAGCGCTGCAGGCAGCGGGGCTGGGTGTGCAGTGTGGCCCCTTATGGCCCCAGCGAGGTCCCGGGGATGCTGCGGGTCCATTGTGCCCTTCGCAGCGTGGCAGGCACAGCCGTGGGTGCTGTGGGGCACAGGTCTGGTATTTGGGGGGACAGCAGCTACTCTGTTGCTTCCCAAGCGTGCACTGACATACGTGTGCGTGCACGCATCTGTGTGGGTTCCTGCGCCTGTCTATAAGGGCATGGCAGCTTTCTGCGACGTGCCGCCTCCCTGGCTCCTAGCTCTGGCTGAGGACTTCCCTTCCATAGCTACAAATATCGCTTTTTAAACAGTATGGCATGATTTTTACAGAATTTTGCTCCGGCATGATTTGCAGTATGAGGAAAAACACTGTTTGCAATTTCTTCCTGATTGTATAAAACAACTCATTAAAAGCATACATCCCTGTGCATTGACACTGAGGAAACTTTATGGGCCTCGTAGTCACTGCCAAAGCAAACATTTTTCCATGAATTTCACTCATCAGGTTCACGCTGTCAAATGTAGATTCAGCCACTCGTCAAAGATGCAAGCCTTGCAGTCTGGAAAGTAATGAGAGCAGTAAGCAGTGGGAGTTAATGGCCTCCACTGAGGAGTCCTTACTCATCCCGCATCCACACAGGGGCTGAGCTGGCTGCTCCCGGGTGAATTGATTGCCACAGAAATTCATCTAGTGTCACCGGCTATGATACTTAACAGCCACAATAATGCTTGAATAAACTGCACTTTTATGCAGCGGTTCGTACCTCTTAACTGGCAGCAGTTTCACAGATGAGGCAAAGGGAGCGGCGCTGGTCTTTAGCAGCCTCTTACCCAGAGCATGAATAATTGTTGTAATAACGCGGGAGCCACTGCGTTGCCTTTGTGGCATCTCCGGCAGGGTGACAGTCGCGTTGTGGTATCTCCGGCGGGGTGACAGTCATGGGGCTCCCATGGTCATGGAGCCGCTGCTTGCCCTGATGCCTTGGGGGCTGCCCCACATCGCCAGCCATCCTGCCCACCTTTGGGATGTGGGACGTGCGTGCTGCCGGCCTGTCTGCGTCGGAGCACTGCAGCTTGGGTTTGCTTTACGTAACGGTCACCTGCTGAAAAGGAGGAGTTGCTAATTTTCCTCCAAAGCCTGGCCTGTAAAAGGGAACCACCACGAGTAGAGACCAGCTCTCCAGCTGGCCCGATAACCTTGTTCCTGCCTTTCCTCGCCCAAGTCTGAGCCGCGAGGTTGCCCGGCATGGCTTATTTATATTTGTGTCGATGTGTACATATACAGGGTGGCCGTGAGCACCGAGAGTGGCTTTACACAACAGTTCTGTAGGGTGTGAATAATCCATGGGACTTCCAACAGGTCTGAGGTTCATTATGGAAATGTATGCATGCCTAAGCCTTTAAATATAGCTAATAGGAGAAGGACTGGGAGGAAAGATTACAGGAATCAATATGCTGAGCTGGAGGAGTGGGAGCTGCTCCCCTCTGAGTTGCAGTACCTTATATTCTCGTTAAGGGTTGGTGATGGTGAGGTGGGTTACAGCAATTCAAGGCCAACGGAGTTTGGGTTTGAGACCAAAACTCTTCCAGTGTGATGACTCCTGGAAGCCAAGTCTGTTGAGTGGGATCAACAGGGAGGATGAAGCAGCCTCGTTGGCACTTTCACCCCTCATTTAAAACAAAGGATTTTTCCTTCCTTCCATCCTTCCGTCTGTCTGTCCTTCCCATAATGGATGGTACCGCTGGAAGGGGTTGCCTGGCTAAGCCCAGCGACCGGTGGTGGCTGCCATGGTTTTTCTGGGGATGCTCCTGAAGTTGCTGCTTGGCCCTTCTTTGCCTTGGTACATGGTTTTCATCAGAGTGCATTTTTTCACTGGAATAACATAAAACTCTGGACCTGAACTGCCTCCTTAAAAACGGAATTTGAGTTGATATGAATATTGCCTGTGGCTCTTCTTACCAGGACCTGCACCTACAGACTTTGATAGCTTACATAATTTCCTGTGATGGAGACGTACTTCATCTAATTTCACTTTGAAATGCATTGATTAAATCAGAACTGCTGGGAGATTTAAACTGAGTCTCTGTGGCCTGAACTTAACTGTGGGAGCTTTACCTGCCTTCATCCTTCAACATTAATTTGGTTTTATGAGGATTCCTCCTGAAATGAGGTTTTGTCTGCCACCGAATTGCTACTGCTTTCTGGGTTTATCAATTTCTTTCCCCGGCTTCAGTGGATCTGTGAGCAGAAGCTGTGCTAAAGCCTCCTTTCAGCGCGGTGTTGGATGCCATTGCATGGAGCCATGCAGAGAGGGAACATTTCTGGCGAGGCTTTGTCTCTCTCCCGTGCTTCTCGGATGGGTTGCCGAAGCTGGAGGTGAAGCACCCACGCTGCATGTGGCAGGGCCAGGTGATGCTGCGGCTGAGCTCTCGCCCGGGGCCAGGGATGCTGGGTGTGATGCTTGTGGAGCAAGATGGAGACCTGTAGCAGTACCCCCGAGTGCAGGAGGATGTGTCCTCTCGCCAGTGCTGAGTGATTCAGCCTTTCTGGTACCAAGCAACGGCGATAAAAGAGAAAGAAACCCAGCTTGGCTAGAGATGGATGAGTAGTCACATGGAAATAAGCAGGGATGGGGTCAGAGAGTGCTGGGTGCCCCAGGGCAGGAGGCCGAAGCACCCGCCAGGGACTCACCCGAGGTCCTTCCCGGCAGAGCAGTGGGTCATACATCCCCAGCAAAGCCTTTGAGCTTGGCTCTGGTTTTCTGTCTGAGGCCACTGACTGCCTTTAGGCAGTGCCCCACCACAGTTCAACAGCAGAGGCTTCCCCAGCCCTCAGCCTTTGCTGGCTGATCTGGAGAAGCTAAATGGACTTCAAATAACCCAACTGTATATATAAAAAAATAAAGCTTGTCATTCATAAAGTGTTCATTTTCAACTCTGATCTGCAAAATGTCTCATTGTGACTTGGAAATGATGTGTAGGCAGGAGATACGCTTTGCCATGTGATGATTTTTGTTGGAATTTGCTCTGTAGGTCTTTCTTGGCAGTTTTTCTTTTCTGGAAGCAGTGCTGCATCCCCAGCGGTGCTGTGCCTGTTCTGCCGGTGGCTGCTGATGCGTCCCGATGAGCGATGCTGCTGGTGCACTCCAGCAGTGTCTGGCTTGCCCAGTCCTACACGGTGCTGTGGGGAGCAGCAGCCATTCCCTGGCACTGTGTCCC
The DNA here is from genome assembly GCF_015220075.1 of Falco rusticolus. Taxonomy (NCBI): domain Eukaryota; kingdom Metazoa; phylum Chordata; class Aves; order Falconiformes; family Falconidae; genus Falco; species Falco rusticolus. The sequence goes on along the minus strand of NC_051189.1, from coordinate 105,427,267 downwards.
ATGGGGGGCCGTGGCTGGAACGGGTGGCGAAAGCAACGTGCTGGTTCCTAGTGAAGAAGCTGGCTGGCAGTGAGGAGAGGCGGAGCCTCAGCTGCAAATTTGCTCTTAGCCCGGGCAAAGCCGTCCGTGGGCTGAGGCTTGGCTGTTGCAAAGTGCTGAGGTGGGAGCAGTGAAGCTTTCCTCTGCCTGGCTGGGGTGCAAGTGCCTCAAACTCTGCTGGCTTCCAAACAAAGGCTGAGTAAAAGCTGCTTCAAGCACAACACGTGGTCTGGGAGCGGTGGTGTGCTTTCTGCAAGAGAAATGCAAGTCTGGACCCTTGAGGTGGAAAAACCGGAGCTTGCTGGCATGCACGTGCCCTTACACAAGCGGAGTGAGGGGATGGGGACGTGCTGGTGCAGAGGGATCTGTGGCGAGGGGGGTGGCTGTCTGCTTGAGGACACCGGCAGAGCAGCACATGCTGTGTGAGGGACTGCACCGTCCCTGCAGGAAAGGGGGTTTATGGACTTCAGCTACGACCTTCGCAGGGATCAGTTGTTCCCATCCGTATGGGGCTTTGGCCATGCCTCCCTTTCTGCAGCGTCCTGGGATGTTTGGAAGAATCCTCTTGCGATACCCACTCCAGCTGTGGTTTCTGGCCCTATAAATGGGAAACGTGGCTGCGTAATGCTGGCTTTGTAGCTGTGTAGTAGAGCTTTTGTGGCCCAGTGTGGGAGGGCTGAGGGCTCGTTGCTCAGCAGACAGCATTAGAGGCTGCGTTAAGAGCAAACGGCGCTAATTGATGTTGCTACTCGACTGCATGTCATTCAGGTTGGAGATGTGGCAAGGTGGGCAGGGAGCCCGGGCTCCCCTCGCCCTGGGATTTGCGTGCCCAGTGAGCCGAGCCCGCGCACGCACGGCTTCCTCGGGGACGCATCCCTGTAATTGTCAGGGCCCCGCACGTGACCCCAGCCCTGCTCCCAATGCCTGTGATAGCATCTCTGCCTCCATCTGCAGGACTGAGTAATGAAGCGTCAATTAATTGACATGGATTAGGACATCTACTTAAGTACCCACTGAAACGTGGGTGATTAATGCCAGGAGCCGAGGCCACGTGGCTGCGCTTCCCACCGGGAGCATGGCTGGGCTCTGCCTCTCCTATTAAGTTTTCTCTGGGAAGGATGAGAATGAGTTACTCATCTTCCTGTGTCTTGCCTTCGTAAGAGGCTCCTTACTCATGTAGCATCCTCCAACGGGAAATATTCAGGACTTACTCTGGGTTCCCATCAAAGTGACATATTCTTCTGACAAAATCAATTTTACTAATTTTGATAGATGAGGACGGATATGTTTCTCATGGGCAATTCCTTGGGGTGTTCTGCTCAGGCAGCTGTCGGGAAGGGATACGATTCCGCGTTTTTCCCTTCCATCCTTCGGGAGGTCCAGACCCGCACAGTGTAGAGGCTGCTGGCGTGTGGACCCGGTGCGAGGTGTGTTTGCGGGAAGCTGAGATACTGCAGGAGATGCAATAAAGCAGTGAGGGATGCGGGAGGTCTGTCGCCACCAATCTGCCTGGCAGAGACCTCTGTCTCTCCTTTGGAGATAACACTCTGAAAAGTTTAATCTCTCCCACAAAGGTTTTTGGTGGTGGTTTGTTGTTTGGGTTTTTTTAATGAGATGCAAAACACAGCTATATCTGACTCACTAGCTATTAGGCTCCAGAGGGTGTGTGCCCGCAGTGTTTTCTAGGCGCTGAGAGTGCCTCTGGTGACACGTGTTCACCTTGATCTGGCGGGGTTTCACTCCTGTGGCTCTGGAGCGGGAGAGCCTGCGAGCTGCCTGGATGCTGTACGTGTGATGAGGTGGCTGTGGCAGGGAGAATTGGTCTTCTCCATGAAAAAGAAATTGTTCGGTGCTAAAAGGGGATTTAAACCTTTGTATGAAAGGATCAAGAGTCTTTGCCCTGGATTTCATTCTCGCTGCCTTCCCTTTCTATTTTGGTTCAGCTTTTTCTCCATCTTTTTGGGCTGCTCTCTTTTCCTCTGTGAAGCGCGTCAAGCTGTGAGCCTGCTGTGGGGCTGGGCAGAGCCCCAGCGCTTGGCTCGGGAGCTGGGGGGGCCGGGGGCTCCCCGGCAGTGCCGCAGCCAGAGCCTTGTCCAGGTGGGGCAATGCCCTGCGCTGTGCTCCCCTCCCTCGCGCCCCACCTCTCGTGCCTGTGCTTTCTCCAGGCTTTCCTATTGATGTTTGACACCTTTAAAGAGTGCTCCGCCACTTCTATTTTTTTTAAATTGTATTTCTCGCTCCTTAAAAGCCATCTGTCTATCTGTCTCCTTTTAGAGGCTTTATTTCTCTTACTTTCTTCATTTCTGTAAGAGTTACCGGAGCTTTTGAAACTCTTCATGCTTACTCTGCGTTAGCTCCCGTGGATGGCTGCTGAGGTTTCAAGGCAGGCTGTGCATCCCTGGGCTGCCAGGGATTTCCCGGGAGAAAGCCAGGTTTGGATCTTGGTTATTCTGGTGTAAATTGAGAGCAGCTCTACCAGGAGACCACAGTGCTGGAGTTAGACCCGAGCAGGTCGGATTTCCCAGGGAACCGCACAGCCCCGTGCAGACACCCAGCCCTTGCCATGGGGAGAGGTCAGCTGGGCCCTGTGCCGGTCATCCCAGTGTTTCCAGTGGGTTCAGTGCTTGCCTTCATTCCTGGGAAACCAGAGCAATTTGAGGTCATTAAAAATCTCATTAGAAGATGTTTTCTCCCTGAGTGTTTTCCACAGTCGGTTGTATTTCCCATTGATGCAGGTATCTCAGTGGGCAGAGCAGTGGAGTCGGACGCGCAGCTCCTGCCAAGCCCTATTGTGTTACAGCAATGCAGTGGACCTGCGTTAATAACTTTGTTTTAAAGCTCATTAAGCTGCTACTTTATACTTACTGAGCTAACTTATCTTATTTTTTTAGATCAAAGCGTTTCCTGTGTAAGTTGTAATGACACGCTTGAGCACATTTATTTAGAGGCTAAGATAAGCTCTTGGCTTATTTACCAGTGAAGTGGTGGTGGTAAAGGGAGGTGCGAGCAGCAGTTGTGCCGTGATCTTCCTCTCTGCGTGGGTCCCCTCAGAGCCGGAGGGCTGGGTTGGAATAGTCACTTTTTTCTTGAAATGACTGTGCCTTTGTGGATACGGGCTTCAGAGGAGGGAAACCCCTGGTAAGGCTCCTGCTGCAGCCTGGGCTCAGGCAGGAGGATCGCACTCCTGGCAGGGTGAGCCCCGCTCCCACCGTCCCATCCCGCAGCGTTTGGGCTTTGCGTCCCGCTCATACGCCCTGATGCGGACGTTTTGTCCGAGGAGGAAGCCTGATCATCCTGCAGAAGCCTGGCTGTGCCCACAAATTGATTATACAGGTGGTAAGCGTGTGGCAAAGGAAGAATATTTGTGAGGAGAGCTGGGACACGGGCAACTCCTTCCTTTGTGGCTACAAGGGGAAGCGTGCCTTCCTCCGGGAGCCGCTAAACCCGACCACTGTCCTTATTTATTCTGTACAGCATTAGGGATGATCTCTAAGCTCCCGGGTTTAGCGCTGTCATACATATGTCGCAGTCCCTTCCCTTAAGCTGACCAGTTTTTGCATGTATTTGGTAAAAGGGTGGTGGTGGTGGTGATGGGAGAGGTCTCTCGTGGCAGTGATGGGAGAGGGCAGCGTGGTCCTGTGTGCCTGGGTAGGTGTTAGCAAGTAAAGGCTAGGAAGCGATTTTGTCGTGCACGTGAGGTGATGGAATACACAAAGAGGTTTAGATAGAAGGTGAAATCAGGGGAAAACTTGTTTCCTTAGGTGTATGGGATTTTTCTAATATCACCAAGAACGGAGCTCAAGGCTGTGACTCTTCGACAAGTTTTTTGGTGGATTTGGAAATCTGAGAGAAACTTCCCAGCAGGTTGTGTCTGAACTGAAGCTCTTGCTGCTGCCTGGTCCCCGGTGCTGGTGCAAAATTCAGGGGGGATGAGTGGGAGAAGTTGGCACCAGGTGCAGGTTTGGGCTGGAAAGCCAGCGCTCACAAACCCCCTTTATCCAGGCGGGACAAAAGCTGAGTGTTATTTCCGACGGGTTGATGAAATGCCCCACTGTCCGGCCCTGCCATGCTAAATGCACACAGTGTTTGCTGGCTGGGTTGGCCGAGCGGCGGCGGGGGAAGCGGTGGCCACGCCGTGCCTGCTGGGGGGGATGCTCCGGCAGTACCCCAGGCTGCAGGTCCAAGCTGTGTGCCCTTGGGCAAGTGCTCGGGGCAGTTTATTGCCTGGTGGGAGGCAGCATGATCACCAGCCCCTGCCCGCAGCAGGCAGCGCAGGCAGCTCGGGGCGGCTGGCAGATGACACTGCAGCCTGCTGAGTCTTCCTGGGGGAGCTAGACCACGCGTGGAGCTCCTTCTGCCAGAGCAGCAGTGGGTGAATCATTGGGCGCCAGTTTTGCACAGAAATTTGCTGAGGACATTCCTCTGTCTGAAGGTCCATGCTGACTTCTAGGCTTCCTGGTCCTGGTGCTTCTCAAATCCTGTCAGAAATAATCCCGCAAGACTGGGGAAAAAACTCTACAGCAGATGTTGTGCCCTTCCTAGAGCAAGTCAAACTGGGCTGGCAATCTTGGACAGTGTTGGCCAGCTCACTGCGTTAGCTGAGTTCTTGCACTCATCCTCAGGCCAGCAGCAGGTGCTGAGCATCCCTTAGTCCTTCGGTATCCTTTAAAATCTTTGAAAATGGGAACTGAATGTGAAACCTGGGGTTAAAGGTCGGCTTGGCTTTGGTAGCGACCAGGCACGTGGCGAAAGCCTGCTTTTGCCATTGCAGCAATGCTGCGTGTGCCTGTTCTCTCTGGTTTCTCCTTTTTCCCCCTCTTTCCCATGTTGCTGTGCCAGACTATGCCTTTTCTCACAGTGTGGGTGTGGAATGTGCTGGAGGGGTCCTGCACCAGAGGGGTCCTATGCTGGTGGGCTCCAGCACCAGCCCCGCACTGCTGTGCTTGGGGCTTTGCCCTTTCTCTGCCTCCAGCAAAGGATGGGACCCAAAGGCAAGAGCAGCCAGGGCCGCGGCACTGCTGTGCCAGATCTGTTCGCTGACTGCTTTGGCAGGGTCTGCACCTACCGCATCAGCATATTGGCGGTACCGCTGGGTATTAATTATGCCTTCCGCACTCGCGGCTATTCAAATGTTAAAATTGTTTATTTGCAGCTGGGTGAGCTACAAGACAGAGGCAGAAAAGCGAGCGGCTCCCCTCCACAGTGGCTGCCCTCCTGCCGCCCTTTTCTCCACAGGGTGCAGCTCCCCAAGCACAGGCAGGGACAGGTCCGGCCTCCTCCGTCTCAGCATCTCTGTCCTGGGGAGGACCCGCTGCTCCCCAGCCCCAGCAAAACTCTTTCCACCCCATTTTCCCAGGGAAACGGGCGCTGTCTGCCTGGCCGCAGCATTGTGATGGTGAGGATTCAGCCTATTTCACCCTCTGCTGATTTCCCTCCATGATAAATCCTATCCCCTCCACCACGGGAAACGATGTCAGCTTAATTACTTGTGGGGAGAAGGGGGAGAGCGGAGGAACTTAGGACTTGTTTTAAATATCACTTTTATTAGTAGGTAATCCTGAAGCTCAGTTCTGTAATATAGATAGGTAGTGATGTGGCACATTTAATTTACCTAGGTGCTACTGTGTGTCAGCTTTTGTGCCTTAATTCCCAGTCCTGGCTTTAAAGAGCTTGGCAGCCATATTTTTGCAAATTTAGAATTATCTTGGAAGAAGTCAGGGCTGCAGACAGCACAGTGAGTAGTAAGTTCCCAGTTCCCCTTGAGTCTGGGTTTGGAGCAGCTTGTCCTGAAGTAAAACATCACTTAGGGTAGAAGTGCTTGGGCCAGCAGTGCCCACGGTCCTTTGCCTCTGTGCCGGTGCCTGGGAGAGCAGGGCAGGATGCAGTGGGCACCTTGCTGGGATGGCCCATGGGGTCTCTGCTGATCCTGCAGCATAACTTGCCGTGTGTCTTTTGGTGCTTGTCCATGCCGCCGTCTCATGGGAAGGTGCAGCTTCCTTCCTCCCAGCCCCAGCGAGGGTCCTGTTCCAACCATGAGTGAAACGGTGATGCTCTATTTCCATGGCGATGGCTGCTAGTGTCACAACAAAGGACAGTCGCTGCACTGCAGGGATCATCGCTCAGAAAGCGGGGCTGGAGAGGAGAGCAGCTGCTGCAGGCGCCGGGTCTGCAGTCCCCACCTCGGCAAGGACACACGATTGCGGGCCAATATCTGCCGCTGCCCGAGCTTTCCCCTCTTCCTCTTGCTCCAGTGTGGAAGTCACCTGCTGAGATGCAGCGGCCTCATTCTTTTCCCGTACGAAGCCAGCGAGTCCCTGCACATACTCTCATAATGCGCTGTGCTCCAAACGCCTTTGTAGGACACGCAGCTGCGCTGCCAAGGATGCTTTTCCTAGAGTGTGTCTTGCCTGGGACAAGCAGACATCGCCCTGTCCCTCCGGCCGCAGCTCCTGCTTGCACTCTGAACATTTGCAGGAATGCTTTTGTCTCTGTCTTTGCTCAGCGTTTGGAGATATGAAATGCTCAGAGTTCGTAAATCATCCCGACGAGGACATAACCTTGATTCCCTGTGCAATACCAATAGATTACCTAACAGGAGGCATGAAATGGAAGAATGGCTCCATTTGTATAATTCTGCATTAAAAATCAGCCTATTCTGCATTTAATGCTGCCTGTGAAGTGTCTCCACAGTCAGGGGAGAAAGGGGCCGGTGTTGGAGAGCGAACAAGTACCTTATGAAAGGGACGCAAATAGGCACCTCTCGCCGGCGCTGCCCTGGGATTCACACTCGAGTGAGCCCTTTGAGGCTTCGGGGAATGGGTTGTGCGCAAATGGCTCACAAGCTGCTGACAGTTCGTGTTTTGCAGTTTGTCGGGGCCACTCAGTGGCCATGATCCCAGTTAATTACCTAGACATATTACCTGATTCTGGGTGCAGAGTGGGTCGCCTGGTTTTATAGCCGCTGGATTAACCCATGTCCTGTCTGTGTCATTTGAGGGGTCCCCAGGGGTCCCTGAGACTGGGACGGGGGTGGTTCCCTCCTGTCTGGGCACCTCCTCTGTGCACCGGCCATGCTGGATGTTCCTGGTTTCCCTTCCATGTATGAAGGTCAGCACCACGTGCACAGAGGCGACAGCAGCCAGTTTCCAAGGCAGCTTCCCAAAGCAGCGCTGTGCTTCGCAGCTTTCAGAGCTGCATGAATTAAAACCTCAGGAGTTATAGGGAGTTGGCTGCTTCTCTGGAAACTCTGGTTGTCGCTGGGGCATGGTGCAGAGCGGGTGTGCGAAGTAGCCTGGCACTGGGGTGCTGCCAGCCCTGGGTTCAGGGAGGTCTTGCTGGGCTCTGCACTTTGCCCTGGGGGTGCTTATGCCGGGCTGCCTCTGTGGATAGAAAAGCAAAATAATGTCTGTGGAGGGCAGCAGGAGAGGGGTTTCGCTCTGTTTGTCCTGATTGCTCTCATCTTTTGTCTGTGCATTGCTTTTCCTGAGGATTTCTGTCCAGCTTCCACACTGCGCTTGGGTACTGTGCCAGTGCATGCAGCTCCATCATTTCAAAAGCACTAAGCAACCCTCAATGCTCCTTATTGATTTGGAACCATCGTGTAGTCAATGCAAACAGCTCTACATACCCGTGTAGCCTGTGCACGTGCTTCAGAGTTGCAGCGGCTTTGCAGGGGCCGTGGCTGCGAGGCGGCGGCCCTGGAGCGGTGCCCAAGGGTTGGGGTTCAAGGCCGTGATGTGGGTCGAGTGGGGCTGGGGGATGCCTTTCCTTGGCTGCGGCTTCACATCTTTGTAAGGTAGCCCAAGGAGAGAGATAATCTTGCATTTTCAGCTCTGCCGCAATCCGAGATTGCTAATTACCAGAGCATTTCTCTTGTGTGTTCGTGCTCCTCAAAACGCTCAGGGGCTTGTGGCTATAATGAAGCTTCATCAGGGTGGGTGGGATTCAGTCATCCCAGCTTTTCCTGGTGGGGAAGGAGCTGAAGGCGCACGGGGCTGGTGGCAAGAGCCATGTTGACGCTGCCTGTGGGGGTGGTAAGGCCGGAGGAGCTGGGCAGCATCACTGTGCAGCCCTGGGCGTGAAAGTGTCCCGGCAGCTTCTTCCCAACCAGCGAAGAGCGTGGCGAGCTCACATCCTCCAGCCTCCCCGAAATTAATCTCTCAAGTGCCAACTTCCCTCCTCTTCAAAGCAAGCGGCTGCATCGGAAAGGATTAGGGAAGGGGTTTTCATACTGGAGAGAGTTCTGAAACATGCCGTGTATGGTGGGAAGGCTGTGATGGCTCCATCCAAAACACCTTCCGCAGCCCTATTGCCGTCACTTTTAAAGCACAGATTGGCTTGGGTGGGCTCAGCAAAGCAACCTGGAGTGCTTAATGTGCATGATCCCTGTAATTATCCAAGTAGTTTCCTTGAAATCTACTCTTGCACTTCTCGCGAAGAACAGGTAAATATTTGTAGGAGTTTCCCTTACTGTGTGAGAACACGGCTGCCTCTCCATCCATTAAACCACAGGAGAGGATTTGTGGTTTCCAAAAAAAAGGGCTTCGGATGAGGAGGGCGAAGAAGGGATTTTATCTTCTCAGATATCTCTGCTGCTCGTTTCTTTTTTTTCTTAAACCCAATTTCAGAGTTTTGTTGAATTTTTCCTTGAGTTTGAGAAGTATTTTGGGATAACGTTCCCATTCATCTCCAAGACGGGAAAAAAACCCCCATGAAAATTGCCTACGCTCCCCATCTCTTTGCAATGGAAAAAAAAATGTGGTTTGTGTGTGCTCTTATGGGGGGAGTCATGAGTAATCAAAATCTGGATTGCCAGAGGGTTCTGCAAGCAGCGTAACTGCAGCCCTGCCCGGAGCATCCCTCCAGCTCCCCACAAAACCCCGGCCAGGGCTGGGTTCGTGCCCCAGCCCAGGGCAGCTGGGTGCTGCGTGCATGGCTGATGGATTTATGCCCTTCCCTACAGCAGCCCCCCCTGCTTTCAGCGCAGCCAGTGAGTTCCCCCATGCAGCAAAGGCTCCTCTTGCCTCTGCTCTCTGGTGAGGTGCAGCTCGTGCAGTTGGAGGAGGGTTTGTGCCAGTTGATGTCTTGGCACAGCTCAGACATCCTCTGAGTAGCATGACTTTCCACTCGCACCTGTCGAGAGGCGAACGGGTGCTCTCCTGCCAGTTTCGACGATGGGGAGGCAGAGGCACGGGGGTCGCCAGGGCTGGCGTGTCAGGAGCCGCAGCCTTCCATGGGACAGCCTGTTTTTTGGAGGGGCAAGCACATGGTGGTGGGACCTTCAGGAGGGACACGTCCCCTGGGATGCTCTTTGGGAAGCCTCTCGGGCCACCTACTGTGGCAGGGTGCTCAGGCAGGGCTGGGGGAGCAGCAGGGTGGCTGGAGCCCCTGGCTGCCGCTGGCCCTCCACGCGCTGCCGCATCCCCGCCGCCGCGCCGAGTGCATCGTGCTGCGTTGCCTAGACAACAGCAACTCCTACACGCTGCTATTTATTCTGAAGGACACTTGCTCTTATCTGTTGTTGCAAAGCCCTCAAAAGATTGCATGCCACGCAGAATTCCTCTGAGGTAACCGGACTTGCTGCTCCCGTCCCAAAATCCCAAAAGCTGCTTCCTGAGGACATGCCAGCCAGTGGGGTGGCCAGGACAATGCCTCCTTGGTGACAGCCCCTCAGCTGACATCACTTGAAGGGACACGGGCAGGAGGGCAACCTGCGCTGTCCTTGGGGCAGCGGCTGCGTCTGAGCCATGGGTGTCCCCCGCTGTGTTCCTCGCCATCACCAGGGGCTCTGCCCTGGGGAGTGATGTCAGCAGTGAGGGACACCCCTGCCTTTGGGTGTCACTCAGCACTGCCTGGCCACGCTTGGGGATGGGCTTCTGGCAGGATCCACAGGAAGCCGGGGGTTGTACGTTGCATTTTCCCGTGTGTCCTCTGCAGGAGGCAACAGTGATGCTTGGGCAGGTCCCATGCAGGAGCACAAACCCCTGCAAGCTCAGGGCTGCCATCACTCTGGCTTGGGAATGTCACAAACAAGCAGGAGGAAATGGGAAGAGGGAAAAAAAATGTGTTTTTCCTACTAGATGCCAGTATAGAGGACTGGCATTTTGTCTTTCAGAAGCTTCCACACAGTGGCTGGAATTTAGCCAACACCAAGTTTGGGCTGGGCGCATCGTCTCTTGCCTCGTTTGGCAGCTATTAATAAAAGCGCGCCACGTGCACTGCCTGTTTGCAGAGAGCTGGACAGGCAAGGAAGAGGTTTGGGTGCATGCATGGGTGGCACGAGAGGCAGTACCTGGGGCGAGCGTAGTGCCAGGGAGGTACCTGGCACCTTTCCTTCCTTGCAAGGAGGTGTTTCAGGTGGTGTTAGGGTGTCAGGCAGAGCCTGAAAACAAGCCTGACATGCCACTGGAGTGAACATGAGCATTGAGAAGGTGAACTTGTGTTTAAAGCTCTTGCTGGAAGCCTGAACTCCTGCCTCCTCGCTGGTGGAGGCATGGTGCTGCCCGTGGCACTGCTGATGCACGGCACGTGGGGGATGCTTTTCATGCTGCCCCCCATGGCACTGGCACCACTCTGCTGGCCTCTAAAAAAAAAACAACCCACCCTACCAACAATGTGTTTTGGGTGATTTGTTTTTTTGAAACCTTCCTCCCCCAGCCTGAACTATTTTGGTTTATGTTGTCTGTTTCTGGCTCTTCCCTTTCTCCTTCTGCGCTCTTTCCCTGTGTTGCCTCATTCCTCCCCAAAATAAATGCTGTTACGCTTTGAAAAAATACCCAATTAGGAAAAAAAAAAGAAAAAAAGAGATTCTCTGAGTAGAAAAAGCCTGTGCCTGAGAGTATCCAGGTCAGCTCCTTTAGCTTCATTTGCTCACGCATGGAGGGAGTGTACAAATGCTTCTGTCAACCAGATGCACATTTTGTAGTGCTACCAAGGACTTTACGGGGCGCAGCGCTGCGGAGGATTAGTCTATTTAGCCATGTAAAGCTCTCATTAACTCCTGCTGAGTTCGACAAAAGTCTTTCTTGTGTAAAAGCTAAATAAAATGGAGTAAAGATTTTTGGGCTTTGGCCTAATGATTTTTCTTCTGGGGAAAAAAAAAACAAACCCAAGAAATATTTGTGTATCAGGCATTTTCTTACCGTGAAACACTGTGCTTCATGTGGGATAGCATCTCAGGTGGAGCAGAATCTCGCAAGGTGCGATGCTGCTGAGGAAGTGAGAGGGCTTTGATATGACATGGCTTGACGTGCTGGTGGCACGTTACATCAAAGCAAATTTTAAATCCTGAGCCTGCTGACGGCTCAGTGGGATCTCCAGCTATTCTGTGAAAGAGCTGTGAAAGGGGCTGCTCGTCCTTCCCTCCTGGGTCAGGGGTTTTGCCGAGGAAGCTCTTAGGTCATGTTCAGCGCTGGGTGCTGTGCTCTGCAGGAGGGGATGCTGCTGCTGCGGTGTGGGCAGGCACCTTAACAGGAGGTGACTTACACGTGCAAATGCAAGAGTCCGTGGACTCTTCTGCTTCCGCTCTTCAAGGGATTAATACTGCCGCACTCTGCGGGCTGGCTCCTTGCGCCTTGGCTTGGAAAGCCAGGGAGCAGAGGCTGGGCTCCCAAGTGGCCTAGAGACCCTGGGGCAAGAGTTCTGGCTGCCAGCACTCCTTCTGCTTTAGATAATTCACCTAAAAGGGCTGCATTTGGGCAACACAGATGGTGGCTGCTGCCTCAGGGCAGTTTGAGGTAAAACCCTTCCTCGAGTTGTTCCGGGCATTCAGAGATGGACTGACAAGCAGCAAAGCTGGGGTTTAGGATGGGGGTCCTTGGTCTGCCATGTTCGTGGTGGTTGCCCTGGGAGGAGGGTGGGGAAGGGGTGCAGGGTGCCCTGCGATGCTGTTTTGTGGGACACTGCCCAGAGCACAGCGGGAGGGGGACGGTGCTGCTTTTCCACGCTGCTGGGTGCTGCTTTGGGTGGCCAGGCTTGGGGAGCCAGGGTGTGCCGTGCTGGGAGGGATGCTGGGCTGCTCCCCTCCCTTTCTAACATGGTCACTGTCTGTCCACAGGTCAGGTTGCCCGCTCGGAAGCCATGCTTGGATTTTAATAGCCATGTTCCACCTAGCCATGGACCTTGCCAGCTGCCAGCCCCCAGCCAGCGGTGCCGGGGGGAGGCTCTCGCCACGGCCAGCGCTCCGGCACAGACTGTCCCGCAGCTCACTGTGGGGCACGGGGAGCGGGGAGGAGCTGCGTCGCCCCGGCCCCCCCTGGACCTGCACCCCTGCACCCCCCCTGCAGAGACCTCGCTCACGCCGGCTGCCCCCCACTGCCCCGCTGCCCACCGGCCGCCCTCCACGCCGGCTCCGCTCCCAGAGGGGCCGGCGGCACCTGCGTGGCCGTGGCTTTGCCCCACGGGACGGACGACCCACGGCGCTGCCCGAAGTCATCGTTTGGGGCCCTACGGGTGAGGAGGACTCCCTGGAGAGCAGCACGCTGCCCAGCGCCTTTGCCACCGCCGCCGCCACCACCGCTGCCACCACCACCACCACCACCACCACCGCTGCTGCTGCCACCGCCGCCGCTGCCACGCCACCCCGTGCACCCCCCAGCACCCCAGCTCCCGCGCCCGGTGGGGATGTACCCCGCAGCAGCCCTGGTCGCACCAGCACCGCCGAACCAGCTGCCGGCCACAGCAGTGGCGGCAAGGACGCTCGCCCGCCCCGTGGGCTGGGAGACACCACAGGTAGAGTCTGCCAGGCGTCCAGTGCGGCAGCGGGTGGACTGGGAGGGTTGGGGGGTCCTGGAGCAGAGGGGTCACCGCCACAAGAGTTTCCCTGGCAGCCGAGCTGCCTGGGACAGAAATAAGTGTGGGATGTTAAATAAGAGCACTCGGGAGGCAAGCGGCAGCTCTGATTCATCGCTTTTATCCGAGGCGTTTTCCAGCAGCTTGCTGTGTTTTTCCCATTAGCAGTATCCATCCATAGCCCATCGTCTGTAATCGTGTTTAGTGTGGTGCTCGGCACGGCGATGCGTTCCCCCAGCGCTATCTGCTGCGTGGCCATGGATGGGAAAGCTGCTTCCCATTTATTTCAAATTATATTTGTTATTGCTAGTATTAAACTGTGGGATACCGTTGTATAGTTTACAGAATTTACTCACTGTGCATCGACTGCTTTTAGCCCACAGTGATCTTCTAGTGAATCGAAAAAGAATTTTATGGCCTAATCTTAATCCAAATTAATTTATCTGGCCTGCCCTGCTTGGCAGAAATAGATGAGGCAACCATAATGTTGTTCCTGACTTAAAGGAGTTATTTATAGCAGTGAAAAATCTCAACCTACACACCTTTTAAAAAAACCGCTGGAATCGGCTGCACAAATTAGTGAGGGAGTATCAGTAATGACTGCCGACATCAGCTGCTGGCTGCATCACACGCATGATGAGGACTTCAGCCTGGTGGCCCCAGACCTGCCACAGTCAGTGCCTCTGGCGTCGGTGGCATTGCCCGCGCCGGGTGTGCGGGGTCCGGTGGGCTCATTGCTGTCAGCTGCCTGTGGCAGCCCGTCCTGCTCCGTTTGCTGCGGGTAGGAGGATGGCTGCTGGCACGTGCTGGTGCTCAGCAACTTGCTGGAGTCAGCTGCCTCGTTCGGGTGAGGACGAGCTGCCGGTGCTGCCCGCCTGCCTGTCGGTGCTGCCCGCCTGCCTGTCAGTGCTGCCCGCCTGCCTGCTGGTGCTGCCTGCCTGTCTGTCGGTGCTGCTCGCCTGTCCGCCCGCGCATGCCACCGCTGCCCTCCCCGGCAGATCGGCAGAGACCGCAGCCCCGGCAGCCTCCCGGGGGACCGGCTGCTTTAATCTGCCAGCTCTTAGCTCTAATTAGGGGCTTTTTCTGGGATTGGAGTTTTTGCTAATTAACTTCTTTTCGCTGAGTGGTGAATACAATGAATTCCTTCCCAGGGCTAAAGGACCTTTTTGATCTCAGCCCGTCCACCCTAAATTGAAAAGGGCCTGAGCTCTGGATCTGTTTTTCCCCCCACCGCTGAGGCTGATCACCCAGGAGAGCTCCCGCTGGGGAGCCCCTGCCCTGCCTTAGGGCCAGCATTTTGGGAGCAAGCGGCCAACGCCGTCTCAAGGCACCGGCCGTGCCATTGCCGTGTTGCTGGCGGTCTGCCTGTGCGAGGCCGTGCGTGTTTCCAGCCCAGCTCCTCTCTGTTATGTAAGCTTTAGCGGCTGGAAGTGTTTGTTCTCTGCTGGGAAAAACATATGGCTACAAATTAGGATTAGGTAACTTGTCTGTACTTTTTAATTTGCCTCGGCAAGCATTGCAAGTCCTTATCCTGTAAGGCGCCGCACGTCGTGATAGGAGCCTGGGGTGGGTGGGTGGGTGGGGAGGGATGCTGCTTTCGCAGCTTGTGGTCCTTCAGCTTTTTCTGGCAGCAGCCCTGGGGGTCAGGGTGGTCCTGCCTGCAGCACCCAAGGGAGCTGGGGCCACTGTGGGAGCTGGCAGAGCTGCCCCAGGGCTCCCGCAGCAGAGTGGACCCGCGCTGCCTGGCATGCCAGCAGCACCCTTGTTCCCGTTGGATTGCGTGCTGCCGTTGTGCTAACGAAGGTGCTGCTTCCCTCCTGCGCCGTGCCCTTGCTTCCCTCCATGCATTGCCAGAAAGGGACTCACTGCTGGGTGATGCTGTGGGCCTGCGGGGGTCCCTGGGCTGGGGGCACTTCAGCAAAGGGAAGCAGCTCACTTAGACTAGCCATGAAAGCAATTCTGCTCAGTGAGATCTTCCTCTCGCCCTGCTCCTCCATGCTGAAGAAGTGAGAAAAAAAAAAAAAGCCAGAAACAATGTCTCCGTGACTCACTAGCAGCAAAAACAAGCTTGAAAAAATTCCGTTGGAATAGTGAATGCTCTGCTTGTAGGTAGAAGAGGAGGCAGACAAACAATTACTTGTAATGCCCAGAAAGAAAGGAGAGGCTGGTATGTGCTGCTGTGGCTTGGTGGGTGCCGCCGTGCCGCGGAGTTGTTCTGGGTAACCCACAGCTCAGGTGTGTTTGTCCCGGTGCCACCTCTGCCTGCTCGGCACTTGGCAGAGTGCTGATGGCAGTCAGATGGGGACGCAATGTGTTCACCCAGGCGTAGTTTATGCTTATGCTTTTCAAAAACGTGCTTCCTTTTTCGGGGGCTGTCATAATCATTTTACGCTGGAGCACGGAAAGAGAGAAATAATTAAAATTCCAGCATGTTGCAAGAGGCAAGGGGCTGTAAGGAGCTTTCACCGGGGCGGCCACATGGATGCTCTCCGTGCGGGCTGGGCTCCTCCACTGAGGCAGAGCATCCTCCTGTACTGTGGGCTCAGCCAAAAAAGAGAAGAAAAGAGGAGAATGAATCAGAGACTGTCAGAGCAAAGGCATGAATTGCACTTGCTGGGTTGTCTGAGGCTCTCCTTTCAGTATTATTAGAATAAAGCCGTCTTTAATTAAACTTTTAAGTGCTTTATAAGGCAGAAAACTTTATGCACTGTCTGCTGCTCTTAATGGGTGATTTGATTGCTGGTACACAACGAGGCTGGCATTGTGCTCTGCAAGCTGCGTGCTGGTGAAGGAGCCGGTGCTAAGGGGCACTTCCTCCCCATGGCTGGAGCAGAGGTGGGGGCCAGGTTTGCCAGCTGAGGGGGGATCCTGGGTGGAGGCAAGGGGCTGCATGGGTGCTGGCACGGGTGCTGGCATGGGCACCCACCATCCCAGCAGCCAGAGTCATGGCATACTCCAGCCCACCCTCTGCTCCTTCCCACCGCTGGCCAGGAGCGTGTCAGGAATAAGTAATAATAGAGAGACATTCACTTCCCCATGGGGAGATGACCCTGCCTTCAAAAAGAGGGTGCAGGAGAGGGGGCGCTGGATGCAAGAAGACAGTGGATGCAAAAGGCTTCAAAGGAATTAATTAAAGATAAAATGTATTTAAGAGAGGACCCTGGGCAGTCAGGATGGAGCCGCCTCTTTGATCCGCCGTGCAAAGGCGTGGGGAGCCATGGCAGCCGGGGGCCGGAGGGGAGGCGAGGGGGCTGGATGGCATCTCCTGGGCCAGTGCCCACCAGTCGCCATTCCCAGGGGGTTCCCCAAGGAGCCTCTGTAAGGCCATGCATCGGCTGCAGTTTTCCTTAAGGAAGGAGGAGGATGGCTGCAGCAAGCAACGTGGCCGTAAGCTGAGCTCTCTCTGGCAAGGGAGAAGGGACTCTCTTTCTCCCCAGGATTAGCAGGTGCCGTGCGTGCGTGTGTGCCTTCACCCACGTCTGTCTAAATGAGCCAGAAACTCTCCTCTGCTGCTCTCAGAAGTATTTATTGCTCGCTGATATTTGCTGTAACACCTGAGAAGATAAGTCCCAGTGTCTTTAGCATAAGCCTCTAGGATCTTCGTTCTTGGCAAGAATATGTCTCAGCAGCAACAGCAGGATACTCCCCTCCTTTCATCCGCCTGACCCAAAATACTGGGAGGTTTCCAGGAACCTTGGTGGGTTTTTTGCTGAAGAGCTGCATTTTCAGTTCTGGATGACTAATGCTGACTGGGCTGGGGTTTGGATGCTGATACCCTGGTTTGCCAGGTGGAAAACTGAGGGGCTTTGCAGGCAAGAGGGGTGTGAGGAGGAGCGGATCCAGGGCAGCTTCCCAGCACGGTGGGTCGGGCAGTCGATCAGCTGGCTTTGTACCAGAACCAGGTTTTCCAAGAATATCTCCTCCCCTATACCTAACCCTCGTGGTTTTAGTAAATTATTTTTCTTAGAAGCTATTAAACAGCAGTAGGGTTTGTGTTAACAGCAAAGTCTGACTGATCCCCCCTGGGAAAGGCCATTTGTGGCTGCAGTTGCAGCAGAATGGCCGCACACCGCTCCTGATTGAATTTTTCTGTCCGAAAGCAGCTTTATTGGCTGGAGGAGGCTTTGGGGGATCAGATGCATTTTCTGATCGGGAAGTTCTAATGCCTCTGAAGTCCAGCCGATTTTCCCCAGCCTCCCCACGCTGCTCGGGAGAGGGGTGTGGCATCCTGATTCCCATGGCATGCAAGAACGGAGGAAGGAGGCTCATAGCAGGGATGAGGGTGGGATGCTGAGTCCCATGAGAAGACCCTGCTTTGGAGAGAGCCCCTCCTGGGGCGCCGGCACTGAGGTCCCTGTGTCCACAGGCAGCTAGGGACAATGCCCAGAGCGGGTGGCCAGGCAGCTGCCAGCCTCATGTGCCCGATTGACTGGTTTTAAGTGGAGTGGATCCTCTCTGGTAGTGGCCATCTCACGTTGCCCACTCCGCTGCCGGGAGATGCGGTACCCGATGCTCAGCTGCAGCAGACTGGGGGGATCCGCAGGGCCCGTCAGCCTGGTTGTTTCTTGTTCTGCACGTGCTCGGCTCTTCCAGCTGTATTTTGCCTGCTGGGACACGGACAGGGAGCCAGGCCATGAGCCAGTTGCTGAGCCCCCTGAGAGGAACCCTTTGCTGGATTCCCTCATATGGCTGTTTCAGGCAGCAGCGCTGGCGTGCCCGTCAGGCTGGGAGATGCAGCGCGAGTGGCCACCCCATGCAGTGCTGAGCCGAGCACAGCACAAGGCAGAGGCAGCAGTGGCAGTGCCGGTTGTTGGCTTCTGCGTAGGCTGTGATGCTCACCGTGGAAATTGCTTAGAAGGTTATTTTGGCCAGAAGCAATTGCCACAGTAGCAAGTCCATCTGCATTTTCATTGTTTCCCTCTCCATAAGGTCTTCAGCCGCTCCCAGGAGCCAGTTCCCTTTCAGTGCTCATTACTGGGAGCCCATTGGGATGGTCGCTCCCCAGCTAGAGGTGATGCTGTGAGCGAGGAGTGAGAGGGAGAGGTGTTAGGGCCTGACCATGCACGTGTTAAATGCTGCCGCAATCAAGTACTTGCCTCTCCAGCTCACCCCTGCGACACCAGACGGGCTTTCCCTGCTCCTCGCCGTGTGCTGGCAGACCTGACCCTGGAGATGGTTCCTCTTTCAGCATTTTGGCTCAAACTGGGAGTTGTGGGAAGGGGCTTAGGCACCTGGGCTGCAGCAGGTATTCAGGGTGTCTGCTGTTTTCCACCCACTGCCGGTAACTCAAGATTAGGCTCTGCAAAATGAAATGGAGCTGCTTTTTCCTTTTTTAATTTTATGCAGCTTAGAGACCTCGACGAGGGTCTTCAAAGAGTTGCAGCTCATAGCTGTTTTTATTGGGAAAATGAAAAATACGGTTTCCCTAACCAGAGCTGTTGAAATAAAGGCCTTGGGGGATAGAGGTTCTCTTTGTTTTTAATTAAGAGCTTATATCTCCTGTTCGCTGCCATTGCGCACTTCTGCAGCAGCAAGACATTAGTCTCGAATGGATTTTCTCATGGAATTAATTCCATTGATGCAGAGCTGTCCGAGAGCCATTTCAAAAGGTGGCCAGAAAGGCCAAAACTCAGCGCTTTCATCTCAGTGGCAAATATACCGTCCTTAAAATCACACATAAAAAAAGCCCTGGCATTTGCTGGCTTTGAGAAAATTGGGTTTCTCCCTGGGATGTAGGGAATTTGGAGTCGCATTCTGTGGGGCGATGCACGGCTGCTGCCCACGGGGATGCTGAGAGTGGATCTCCCACCATGGAGGGGACAAAAAGTCCTGGGTGAGAGCAGAGTGTGCTCGGATGGCACAAGAGTGGAAAAAACCAGCAATATTTCAGCATTTCTAAGGGTTCAAAGAGCGCCTTTGAAGAGCTTTCCCTCCTGGCAGGCGACACATGAAATTCTGCTGCACTAGCAGAAGCGCAGGGGTTTGGCCACACTTTCAATTCCATTAAATACTTCTCCTGTAATTACCCTCGAGTTAAATGGTCACTGCGTCAAATTGCCTAGTAAAAGCCTTGTAAGAGGGAACCGCTCGCGGTCCCCTTGCAGAGATGAGGCGTTCACAGCTGCCGTGGCTTGTGCTGGGCAGGGCAGCAGCTCGCCGGGCATCCCTCCGCAATGCCAAGTGCCAGCCTCTGCCCTTCCTGCAGCTTGTTTCTTTGCCGGTTATTAATGTGTAATTAATTGACCGCCGGGTTCTGTAGCTTGCTGGGATCAGAGCTTTGCCACTTGAAATGTTTGCCACAGAGGTGAGCAAACAAAACCCAGCCGCCGTAATTCTTGCTTCCAGGGTCTTTCCTGTGGCTTGCCCTGAATTTTGGGGGTGCAGGCTTTCCCTGCGAGTTACATGTGTGCCAGAAGGCTTCCCACACTGGGGGAGGAGGAGGGTAATTTTACTTTATGAGCTATTGACTTTATCCTCCAGACCGATTGGACTCCTAGGGCCATGTTTAAAATACTGCTCTGCTCTTTGCAGCCCACTCTCTCTTTCATCTTACCTCGCCCCCTGCCCCGGGTGGTGTGTCCCCCATACGGCATGTTCCCCCCTCCCAGGACGCCCCATCCATTAACACCTTCTCTTGCAGACTGGATGTTTCTGCTCGGTTTCGCTCTGTACAGTTCTACATGTTCCTTTGAAGGCCTGGAGGGAAGGATTTGATATATTTGCAAAGCAAGAATAAAGACCTATTAGTCTTTATTGCAGTGGGTATTGCTATAGGGCTTCCCAGGTAATCGTCCCGCTACCCACCAGGTCCCTTCCCCTTTTTCCGTCGCTGCCATGGTTAACACTGTTGGGAGAAACATCTCCTGTCCCCTTGAAATCGCCCTGGGCTCTGGTGCAGAATTTATGTGCGATGCAAAGGAACTTCTACTCCAGTACATATGGCAACTTATGTATGTGATGGAGTCTAAAATTATCCAGCCCTTCTTAAAATCCATGTGTCCTGCTCCGAAGAGCTGCCATCCTTCCCAGTGCTCAGCCTCCTGCAATCTGTTCTGCCTGTGCGTTTCCCTTTATGTAAGTGCAAAGATTAATTGCATCGTTAGGTTCTCCTGTGTCCCTGCCGCCTCTGCCTCGGCTCCCATCTTTGCAGAAGGTCTCATTTCCGACGCCGCTTCTGTTTTCAAAGGAATTGGGCACTGGGCTGTTTTTATTTTATTTTTAGAGCCTTTTATCTTTTTCGGCAGTGTCCCACTGGGAGCTGCTCCAAGATTGCCGCGAAGGACACGGCCGGGCTGGCTGTGCCGGGCTGCTGCCGGGGTGGGCGTCAATCCTGACCCGGCACATGCAGGAGTGAGCTGGGAGCTGCCGGCTGCGGCTCCGTCAGGACACGGCTCCCGTCAGGACACAGCTCCTGTTGTGACAATCCTCCGGAGCCAGAAGTCTTTCTCTGCCCCTCGCCTTCAGCTGGTGGGGTGCTGGCGGGAGGTGGGGAAGCCTGTGGCGTTTTCCCTGTGAATTCCTTTGGGAAAGGAAAGCCGGAGGCAAGCAGCCCAGGAGCATAATGATTTGGCTCTGGCTCCCCAGTTGCTCGTGGAAGCTGGCCGGTCTCCCCAGCTGTGGGGAGGATGACCCTGCCAGCCTGTGCAGCTCTGGGCTTGGTGGCTCCTGAGTGATCCTCCCTGTCCCAAGTGGCATCCCCATGGTGTGGGCTGTTAGTTTGGATCCCCGCCTCTGCCTGTAGAGCCATGAAGGGGTTCTGCGAGACCCTGCTGGGTTTCCTTCTCAAGGGCATGAAGCATCAAGGCTGCTCCTTGATGTCGGACCCCTCCTGGGGTGGAGGAGGTGGGTGCTGGGTCATCTCCATCCTCTGCCTCCAAGGTCCCCAGCCCTCCCGTTTGCTCCCCCTGACCCGCTCTTTGTTCTGGCAGCTGGTGCCAGCCTTTCTCTGGAGGAGTCTTGCTGTTCGAACCAATTGACGGGTAATTGGGAGTAAATGGAGGAAATGGGTCATTTGCAAAATAGGTGCTTGAGTTGATGGAGAAAAATAACCCTGACGCATCCCATCCTGTGCTTGGCATTGCAGGGGCTGCTGGTCCATCTGTCTGATGGCTCCCCAGGGAGGGAGCCATGTGGCTTGCAGCCCTGGGGAGCAGAGGCAGGACCCCAAAGTACACGGGGTTTGCAGCATTCTGCACCTCCCTGCGTTTTGTTGAGATCTTGCCTTCTGGCTCAGCCCTGGGACCATGCCAGGATCTAAAGAGCCGGCATTTCAGAAGCGTTGGCCTTTGGGAACTTGTTTCTCCTTGGTCCTGCCTCTAGAAAACCCCTTCAGCAGAGATGTCTGCAGTGTGGCTGACATCTGCCGCCACCTCCCGCGCCAAACCATGTCCTGTCCTTAAATCCAGCTGGGATCCTTGCTCTTTTCTCCAGCTTCTCCCAAATCTCCTGCATAGCGTATTCGCTGGCAAAGCAGAATAAGTGGTAGAAGATGTCGGGTGTATGCTGCCTTCCAGAAACCCTTCTGCAAAATAAAAATTTTGGAAGCGAGTGATTTTGCTCCACCACCAGATGCCAGAGCTTTGTGGTTGCCAGGGCAGGTGCCAGGCCATCGCTCCCCTCCGCTTCATGCTGGCCCTTCCTGGCAGCTCGGAGTTGGTCACTGGCTGCTGCCGGCACACCGGCTCCGGGGCTGGGAGCGAAGCCTTCCCCGCGAGCAATCGCTACCCGAGTGCTTGGCACTGGGTGTGTTTTGGTGAATCAGATTCACCGAAGGTGACCTTGGTTTTATGATATTAAACTGTCAAGACTCACATTTCTGAGCCTTTGATTTATGCCCAGGATGCATCCTGGCAGCAAAGTCCGCAGCGCTTCCTAAAAAGGTGTTGCTGCTGGCTGGCGTCATTGCTCAAGATCAGGGATTTTATGGGTCTCCGCATCTTGAGCGGGGATCCACGCCTCCTTCCCAAGGCAGCCAGCAGCAAAGCCGGGGTCCTGCAGCCTGGGCAGTGCACTGACACTGACAAGCGTGAGCTGATGGTGGATCTTGAGCAAGGATGCTCAGGTGGTGAGGTGTGCTGAGAGACACGTGCCCATGGGCAGGGCTAATGGAAGCCGGGGTAGCCCCTTGAGCCGGGGTGTGATGCATTTTTGTGCTCCCGAGAGCTGGGAGGCTGCTGTGCTGCGTGCTGGAGGTAGCCTTCAAAAGGTGAGTTACATCTCGTTGTGCAACTGTGCCGAGCTGTTTCCATGTCCTCTCAGGTGTCACCATGGGTCTTGGTAGCCTTGCATGGCTTTTCTCCTGCTCTTCCCCATGCCTGATGTGTTTTCCTTCACGTTTCTGGGGGATTAGGGTTTCTTTGGAGGTGCGTGGGCTGGGGAAGCGTTGAACACCCACATGCCCTGGGAGGTGGCAGCTTTGCCCTGGGACTCGGGCTAAACTTAGGTAGCTTTCCTCCCTTGATGAGCATTGCCAGCAGTGTGGGCATATGGACAGGGACCTGAAACCCCTGGGGTGTGGGTATGAGCAGGGGGAGATGAGATAATGAATTTCAAGGGAGTCAAAAATTTTGTCCTTTGAGAGAAGGGAGCAGAGCAGCAAGCATCATCTGCAGTTTGAAATGCCACTGATAAATCTTGTCTGGCCCAATTACCCAGCCTGATGCTTGGGCTGCTGCTCAGAGTCTTGCACAAGCTCACCGTGAGTGGGGTGCACTGTGCCGAAAGCAGGGGAGCCATGGCCTGGCCCCAAATCTGCTGCCCAGGAGCGTGGGAGAGCCCTGAGCAGCATTCCCATGGGAGCATGGGGATGCTCTGCGCCAAGTCCCCATAGAGCGCAGCACTCCGGGCTGTGGTAGGGGCACGCTGCCCCCAGCGAGTCTCTCCCAGGAGGGTTTCCCACCCTCCAAGGAGGGGACCGCTGGGTGCACACGGCTTTTACCGGGCAAAGGGTGTGCGCACGTATAGCTGCTGACGCTGGAAAGAGCTGCTGTGGCCAGTTCGCTGCCGAGCGCCTGGCCAGGTCTGCAGCCAGGTCTGAAGCCCATCTCCTTGCCAGGGCTGCAGCCAGGGTGGCCCCAAAGGCATCCCCAGCTCTGGCCGTGCCGCAGCCCCTGCACAGGTACCATTCTTGCCCATGGGCAGTGGGCTGGGAGCCCGTGCACTCTCTGTGGGAAGGAGCAGTGATTTCCTTGCTGCATGCACCCGCATGAGCTGGGAGCACTATTGCACAGATGCACATATAGATATATAAATATAAAAAACTGCTTGTTTTCCTGTCATGCTAACATTTATTTATTAAAAATACCATCCATCAGGAGCTGCAACATCTGTTTGTGAAAAATAGCACATCCTTGGGCTGCAGCCAGGAAAATCATTTCATTACGAAATTGCAACTGTAAAGCAGCACAAAATCACAAACATACTGTACATTGAGATGCTTTTGTTTCCAAACTGCTCATTAGGAATGATACACGAGGCAAAATTATACCCTGTATAAGGTGAATTAGGAGAAAATGAGCCCATCCGACCTTCTAAGTGAGCAGCAGTTAGTGCGGTAATTATTATCTCTGGTTAATCCCGCACCCACTGCAAGGCTGCGCTCAAGTTTCCCTTTCCGTCCCGGAGGGGATATGTCTTCACATCTCTTCCGTTCTTTGTGCCTAATTCGGGCTGACAAGGAACATACTTGAGAGGATAGGAAATGAGAAGCCTGGCTTAAGGATTATTTTATGTAAGGCAGGAGAGAGGATTGCGTCGCCGCTGCCGGGGGCTGCGTACGGCCCCGTGCCAGGGAAGGGCTCAGGAGGAGGCGGTGGGGGGGGTCTGTGCATGGCAGGGGGCTTTGCTTGCCGCCACCCAGGATCCCCCTTGCCTCCCGTCCACACTCTCACTCGTGTTTTTTTTCTCTGCAGGTCTGGCGGTTCATCAGATAATCACTATTACCGTGTCCCTCATCATGGTCATAGCTGCTCTGATAACAACTCTTGTCTTAAAAAATTGGTAAGTTCCCTTCTGGGTCTGTGGCGCGGGGATGGGGACAGGGTGGGGATGGGGGTGCCCTTCCAGCTGTGGGTGCTAAAGCCCGTGGCATCCACCAGGATGGCTTCCAGAAGGCATTGCAGGAGAAAATATTGGTTTTATATATATACTGAAACCTCCAAAGGAGGTTGAAGCACCTCAGTTTGTCTGTGCCCCGGTGGCTGCCCGGCCTCTTGCCATGTGGCGGGTGGCTTTGGGGACCAGCATGTGGCCAGGGTCGGGTGGCTAAATCCCATGTGGGACATGTGCATATTGCTGCTCTGGGATCAAGTCGCTGCAGCGTGGTGCCACCTGGTGAGGTCAAAGTGGTGTGTGTGGCTGCAGCGGGTGTTCCTGCAAGGGAGCCGGGACCCGCCTGGCGCTGGGTGGCATCTCCTCTGCCACCTTGCTTAAGCAGCTTTGCTGCTGCTCCTGCAATCACCAGCCTGGCTCGGCAAGGCACAACTGCGTTTTCTGACCTTCCCTACGGCTCCAGGGACTGAAGGGCACCTTCTGAGCCCCTCAGATGCCAATGGTTTGAAGCGTGCCCCATCCCCCTGGGCCCTCGTGTGCTCCTCCGGCTTAATTTGCTCCCATTTATTCTCTCAGCATGGCTGGGCGTATGGCAAAATAGGTTAGCTTTCCGCTTCAGGCGCTCATGGCTTTACCTATTTTCCCAGGGAAACTGGCCTACTTTGAGGTCAGTGTTGCTGGTGTAGTGATAAGGCGGCAGCTCTGGGCCGCTGGGAGAGCTGCCGTGCAGTGCTGCCCTGCTCGGCGGCCGTTCTCTCCTGCCCGCTCTGCCCACCCGAGCTCTCCACGGGTGCTGCAGCAAATCGATTCCTGCACCCAGGAGGAAATTAGAAAACCAAGCTGATGAAGAAGCCTGCTCGCTTCCTGGGATTAGGGAAAAACCTATTTGCAGGGCTACAGAGGCATCTTAATCTCAGCAGAGTTGTAACGAAGCGTTGCAGCTGGCCAAAAGCACTGAGTTACTCGCCTTGCAGCTGGGTGTGCTTTGCTGGGAGTGGGCCCATGGGCAGGCATCAGGAGTGCAGCTGCTGATGCTCGTTTCTATATCTCAGATGGGATTTACTGAACTAAACTTCCCTACTCGTAGTAGTATTTCAGTGAAGGAGAGGGGAAAATACTTTATAAAACACCTCTGGGATTTTTCTCTAATAGCCGTCCTAAGCAGTCCATGTCACTGATCCGGCCGACTGCAGCTTGGCAGAGCAGCTCGAGTAAGCTCATGCTGAAGCCGGGGGCGGGGGCGGGAGGAAATAAATACGGTGATCAGTGTAGAATAGAAATTGTTCACAATAAGTGAAACTGGGAAATCACTGGAGAATACCCAGAGGCAAGTGCGATCAGCAGTCAGACGTGTCCCAGGCAAAAAAGCAGCACCTCGTTGAGTTTGCTCAGCTTTAACATTTGCCGAACTGCTTCAGTTTTTCACACCGCGTGTCAGGCTGCCTCCAGCTCTGCTTGTACTGGTGAGGGCTGGCCGCACACTGGCTGCAGGCTCCATGGCAGAGCTGACCCAGATCACAGGCTTAGTCCCTGGTCCCAGACAGGATGAGATCTCTGCCCCTGTGCTTTGGCCGGCACCTGTTCCCCTCGGGCAGGACAGGTGAGCGATGGCCACGTGCCATGCAAGTGTCCTTCTTGTCGGTACTCCTCCTGCAAATGTGCCGTGGTGGGGTGATGGTTATTTTAGTGGCTGTCACTTTCGGGTGCATCAGCTGGTGCAGAGCAGGCTGTGCCCCGCTGCTGGCAGATGCCGACAGCCCAACCTGTGCCACTCCCAGGGGAGCCCCACAGGTCCCCCAGCGCAGGCAGCACAGCGTCCCCAGCTCCCCCACCCTCGGAGCTGCAATATTCCGAAACTCCAGCATTACAACAGGTACTGTCAATCCTGTTTGGAAAAAAGTGACATCTTAATGAAATCAACGTCTAGACCCTTAAACAGGACCAGCCTGGCTGAGGGGGGGTTCCTGCTAGCTGGTGCTCTTCCCGTTTCATACGTACCGTACCAGAAGTGCTGCACAGCCCTGAGATCCTGTTGGAGCCTCCGGAGCCACTGGAGTCACCAGGGAGCAGGGCTGCCCTGCCAGCTGTCCCTCGGCTGAGCATGTCTGCTGTGTCAGACCCGTTTCTGAGCTTATTTATCCTGATAACTTAAAACCTTTTGGTGCTTCCCAGATGGAAAGGGTTTCACTTCATTGTTCTCACCAACATCTTTTTGCTTAAAAAAAGGCTTTCATTTCCTGCAGGTATAAACGTATGACTTGTTAAGTAATTCCTCTGATGATAGAAAGCTTGTATCTAAAATTTAAATCTGATCCTTAAAAAAAAAAAAGGCGAGCCAAATGCCTGCTTGATTGTGGCTGAGCTTTCCAAAGTGCCTGAATTCTAAGCTAATATTGAGCGATGTGTAATGAATGGCTGGTAACACGAGTTCTGCTGAGCATCAGCGACGCGTGGTGCGTCGTGTCCCTTCTTCTCTCCCCCGCCGCCCCAGCTGCGCACAGAGTGGGCGCCCACGGCGCAACAGCCACCAGCGCAAGCTGGACCAGCAAGAGGAGAGCTGCCAGAACCTGACCGACTTCGCCCCCGCCCGCGTGCCCAGCGCCCTCGACATCTTCACCGCCTACAACGAGACGCTGCAGTGCTCCCACGAGTGTGTCCGGACCCCCGTGCCTGTCTACGCAGAGGAGGCATTGCATTCGCCCGGGGATTATAAAACAACCTTCAACGGAAACAGGTGAGGTGGCCAGCGCGGTTTCACTGCAGGTCGGGGAGTGCCGTCCTGCTCCGGGGCTGGGGGTCCCTTGGCCAGGAGTGATGCCCATGGGCAGGAGATGCCGGGGGGGCGCATGGCAGAGCTGCCTTCCCCTGGCTCTTTGAGCTACGATTCTCACCCACCCTGTGTCTCAGGATGTGCCCCGCCGCTGGACCTCTCACCCCGCTGATGAGGGTGGGTGGGCGGCTCGGCAGCCCCTTGCTGCACGCCCGACCCTGCGCCCAGCTCGGCCAGCCCTGACAGCGTGCGGCACCGCACATTTTTCAGTTCCCAGCTGTTGCCGCCAGCACGTAAAACGCCGCTGGATCCATCTTCCAGCATTCGTGCTGTCTCCTAAGTGGCATCGAAAGAGCTGCTGGGTTGCGAATGAGCGGGATGATTAATGGAGGAGCAGGCAGTGAGAGCCAAATGAACCGTTTGTCTGGCGTAAAATAATGATTCATTAGCAAGGGGGCTCCATAGCAGCTGGCGGCGTGGTGTAGAAGATGCGAGCTCTCGCTCTGTGTGCCCCGTGCCGGCACGGGGAGGGAGGTGGTCAGAACTGACCTCTCCCTGTGCCCTGGGCTGGCTCCCAGAGCCCTTTCACTGGGTGCTGAGGCAGTTTGACCACACAGTAAACACATGTCCCCCATCAGAGCTCAAGGAAAAATCAGCAGGAGAGTTATGAGGGGGAAAATGAGCAACTAGCACTGCACACAGCCTGGCTGGACCGTGGCATGCGTGCCACGCGCCGCTGATGTCTACCTGCATGAAGGACAGAAGCCTGGAAGCCAACAGCTTGATAGACATCTTGTTAAGCATCATCTTCTGCGTGTGCATGGGGTTTTGCTAGTTCACGTTTTTCAGGGTTTCCTCAGATCTTGGAAGGCGGAGAATTGGCAGGGATTTTCAAACCATTTCGTTGAACGTATGCGTGCGTTGATCTTGATGTGAACCCCGGCCAAGCGATGAAGGGGTGCCCTTTGGCTGGAAGGGGTTGTGGCTTTTATGCCCTCAGGTGATGCTTTCTGGGATCCCGTTGGCCGCGGTGCGTTTCCAGGTGTGCCGTGCAGGTGGTGGGCACGGCAGAGGTGGGCGGTGCGGGGCAGTGCTGCTGTTCGGTGGTGGGGAGGTGGCAGATAGGGGATGTCCTGCTGCCCTTTGGGGGTCAGTATCCTCAGAGCATTTGGCTGTGTTACAAGGTGCTTGTGCACAGGGATAAAAACATTCAGTATTGCAGTCCAACTTTTTCTTCTTCTTTCTCTGCTTTGCACCACCCTGGTTTCCAAGGCCAATAAGCCCATTCAAAGCATTACTTTTGAGATATTTGGGGGAGTTTTGCCTCTCAAAAAGCTGATTTTACAGCAGGCCACCTTGGCTTGCTCCTTCTGTGTTACATACCAGCACATGCAAGCCCCTTTTTCTGCTCGCTGCAGACCCTCTTCTTCTGACCGGCATCTTATTCCCGTGGCCTTTGTGTCTGAGAAATGGTTTGAAATCTCCTGCTGACTGGCCGAAGCCTGTTTGACTTCTGGGGGCAGGGCAGACGCCATCGGGCTGTTTCCTGGTACGTACCGTGCTCCCCCCGCGTCCATCCTGTGCCCATCCCACATCCATCCCGTGCCCATTGTCCCCTGCCCATGAGCAGCCGCTCTCTTCCCTGCCTGGTGCCATCCTCCTGCTTACACTTCTTTTGGGACGGTCGGACCCAAGCAGGGTGGCTCACCTGGCTGGGGTGGCCGGACACATCTCCTGCTATGGATGGGATGTTGGCTTTTCCATGGAGGTGAATTGCAGCCAGGCCCAAGCTAAAAGGCAGGGATGGATGTGGACTTGAGAGAGAAGTACGCCTGGGGCAGCCTTGAACTTCAGCCTGATCCTGTGGTTCCAGCCCACCTCTAAAAACCTCGACAAGCAATAGTAATTTTCGTGCTGTGAAATGGCCTGATCTGTAATTAACCTCTTGTTGCATGATGGACAGCCTGTCTCATTCAAGAGTCATGCATCTGACGTGCACGTTCCTTTGGTACCTCAAAGCTCATTTGATGATGTTTGCTGTCATAAACCCTTCCATGCTCCTGCTGAGATGGTGCCAGGGTCGTTGTCCTCCTCCTCCTCCTGCTCCCATGCCCCTCCTTGCTCTGCGGGGAGCCGACCCTGCAAGCCTGTGTGCGCAGTCCCCAGCAGCCAGGTTCACACCTTGGGTACTGCTGCAACCAAAGGGGTACAAAGATGTTGTGCTGGTTTCAACAGTACATTGTTGTGGGATTTCTTTTTTTTTTTTTTTCAGTTGGCTTGAGCCGTTTTCACCTCCTTGTATTGTTTTTGAAGGTGGCACGGCCGATAGTGGTGGCAGGAAAAGCAATTAGGGTTCATCATGTGCCAGCTCACCGCAGGGCAGTGGTGCCCGTTCGAGCCACACGCTCAGGTGAATTAATTGGTCTGTCCCAAGTCCCTGCTGTAATGAATCATATATTCAGTGTAAATGAAATTTCCAGCCTTCCCTGACTGCAGCTTGCTCAGAATAGCCTGTTTAACATTATGCTCAGCTATTGAACACAGAAATATAATTAGATTAGAATGGAAGGGAATAAAAAGTTAATGGTGTCGGCTGTGCTCGGGGCTGGCTGTGTCTGGGCTGGCAAGGTGAGGTGTGCCTCTGCCCACGGCGGAGGGCAGAAAAAGTAGAAAGCAAAGGTTCAGCTGTCTGCCCACCAGCATCTTTGCTCATGGGGTCTCGCTGACATGACTCACGGCTCAGCCGGGGCAGCTCTGCCCCCAAGAGCCCCTCCTGGCTGGGGGAAGGGCAGCTGGATGAGAAACAGAGAGGGTCTGCAGGGTCTTCCTCAACAGCACATGCGGATGCTAGCTTCAGAAAGCAAACAGCAATAATCCACTGCCCCTTTTCCACCATGGGCTTTGCAGTTGGTGATGTCTGTCCATTGCCTTGAAATGATTTTTTTAAAAAAGCCAACACAAACCCCAAGCCAGTCACACTCAGATGCCATCAGCAGCTCTCTTGCCTGAAGTAGAGGGAAGGAGAATGGGCAGCTCCGAGCTGTTGCCTGCTGTGGGAGGCCTGTGCAATTCCCACCACTCCTGCCCGAGGTCCTGTGAAACTCCGTGCTGAAGACTGCACCCTGGTCATCTCCATGGATTTCTTTAAATAGTCCAAAGCTGGTCCATTGTGCCTTATTAAATCCTTGAAATTCTTATTGACCCGTTTTCATGGAATCCATAAAATGCATATTGACGTACTCTGGAAAAATCTATCTGAGTCGTACCTGGAGCATTAGCTCTGTAATAGTGTTTCAATTATTTATACAGTTCTGGAAGCTGATGTTTGGTTTCATTAATGTTAGCAAAATGAGATTAATTCAAAGCCTGTTCTCTGCATGCGTGCTCATGCATATGTGTATTTGCACCAGGATGTTTCTGGAACACACGTGCATATGTGGTACATCATGGTAAAACCCACGTGACTGCCATAGATCCCTGCTGTATGTGGGGAGTGACGTAGGGATTGTCACCACAGCACAGATAACAGGAGAAGCTGCCCTCATCCCCATATGGGGTCAACGCAAATCCTTTAGAGGTTCAGAAAAAGGCTGCTTAATAATTTTTCCACACTGTACTTTTTCCCATGCACAGCTGCCTACACTTTCTTGCCAGGGCATGGTTGTTAGAGCGTGGAGCTGCCAGGGTCATGATGTGTGTGCCTTCTGAGCAGGCTTCGCTCTGCGTGGTGGCACTGCACGGCTGTCCCTGCAGCTCGGTGCTTGCCCTGCAGCCCGATGCTTGTCCCACAGCCCAGTGCTTGCCCCACAGCCTGTGGCGGTCAGCACGGCTCCCTGCAGCTCCCCAGGAGCCTGCACTTGAAAGATGCATTGCAACCCCATGCAAACAGCTTTTTGCATGAATGCATATGTGCCAGTTGGGACATCCAGCAGAAAAAAATGAATATTTCAAGTTTTACATGTCACTGTAAGGTAAAACCATCCGAGAGCAGATGGCATTGAGATAAGCTCCCTGGTAGGCTGTTCCCTGTCCTCTTGGTGGCCTTATACTGTCACTGGACAGATGCTGCTAAGCACAGGAGGAGCGGTGGGACTGAGGATGCTTTTCCAGCTCTTGTTTTTAGAGGAGAGGCTGGTGGAAGAGGAGAAGCAGCTGCTTTGGGCTGCCCCTCTTCTGGAGGGATGGCTCTTTTCCTGGCTGGCTTTGCCAGCAGCAGCAGTGTAGCCTGAAGGTGACAGTTGATGTTGACCTGCTGCATCTCGGCAGAGGTGGAAGGATGCTCTAGAGTACGTGGAGCTTCCTGGCCGGAGGGGTTGCATGCAGCTTTCTCTTCCCAGCCCCTTTCTCCCGGCCTGCACAGGGGACAGTGGGCAGCACAAGTGGAACACCCTGGCAGCTGGGGTAAGCAGAGCGGGGGGCTCTCCCAGGCACACAGCCATGCACCAGGAGGGGTCAGATGCTGCACCAGTCTCCATGACAGAAACTTCTCTCCTTGGAAAGGCTCGGAGTGCTTTGTGAGTTTCTATTGATGGCACTTTGCAGCTCTTAGCTGTCTAATAAGCAAATTAGTGCTGCTGAACATGTAGAGTCAGAGCTGAAGGCACGAGATGGATGGTGTGGCCAGAGGCAGGGATGGCAGGGCAGAGAGGCTGTGCAGACATTTTGACTAGATGAGCACCGGGAGGGTGGTTGGAGTTTAATGCGGACTTCACATTACAGTCCATCAGCACTGTGCAAGTACCGAACATCGTGCTGCCTAAATGGCAGTCTGGCATTTGACGATGCTGATGGCATCGTAAGGCTGGGCTGAGCAGTTGCAGGGAGCAGATGTAAGGGACAGCACCGCAGAGCAGTCTCCAGCCTGGAGACTTGCAGGCAGCACTGAGGTTGTGTCAGGAAACCTGGTGAAACTCATCTAGTTACAAGCCAAGCAGATGCTGAATTTTTTTTTCCTGGGGTCAGGTTCATCCCGTCCCAACAGGAGCCATGGGGAGGGTTCTTGTGCTGCTGGCACAGTTGCCACCAGGGTGCCAGTCGTGTCCCCCCCCCCCGGTGCAGGTGATGTCGCCTGCAGTGAGCAGCTGTTGGAGCTTCCCAGCAGATTGCCTCCACTGGCTGTCGGGCCCCGCTGGAGCGCTGGCTTGTGAAGGGATGTCACACCTCAGCAGCAGGCAGAGCCCGCCGGCTGTGCCTGCAAAGAGCAGACCTGGCCCATCCGTGGCAGCCCAGCGTAAGGATGCTGCAGCAGCAGTGTGGCCCAAGGCTGGATTAGGTGAAGAGTAAAGGGAGTCAGTTAAAGCGTTTGTGCCAGGCAACTCACTGAGGGATTACCTGCACGGGGGTATAAGCAGCAAAACACCCTGTGCCCTGACCATGGCAGATGGAAGAGAAGACAGCGCCAAGGCAGAGGCAGGAGAAACCACCCTTTCAGTAACCAAAAGGTGAAATTTGCTGAAGGCTCAAGTGGCTTTGGCCGGGTACCCCAGCAAACTGTGGTTGTTTTGGTTTGATTTCATACTGGCTTTGGGGCTTTCTGAAATGAAGTTTGAGATTTGGCGTTATTCTTGTCCTTAATCCCACTCTCTTTGACTGAAAAACCCCATGGAATGAGATTATACAAAAATCTGTAAGGTTGATCAAACGCTGACCTACTTTGCACAAAGAGGCTATTTGGAATACAATATAAATTGTACATCCTGCGATGCACGCATTGAACAGCATTCATCCAGAACTACGTAAGTGTTCGGCATCGCTGTTTGGGAAGTGGCAATTTGAGACCTGAAAATCATATCGGTGCAGTAACATTGATGTGACCCTTGCTTTTGCACAAGGCAGTTGAAATTTACAGTATTGTATGTTAATTCCATGCTTTGAACCCGGCGAGCAGCTGCTGTGATGGCCCCGTTCTGCCTAACAACAGCAAATGGTTTGTATTAACATTAACAGATAATGAGTCATCATAAAAAATCCAGGCTTGTCTTCAGTGGCATAACAGCGGTCCCAACACAGCCCGGTGCGGGAGATTAAGGACTCTGTAAAATCTGTCTCGCTAATTAAGATTTCAGCGTTGTTCTTAGAGATGGCATACATTGGGCATCTTGCTTAAAAATAATGTTGAAGAAAGAACACTTGAACAAAAAGCATATTGCATTTCTAAATCTAAATCTAAGCAGCGTAAATTAGGGCATGTGTGTCACCAGCCCACTGTAGGCAGCACCCCTGCACCTGCTGTATTTGTACCTGCAGGATAGAAAGCCCACACGTGGGTAGCTGTCAGGCACACGGAGCCGTATTACAGCATGTATCGCTGTACCTAAAGCCACATGCTCGTAAAATGAGTGGCTGCATGCTAATGATGGGGAGTAATTGTTCTAAAGATTACTAGGGAGAGATCTTTCAGAAGACGGCAAATAAATAGCTTAAGAAGAACTTCAATAGGATCTCTGTTTTTGATGCTTAACCAATTCCCTATTGATTTCTTTAGGGCATTTAACTTTAGAAAATCTTGTTAGGACTCATCATCGTCTTCTCATCTGCCAGAGCACTCACTGCTCTTAGCCCAAGTGCGTAAAGGTCCAGAGCGTAGGGACAATCAGAAGCTAATCACGTTTTGGAAATGGGCTGGAGGAGTTGGAAGTGTGCAGTAAGGCACACTGAAGCCTCTCAGTCACTCCCACCACTTGCCAAAGCATCCCCGGCCCAACACGTCCCCAGTGCTGTTCCAAGCACAGCTGGAAGCGAGCCAGGCAAGGCTGCGGCTCCTCCAGGGAGGCACAACCAGTGGTCCCAGTCCCAAACGCGGGCTGGCAGCTGGGGAGGAGGAGGTCACGGCCGTCCCGCTTCCTCCATCCTCTGCTCCCCCGGGATGCTCGCCTGCTGCTGTTTGGGTTTGCTGCCCTGAGCCCTGCGGAGCTGCTCCTGGGAGGAGGGGGGAACCTCCGGGCTCCTGGGGGGGGGCTAAAAGGAGCAGTGTGAGTCACGATGCGTTTCCCTGTTGTAACTTAATCTTTGGTTTTTTTTCTCATCCTTAACAGGATTCCATTGGTGAACCTGTAAAAAATATAAAAAAATAATGGGTTACCTGTACCTACCATTTCTGTTTACCAGTAGGAGACTCAAAGAGCAGCGTTCTATGGGCCAAATATATTTTTATAAAAATGAACACGCCTATAGGTAACTGCATTTTTCAAGGAGCGCGTTTTTTGGAGAAGAGAAAGAGAAATGTGTGAGCAAAGAATCCTGTGGAGGAAGAGGAACCGGCGGGGGACTGAGAGGGAAGGACTGAGCGCCTGGAGCCTGGATTTGGACCGTGACTCTGAACCTGTGCCAATAATACCATTATGTGCCATGTACCGATGCAAAGACTTCACGAGAAGCTGAAGCTAAGTCGATAACGCCTAGAAACGTTGTGGAGGACGAATGGGGTGTCTCTTCTGCTGGGATCATTCATTCCGGTCCATAAACGTACATACATACAATATATGTAGAGAGAAAAGATATATATACACACACAAACACTTTTTGTACTGTAGCAATTTTTGAAGATCTTAAATACTCATTTTTAAAGAAGATGTCATGGGCTAAAAGTCTCGTTTCTTTAACGTGCATAATACAAACTAGGTGAACCGATGTTTTCTACTTTGGCAGCTTGCCTTTCAAACCTATATGTGTATATATAGGTAGACATATATACATATATATAAGTGTGTGTGTATGTATAAACATATATATGTATGTATACATATATATATATATATATAGTTTTGGTTCTTTTTGGAAATGCTTTTCCAACGGTGGTGACGTGATGGCAGCAGCGAGCGGTGGGGGCCAGCTGGGGCGGCACGGTGGGCTGCTGGTGGGAGCAGGGGAGAGGCTTCCCAAAAAACAGCCGGAGCAGGGCTGCGCTGCCCCATGGTTCCTCCAGCTGTGGAGGGGATGGCAGAGCGCTCTGGAGGCTGGTCTGGAGGGAAAGGAGAACGGACATGGGCTGGGATTAGAGCTAGAAGGATGCATCTGGGCCAAATTCACAAAGTGCATTCCTGCTGTAGGCCGTCAGAGGAGGCGTAATGGCGTGGCGAGAGGAGCGGGCAGCAGAGGTGCTCCCCTCTCTCCCACCTGCCCCACTGCTGTAGGGCTCCTGGCTGCACCCGCCTGGTGCAAGCCCCTTTCCCCGACACGGGATGCTGCGTGTGCATGGGGCAGTTCATGCTTCCGCTCCCCCTGCCCCCCGCGGGGGAGATGTTCCCCGCAGCAGGGCGGCAGGTTGCGGGGCAGGGCAGGGTGAGCAGGCAGCTCGCAGCAGGCGGGTCCCCTGGCTCGTGGCAGCTCGCTGGAGGTGGTGGTGGTGAAGGGTGCGTCCAGCCTTCTGTAGCCTGATACCTCATCAAGATAGATAGGATGAAGCCTGCAAGCCTGTGCCTGCCCTTATTTCATGGAGCTGTGGTCCCTGCTGTGTCAGGTGTGATGCCTTGGGGCTGGCTGGGGATGGCTTTTAGCTGTGGACTGTCAAAAGATCAGCCTCTTTTGGCAGAAGAGATAAATTTTAGGAGAAGATGTGGGAGGTGGTTTTTTTTTAATGGCTTCTGAATTTGTCACAACACCAAAGCTTGCTCAGCCCTTTGTGAGAAACATGAGAGGAACGAGCCTATGGCCTCCTGAGCTAGCCCAAGGCCAGCGAGCTCCGGGGAGCCTCTTCCTTTGCTCTCCTGGTCTTGGCTGGGTCTGCCACGGCAGGAGAAGATGCATTCCACTGTCCACAATCACGGGGGTCACTTAATACCATTAAAAAGGGACTTTTGCCCAACAGTTTGCCAGGGAAGTATGGTTCTGCTGCCTCTGGTTTGGTGTGTTGCTCTAGAAACGTGTCACATCGCCCATCCAGCTCCTGCAGAGGTGGGTGGTTTTGGTGGGTGCTGATGAGCATGCCAGCCCACCAGCAAGCCCCCCTGTCCAAGTCTTTCCATGGAGTCAGGTGCTGCTGTTGGTGCAGCAAGCTGTGCCATGCCATGCCGTGCCCCTCCAAACTGGCACGGCTGGGAGAGCCAGGCAGGAGGGGGGGATAGTGGCAGCGGGCTGGGGTCTCCCAACATGCCCAGTGTCTCACCACACTTTGCTTCTGCTCTTTAACATGTGCCCTGTACCAAGCCTGGGCTTGCCCATGTAGATGGTGCCAAGGCAAAGCTTGCAGAGGGGTCCCGTACAACTCAAGTGAGGGTCTGCTTCACGTCAGACACCGCAGTGGGTCTCGGTTGGGTTGCTGCAACGTTACATGGGTGGGAATGACAGCAGAGTTCAGACCAAAGTCCTCCAGTTCTTTTTTGTAACTGCCCTTGGTAAATACTAGCGATTTTTTAGAATTGTCCAGATATGCATTTCTACTCATCCACTAATTACTCAGCTCCATTTCTTTATTACAATGAACTTGCAGTTAAAAAAAAAAAAAAAAAAAAAAAGGAAGTAGAAACTTCTGGCATTGCATATAGCTTCATGTGCAGTCTCTTGTTTCCGTATCCTTTTCTGTCCCTTTCTGATGGAATTGCACAGTCTGGATTATTTTTCCTGAATTTTTGGAAGCTGCCCTGGGAAGAAGTCTTCCTTGCCAGACCTGATGATTACCTGCAGGCTTAAACCGAGCATCTCTGAAGGCGCTGGCAACAATCCCTGCAACTCCAATGAGCCTCGAGCATCGCCTTGGGTGCATTCTGCACCCGGGTCACTGCCGACCGGCAGCCAGAGAGGAGGAGGAGGGTTCCTGTTGCTCCTGGCCAGGTTTTAGTCCATGACTGAACCCATTCCTTCTGCGGAGGTGGTTTCTTGTGAACACTGAGCTGGGCGGGCATAGGCGGCAGCAGAGATTCGCGTCCCTGGGGCTGGGTCTTGGTGTTGGAGGGTTTTGAACAGGTCTGGGTCCCCTTAGACTTTGGCAGCGGAGTAGAGATCTCATCTTTGTGTGTGTTTCTTAAAAGCAAACCTTGCAATGATGGGGCTGGGCGCTGAGGGGTGTCTGCTGGGCGGCTCTCCAGGGTGGTGGCTGGGATGCCTGCCCAGGATACTTCTGAGGCAGGGGATGGTGTCTCACTGGAGGAGCAAGCCCCCCAGGCTTTGGCCTTCCCTGAGAAACATGGGGAATGTTTGCCCTCGGGGTGTGCCAGGATTCTGCCCCAAAACAGGGAGGCACGGCACTGCGGGAGGTCCCAGCCCCACCGCAGGCAGCCTCACCTGGGCGCCAGGGAGGCTCTGGGCTGCAGTGGGGTGCAATTAAAAGCATGATGCGTTACCCTGCTTGGATGGTGGATGCCCCCATGCAGTGGCTGTGCAGGGGATGCCCTGGGTGCTGCTGGCCCCAGGGCTGCCCTAGAGCCAGGCTTTGCTGGGATCAGCCAAAAACCCACACAAGGAGTGCAGATTCTGAGCGACGACTCCAAGGTGATCTGTCATCTCAGTACGCTCGGATGTTTGTGTTCTACTGTTGTAAATGGTGCAGCCCCTGCAAATTACCCTTGCTGGCATAGTTTTTGAATTCTCCTTCTTCATTTGACTTTGCTGGCATCAATCCACTCCAGCTCGGGAGCCGCGTCTGTTGTGCTTCACCCATTGATCTTCCTGTTTATTTGTATGTGCTGGCTGCACCCAGTAGTTCTTGTGGGGACTCCAGTGTAAGCTCAATAGCAATTTGACATCATGAAATATATCTTGACTCCCTCGTTCCCGAGAGTTTGAAGCATCGTTCTGCATTTCTGCGTGTATGGAACACGCTGCCTGAAGGAGAGTCGTCAGGCGGAGCTGGGGGCTGGGAGGGCGGGCAGCACTGGTGCTGGCGGTGATGATGATGGTGATGGAGAGGCGCCCTGCCTTGAACCTGGCACTCAGCTCCTGGGAAATTCCCTGCAGAGCTGGAGGCAAGGAGAGGAGAATGTGTGTGTGTGTGTGTCTGTGTCTGTGTGTGTGAGAGGGAGAGAGAATGAAGGCAAATAACTTTGGCCCCAGACGACAGGAGCAGGTTTCTGATGGCAGGCTTTGCATGAGCTTTCCACATAGTCTGCAAGAAGGACACGTCCTGGTCACCGAGAGATGAGCGGTGAACCGAGGAACAAAAGTAGATGCACAATCTTCCCTTATTTATAAGGACCAACAGCACTTGCACTTTATCAGAGAAACCCTCCCATCCCTATGCATGCTAAGCACACCAACAAGGGACGACTGCCTGAAGGAGGGAAGGAAGAAGGGAAGGGCTGGAGCTGCATATGCGGTGATTGATGAGGCAGCATCCTAGCATCCCAAGGCCTTTCACAGTAAAGAAGAAATGAACTATGATTATTTCATTCCCTAGTATTGACGAAAGCCAAAATACAAGACAGACATGAAAACAGAAAGTCACATTTTCATGGAATAGACCTATGGAGCAGATCTTTCACGCCGTGGAAAAAGCAGGCAGGCATGGTCTTCACAGACACGTTTCCTCGTGAGTTTTGCCACGTTTTGGCCACATCATCTCACCCTGAGGTCTTTTGGCTGCCACAGCCACAGGTGGTAGCTCGAGACGAGCTCCCTTCTGTCACTGCCCTTTGCCGGACACAAAGCTTCATCCTCAGCTCGCGGGGATTGTGCCAGGTGTCGTTGGCTTGAGCCAGCCCAAAGCTCATTCAGCAATAATGGGGGAGATTTTGCCAATGCTCATGCCACTGGGTACTTCGAATCAGCTGGAGCGGCTCGTCCAAGCAGCGGAGTCTTGCTCCAGTGCAGGGACAGAAAGGACGTGTGTACATTTGGAGAATTAGGGATTTTTCTGTTCTCACTCAGAAGCTGAGCCCGTTTCCCAGTCTGATAGCATTGCACAGGTAGCAGGGAATGTTCCACCGTGAAATACAGCCCCGTGCGCTGGATGGTATCGTTTGCATTGCAAGGGATAAAGCTGCAGCTTGTGAGCAGCAAGGTGGCAGATGTCCCTTGTGAACATCCCTGCTGTGTCCGGGGCAGTCTCATTGCTGTGGTGCAATGCTGGGGAGCTGCAGGCACGCGTGTGGTGGGACTCAATGGATGTGCAGCAAATCCAGGGGAGTATCTGCAGCAGGCACAGGGTGCCGCGCAGAGCACAGTCTGGATGCAGCATCAGGTGTCCACCACCGCCTAGCAAAACTATGCCTCCAGTGCGCCCTTCCCTTGGAAAACCAGAGCTTTTTACTGTGTTTTATTTCATTGTGTATCTGGCAGCTTGGGAAAAAGAAGTTTTGACCCTTGCTTTGCCATAAACTTCCAGCTAGCTGCTTCTTGCTTCTTTTTTATTAATTTTACAGATTTCTTAACCTTTTCATAGCTCCTAAGAAATGTGTCGCAGCTGCTGAAAGGCTGCCAAATTCCCCAGGTGTGTAGCGGTGTGCCTGTGTGTTGCTTGTGGCTCTGTCTTAGAGAATGGCTTGGGATGAGCCCTTTTTGTCACCAGCCGGCAATGCTGGCTGCTCCTGTGCAGGGATGGCAGCTGCTCTGCTCCCCCCTGGCATAGGGGAGGCTGGCTCTTCCTCGGGCTCTGCAGCAAGCCCAGACCTCCCGGGGCTGTGCGGGACCCCTCCTCCATCCAGATTCCTTGCAGACACCGAGCAGGAGCTGCAGCACTCGCTGCTCCTGCCAAGCCAGGGAGTTGGTGCAACTCCTTGTGTGAGAGCTGCGGGCAGCACTGCTCGCTGTGGCCGGCGCTGGTGGGCTTTTTTCTGTGCCAAACTCAGCTAGTTTGGGGCTATAGGTCTGAGCTACCATATCACAGCAGCTCCAGGTACAGCGGGCAGATTGCGAGGGTTTGGTACTCAATCCCCTGGGGGGTTTTGGCAAACAGAGCTATCCCAAGGGCAGCAACGTCCCGTAGCATCCCCGGGCGTGCAGGGCAGAGCGGCTCCCGGGCGGCTGCCCATCTCTCCAGATCTGATCGTTTACCTTCACTCTGTCTTCCCAGCTAATGAAAAGGGCAGGCTGTGGCCGTGGCCGTGGCCTTGGCCATGGCAGTGGAGAGGCGGCAAGGGAGGCTGCTCCGCAGTGGTCTCCAGCCTCCGTGCCCTTCGCGCTGCCCTCGGGAGGTCAGAGCAGCAAAGGCAAAACGGGCGCGGGAGCATGTGCCGGGGCGGATTTCAGGTTACCTCTCCTCCATTGGCAGCTTGTTGTGAAGGAAGGTAGTTCAGTTAAAATGGTAGTTAAATAGTAGATATTCTACACATATTATATATTTTGTAAAAAAAAAAAAAATATAGAACAAAAATATATATGTACTATCTCAGCCCACCCATTTCAGGATGAATGTGGTTGGAATTTTTGTTCAACCAGGTATAAAATCTGTAAGTGATTTTTTCAAAACCAGCAAGAGATCCCTCACCATTTCAGAAGTCCGTGGGTTTGGTCTCCAGATCTCATGTAACGCTTCTCACGCATTTTTAAGAATTATTCTCAGCATTTGTAGGTACATTTTTAATAGTGTCACGAGTGGAGATAATATTTACTTTGAGAAAAAGTATATGTTGCACAAAAATGTACACTAAGGGCACAGATTTCTGACCCAGATTCTTCTATTTTAGGTTCCGAGGGGTTTATTTTTTTGTTTGATAGGACATGTACAGTGAAGTTTACACTTTATTTTTATTTTGCCAAAAACCGTTTTCTAACATGAGACAGCTTTTACTTTGTAACCGGTTTTACATCACTGAGTACTTCTTTCTTTTCCTGGGAAAATCCTTCACCGCGAGACATCCAGCGCATACGTGTGTGATGCTCTGGCAACTTCAGGCTGTTGCCGGTGGAAGCGGCCATCGCCTTTGGCCATGGCAGTTCCTGCCGGCGCACCCGCGGTGTGAGCCAGGGCGATTGCAGCAGGGTGCCGGCTGCCCACGGGGCCACACAGGCGAGAACTGTTTTCTTCCCGAGTGGTTTTTAATTTGTCTCTGTACTTCGAAGCTGTGTATTTGGAAGCACTGTAAATGCCACCCTATACCGATTTCCCTGTGTATATTTAGTACTCTGATGTTGCTATTAAAACTGATATGAGAACCGCGCAGCCGGGTAGTGACTGGGTTCCTTTGCGCAGTCCCTGGGGAGGGGACGGGGTCGTTTTGGGGGTTGGGGGAACCAACCCCTCAGCACGGTGGAGCCCAGGGGCTTCCCGAGGTAAACTTCTCTGTCTCCCCAGCTGTGCACCCCTGGGTGAGCAGCTGGGAAAGAGCCCTGCCTTCATCCTGGGAAAAGGGTCTCGGGGTCCCCGTCACCGTACCGCCCACCTACCAACCCTGTGGCAGAGGTGGGAGGGCGCCGGGTCCCCAGGCTTGCCCAGTGTCCCCCAGGGCTCGGGGTAGCAGGACCCGTGTGTGTGCATTGGGGCAAAGTGCTTGAAAGAGGGAAGCCCTTCCACAGGACAATTAGAGAGTTAATTAAATGTTGCTAATGATGTTTTAAATAAACAGCTATGCAATAAGGTAAGCAGGCGTTACAGAATTGCTTAACCTAGATACATGCTTTACATAAAGAGAAATTTTGGCCCTGAGCGGTTGCATATTAAAACGGTATTTCTTGTTTGCAAATTCAGTTTGAAAGGGGTGATGATGGTTCACACTTGAGCCGTCGTGCTTCCAGGCGGGGCTGGTTGTGCCATTGCACTGCCGTGATCTGCTTGCTGGACAGACGGACGGACGTGGGGACCTGGGTGCCATGCGGAGGGGGCTTGTGCAGAGCTTGCTGGGCAGCCGGGACAGCTTCCAGAGCCCCCTGTGCTTCCACCAGCATCCTCCCCTTCCCCAGCCACCACGGGACGGCGTGCCTGTGGTTCTCTGAAATGCCAGCTGACCTAGAAAGGGGGGAAAAAAGCCTTTTCTAGTGTCCGTGTCAGCTTTGAAAAGGGATGACCTGGGGAGATGGCTCAGCACAGCCGCCTGCTGCTTTCATTTCCAGGCTGTGGCAGCAGCCGTCCCACGGTGCCGTGCCCTGACGGCACACCGAAACAAGGACCAGAGGTACTGCCCAGCCCCAGCCCGGCTAAATCCTCCCCAAAAGCTCTCTTCTGTGGGAATATGTATAGGAAAATAGGGAGGGACAAAGTGAGATGCTCTTCATTTTAGGGCCAAATTGCCAGCTTAAATCACTGTGACAGTGTGTACAAGCTAACAGGATGCGAATGGCCCCGGAGCTGCATATATCAGCCGGAGAACTCTGTTCATTTCCAGATACAAGCGGGATTTCAGAGCATGAAATACAGTGTTGGGATCTCATTCCTTTCCCTGCTATTTATCACAGCCGGAAACATACTCACCAGCCTGAATTGTTGCCGGTGTCGCTGCTGGGAGCGCAGAGGAGAAATATTGTGCTGAGCCATGTAGCGTGGGAGAGGGGATGTGGGGGACAAGGAGGAGCCGAGCGACTGGGGTGGGTGGGTGCTGAGCGGTGCTGCACGGGTGCGTGTGGCTTCCTCGCACAGACTGCAATGGCCGTGGGCAGCTGGTACGGCTGCAGGAGCAGACAGCAGCTCGTCGTTTCTCTGCTGCTTGGCTGACTCCCTGTGCTTCGTGGAAGACCGTTGCTACAGGAGCTGCTGCCCAGCCCAGCGAGCTCAGCTTTCTGCATTGCAGCCAAAGAGGACTGGCCAAATCGGGCATCCCCGAGGAGCTGGCCATCCCAGCTGCCCTCCAGCACCGATCGCTGGAGCCAGGAGCATCCCCTCCTGCTGCTCCCCCCACCATGCGGTCAGGATGAGGGCAAGGCC
Source organism: Falco rusticolus (assembly GCF_015220075.1). NCBI lineage: Eukaryota > Metazoa > Chordata > Aves > Falconiformes > Falconidae > Falco > Falco rusticolus. The sequence continues at coordinate 105,384,893 of NC_051189.1, read as the reverse complement.
ACTGCGTGCCATGCCCCCAGTTAAATGCACCTCGAGTGGTCCCCAGGGCTGGAGGGGCCTTGCCTGGGTCACCGTCCCCTTTTCAGCACTGGAGGCAGCAGTCTTGGCATCCTTCAGGGGTGCCTCAGCCCAGCAGCGGGGCGAGACTGAAAAATGAGCTGGAAACAAAACACAAGCACACTGGTGCCGCAGCACATAGTTCTGTTAAAAAGTAGGACTAAGCATTATCCAAGTTTAATTATTATAATTATACCGGGGTGAAGTAATTGCTGGAGATATTTTGAGCATCAATCAACATGCTATTTTGAAAAATGAAGCCCTGATTTATCCAGGGCTAGGTAGTAACCATCAACATGCAACAATGCTGCCTGCAGAAGGAAGAGCCCACCAAGAAAGGTTTTTAAGCCTTTCATATCTTCTTTATTTGCAAAGAGGGGCTGGGTGTGGGGGGTGGTGGTGAGGCAAGAGCAGGGAAGGAGGAAGGGGGTGCCCTGGCCATACGGAACCTGCTGTGCCGGCGTCGCTGTGTCCCACCAGTCGTGCACTAGGAGCCAGGCTCCCAGCACCAGGCTGGGCTGCAGCAAGAGCATCAGCTTCAGGAAGAGGAGCTGTGCGTGATGCGGTGACCCCACCTCGGCGGTTGCTCCGAGGAAGATTGGCTGGGGCTGGATGATGTAGCGATGCTGAAATCATTTAAGCTTGTTATTGTGGTTTCTATGGCTCTCTGGCTGGATGTAACAAATTGTCTGCATCATTTTCCAGATGGATCGTTCTTAAATCATCCAGGACAGGCTTCAGGGCTCAGCACTGAAGCAGTAGAAGGCACTTCAGTTCAATAAATGCTGGAAATGTGCTATATTGAGTGCTATTTCTTATTAAAAGTATAAGTACATCATCTGAGCTGATGGGTCTCACAGCCAAGATCTCTGCGCTTCACACCCCTTCCAAGTGCCATTAGTTCCCCGTGGGGATGGGGGACGGGGACGGGGCTGTGCGTGGGTGCCTGTGGCAGGAGGCAGGGTGGCTCTGCGGCAGAATGGAGGGGACACTGGAAGATGAGCTCGGCCAACAGTGGGGCTTGCATCTCAACATTTGGCCACGGAAGTGCATGCCCAATAAATGATGAGCGCTGAGAGAGCATTTTATTACTGCCAGGCAATTTGTGCTAATAAGCAGTTTGAAGCAGCGAAGCCTTTCAGCAGAGAGATGAATTATGGCAGAAGGGCATTGGAAAGGAAGAGCCCCAAGGATGCTGCAGTGGAGGAGGCCTGCACGTAAAATGTTGGCGCAGCCTGTGGTGGGATCAGTCTGTGGTGGGATCAGCCTGCGGTGGGTTCAGCCCATGGTTGGGATCAGCCTATGGTTGGGATCCACCCAGGGGTCTCCTCTGCTTGCCCACCTGGGATGGGGAGCGCGACAGCTGCCCGTGGCTTTCACTGGGTCCTGCTCCCCCGTGGGACTTTTGCTGAAGACTCGGGAAGTGTGTGTGGATGCAATCCGCAGGTTTCAGATGCCAGACTGGTGTTAGATCTAATCTCAGGTTTTATTGACACTGATACGACCTGAGCCCCAAGACTCCAGGACTTGTTCAGCTCTGCCAGGAGTGACATGTCTATGTGTTTTTAATAAACTTACCAGAATGAAATCCTTGCTGTTCCTGTTCATCCTCCAAGCATGATATTAACTGAAAACTCACATTTATCTTGGTTTCTTGTCAGGCCAAAACGGAGATGGAGTTTCTTCAGGGCTGTTACTATCTTTCCCTTGCAAATTTTTGAGTGTGAATAAAAGATGTGACTGGAGCAGAGGATGGGAGGCAGGAGCTGGTGGCAGGCGTCCTGGGAGCCTGCTCATCGCCTCTGCCACAACAGAGGACGAGCACGGGAGGTGCATTAGCAAAAGCCCCGCTGGGACCTCAGGGCTGGGGCAAGGCACTGTCCACGTGCAAAGCCCCGTGCAAAGCCCCGTGCAAAGCTGAGGTCAACAGCAGGCTGGAGTACACAGCACTGGGCCCATTCCCAGTGCCCAGCACCCACCCAAGCAGGGTGTCACTCAAGCAGCAATGCCAGGGGAGGCACATCCACCTCTGCGGTTGAGCCGTGTTCTCTCAGGTGCGGTATTTATTGACCTGTCAAAGGGCTTGGATGTGGCTGACCACGCTTTCCCCCTGCAACAATTGATTTCAGTTGGCTTAGATCAGGGAACAGTTGATTTCTTTGCCTGATACTTGCTCTGGCCTTCGATAGTGTGAGTGTTTAGAAATATATCACCTGATTTCACTGGCTGGAGAGCATCGCCTGATGTTTCCAATGGGCAATGCTAACACCTATGGCCCTGGAATGGCCTTGGGGCTCTAGTTTCCAAAAAGAGCCTTAGTTAAGGAATGCTAATTCAGCCTCTGGTTGCCACCGAGTATTTCCTTTGCTAACCCAAGGACTGCTCTGCTTGTGTTAGTAACAGGGGAGTCCACCTTTCATCCCATTTTTCCCTAACAGTGGGATCCACTCTATGACAACTCAGTACTTTGAGTCTCTGCTCTCCAGCCCCGCTGGCTCTGTAGTGGGGGCAGACCTGGACTGGCCCGTGCCCAGGCTGTGTTGCGAGGGACGCAGCCCCTTCGGCCTCAGTCAAGCCAAATCTGATACAGGGAGTCAGAGTGCAGCATCCCAGTGCAGGACTGGCCAGGCAGGTGTCCCGATTGCCTCGTGGTGCAGGGAGCCAGCCTGCCATCCTCCCCCGGGTGTGTGTTTCCAATTACCAGCACATCTTTCTCCACTTCAGGGGCTGGCCAGCACTTTGCCCTCAGTCTATAAAAAGCACAGCTTGACATTTGTTTTTCCCTATCTATTCCTCATTCATGTTTTCCTTCTCCTTGCTTCAGACTCCGTGCTGACGCCCCGACCACCAGCTATACACAGAGCAGTGGATCACAGCCAGCACCATTTATAAAATGGTTTTGTGAAGCCATGAGAAGAGCAATATCCATGTAACAGTCCATAAACCTGTACATCGAAGCAATTAGCCATGATCACAGTCCCTGGTAAAGAAAAGCCCCATATTCACCCATTTGCTTTCAATCAGCCCAAACAGCCTCTCAGCTGGGAACCATCCCACAGCTGGTGACATCCATCGATGCCATGAATCCTTTGGGCTGGTATATTTTGCACTGGTACTCTCCTGGGGTTTTAGAAGGCAGAAGCCCTCAAAATCTGGCCCTCTTGGGCAGAGAAATGGGGACACTGGGGGTTTTCTGTAGCCATATGTCACATGTTGCCTGGGCAGGAGCTGGCTCAGAGGGGCTACCCTTATCCTACCAACGTCTTTGCCAGTCAGGTGGAGTGTGCGGCTGAAAACCAGGAGCCAGTGCTAATATTTAAAATGCAAATAAAACCTTTTCCCTCAGGCTTGGCAGGTTTTAGTGCTGTCTGGCTTCAAATAATTGACTCCCAAAGCCGCTGAGGCTGCCTGTCCTTGGGCAGAGGGTAGGGCAGAGCAGCAACTGCCTGTACTGAGCCTCCCAGGGCTGCCTCTGCCCTGGGAGCAACTCTGTGGGATATGGGGGAAGAAGCAGCCAAGAGCCCCCTCAAACCCCTCTCCTGAGCCCGTGGGTCACTAGTGCTGGGGAGACTGGGAGCAGGGTGAGCGAGCCCTTGGGAGCAGACCCCATCCAGGGGGACGACACGCTGGCAGGGGCAAAGCCTGATGACAGCTGAGTGACACTGAGCAGGGGCCAACCAGCCGCCAGAGCCCAGCAGCATCCTTTCTCCAGGGGGCTGGGAAGAGACCGGACAGTGCAGCCTTTCCAGAGGCAGGCAGCCAAATGCACTCAGCACATTGACTGAGCAAACAAAGTGGCGGGACAAGAGGCCCAAAAGACGCAGTGCTCACTGGAGACCATCCGAGCATGGGTTTAACCCGCTGAATTGATTTGCAATGGTTTTTTGGCCAAGCGCAGCTCTTGAGTCACGCTGGGGCTATACAAGTGGAGTGTCAGCTTGAGCTAGGTTTGAGAGCTGCAAAGAAAAGAAGTGAAGGGTCACAAGCTCTGTGAAATTCCTTCCCAGAGTCCAGCTGAGGCTCCCTGCAAGGGACCTGAGCAGGGAAAATGCAGCATCCTCGGGGGCCAACACAGCAGTTCCCAAGAGCAGGGAAACAGAGGCTGTGTTTTCAAGGAGAAAAAAGATGAGAAAAGGGAAAGGAGCAGGAGAAAGGAGGCGAGACATCAGTAGGATGCAGCAGGAGCAGTACCAAATGGGCACTTCTCGCTCAACTTCAGTAAAGTTTGGAAGAGCTATTAAAGCAGGCGATCAGTGAAGGGGGAAATTGAAATGTTAGGGGATGGAACGAAAAATTAGGCCCAGATAATGGCACAATAGTGCTAGGGTTTAAAGCACTCTCCAATAATTTGTTGTGAAGAGCTGTAAAATGTTCCCATGTGAGATCGTCTCTGTATCCAGCTGCCCAGCAAGCAAAATCCCCAAAGCAGTGGCGTGACGGGCACGACTGCCCTGGGGTCATGAGTCCCTGCCACCAATCCCCAGCATTACCAATCGGGGCTATAGATAGCAGGAGAAAGCCCAGAGATGAAGAAAAGGGTGGAGATGCTTGAGCAAAGCAGCAGCACGAGATTTGAGGGAGCCAATTTTTGCAGCTCTTTCCAAAAAAGCAGCAACAGCTGGTTTGGCCACCCGAGGCTCTCTGGACTCTGCCCCTCTTGCTGCGGCTCTGCTGGAGGAGATGGGGCCGGTGGGCACCCATGGCTGGGCACCACGCTCAGCACCACGGTGGCAGTGGGAATTAGGGCTCTGCCTGGGAAGCCAAGCAGTTGGGGCAGGGGAGGCAGGATGATTCTTTGAAATTAGTCAGTCAAATGCTTTTTGATCTAAAGAGGATTTGGAGTGGAGTTGGACACGCTCGGTCCCCCCACACTGCTGCTGCCAGCAGCAGTTAGTGCAGCTGGCATCCATCTCCCACCAGTGCTTTCATCCCAGGCCAGGGCCATTCCAGCAGCAGCCAGTCCTGAAACCAGTGCACAGCCTGGGCTTAGCGAGCGCTCAGCACACCACACTCGAGGGCTTAGCAAGTGTTTGAAAGCCCATCGCTGCTTTGGGGTGGGGGTTCCCCACAGTTACGTGATCTTTGCGTCAGTACTGCCTGGCCCACTGTAAAGTGTACGTGGGACAAATCATTCCTGCAGCTCACACCCTCTGTCAGCACGCTCACAGCAAATGCAAGCATGGGTGGAGCATGGATGTTAACACAGAAAGCTGCTGGAGACCCTTTCCCCTGCTCACACGGGCCATGGGAAGCGAAGGGAAATGGTGAACATAATGCACGTAGCGTGCCAGAGGCTGAGCACAGCCACAGGAGCTGGACACAACAACCGTGTGCGTTGGGGTGGAAACCGTGGCAGGGACGGACGGAGAGCCTATCCGTCACACTTGCTAGCAAGAAGGGCTTTGCCATGGCTGCTAGGACTTGAAACACCGTTCGGTCCACAAAGCAAGAAAATCTCTGCAAAGAAAACCGGCTGTAGCAGCCAAACACAGCTACAGTTGGATGCCGCTCAGCCAAAGCAAGGCTCTCTAAAGCAGTGGCTCTTGGTAGCCCAGGGCTCAATGCTGCCTGGCAGGGGCTGGGGACCACCAGCACCCAGGACGCATTTGCTGCAGACAGAGGAGCTTCTGCTGGGAGCCCATGGTGTGGTGCAGCAGGTCAGACCAGGGCTGGGTGCTGGGTCAGCCCTTTTCACAGGTGGGCAGGTGGGCAGGCAGGTGCCTGTGGGGTGGGGGCTTCCCAGGCTGGGTTGGGTGGGGGGAGAGGTTATTGAACCGGCAGGTGAGGAGCTGGTGCTGCCTGTAGCTCAGCCTCTGTCTGTGCCTCCAGGGAGCCTGGTGGCAGTCTGTCCCTGGCAGGCATGCAGTGGCCTGTGGGGAATTGCCCCGCTTTCCAAAGCTGGCATTGCACGCTCTTCCCTCAGCTCGCAGTGATAAGCCTGGTTTAGGGAGCTGTGCTAATCTGGCAGTTGCTATGAGACCCACTTGATGTTTTTGACGCGACGTGGAGGCAGGTGAGTCATTGCGAGGAATATCGTGTTTTCTGGCACTGTTTGAGGAGCCGCAGAAGTTGCCGGGCGGTCGGTAGGATGCAAACACTGAGAGTCCCAGCAGCAAGGGCAGGCGCAGCCCGGGAAAGCCGGGATCAGTGGGTTCTCCCCGTTGTGGTCTCTCTTTTCGGTGTGGCTTTCCAGACTGTCTATCTCCAGCTGCTGCTAGCTACTTACAGGGGGATGTTTCCAGGGTTAATTATGAGGAAGAGAGAGCTGAGTATGTGCTTCACTAATTGCGGCTCGCCCTGGCTCGCCCTCTGCCAGCAGAGCTCATGCTCCTGGGCTGCAGCCCGGTGGCTCCTGCTCCATGTCGGTACCTCCAGCTCCTCTTCAAAACCAGCACAGATGGAGAGCTGGCCGGGAGAGCCGCTGTGGCCACGCACGGCCCTGGGACACATTGTGGCAGCACCAGGCACCCACGTCCCCCACCAGCCGCAGCTGGGGTCCCTTCCCGGTGTCCTGGTGGTGAGCGGGAGGGGAGGGGAGGGCAGACCACGGCTCCTTCCATCCCTGGTGTCAACCAGACTGGGAATCATCCAAATGGGGTCCTGGGCTGCAGCGAATGCATCACGTGCAGTAACTTAC